>NC_066847.1:3241118-3841118 GCF_001640805.2 Lates calcarifer
GACCCCTTACTATACTATGACATTTTTGGTGATTTTTGATCCCTTACTATACTATGACATTTTTTTGACCACTTTTGATCCCTTACTATACTATGACATTTTTTGACCACTTTTGACTCCTTACTATACTATGACATTTTTTGGTGATTTTTGACTCCTTACTATACTATGACATTTTTTGGTGATTTTTGACTCCTTACTATACTATGACATTTTTTTTGATTTTTGATCCCTTACTATACTATGACATTTTTTGACCACTTTTGACTCCTTACTATACTATGACATTTTTTGGTGATTTTTGACTCCTTACTATACTATGACATTTTTTTGACCCTATCTGATTTTTGACTCCCTTACTATACTATGACATTTTTTGGTGATTTTTCACGCGTTACTATACTATGTCACCTTGACTATACCATGGCATATCTTGAAGGTTTTTGACCCCTTACTATATTGTGATATAAGTTTTTTGATGCCATTTATTATACTATGACATTTGATTCAATGTGTTATTATACATACATTTTTTGATATCTGTTTATGCCTTATAATCCTATGACATTTTTACTGTTCGTATTGTTTGTAATTTTTTTATATCTTTATATATTGCCTTGTTTTATATCTTGTCTTTTTCATATCATGTCTATTTTTGCTCCTGCAACACATAATTTCTGTACTGTGGGACTAATAATGTTTTATCTTCCTCTTGCTCAAATAAATATTTCACTGAACACTGAATATTTTGTCGTCTATTCAATACTTTTTGAAAGTGATTATTTTTAGCCAGAGAGTTTAGGGTTACGGCTTTTAAGCAGAGATTAGGGTTAGGGTTAGCCGGGGTTAGGGTTATGGCTTTTAGCCAGAGATTAGGGTTAGGGTTACGACTTTTAGCCATTGTTAGGGTTACGGCTTTTAGCCAGAGACTAGGGTTAGGGTTAAGACTTTTAGCCAGGGTTAGGGTTACGGCTTTTAAGCACAGGTTAGGGTTAGGGTTACGGCTTTTAAGCACAGGTTAGGGTTAGGGTTACGGCTTTTAGCCAGAGATTAGGGTTAGGGTTACGACTTTTAGCCAGGGTTAGGGTTACAGCATTTATGCACAGGTTAGGGTTAGGGTTACGGCTTTTAGCCAGAGATTAGGGTTAGGGTTATGACTTTTAGCCAGGGTTAGGGTTACGGCTTTTAGTCAGAGACTAGGGTTAGGGTTACGACTTTTAGCCAGGGTTAGGGTTACAGCATTTAAGCACAGGTTAGGGTTAGGGTTACGGCTTTTAAGCACAGGTTAGGGTTAGGGTTACGGCTTTTAGCCAGAGATTAGGGTTAGGGTTACGACTTTTAGCCAGGGTTAGGGTTACAGCATTTATGCACAGGTTAGGGTTAGGGTTACGGCTTTTAGCCAGAGATTAGGGTTAGGGTTATGACTTTTAGCCAGGGTTAGGGTTACGGCTTTTAGTCAGAGACTAGGGTTAGGGTTACGACTTTTAGCCAGGGTTAGGGTTACAGCATTTAAGCACAGGTTAGGGTTAGGGTTACGGCTTTTAGCCAGAGACTAGGGTTAGGGTTACGGCTTTTAAGCACAGGTTAGGGTTAGGGTTACGGCTTTTAGCCAGGACTAGGGTTAGGGTTACGACTTTTAGCCAGGGTTAGGGTTATGGCTTTTAAGCAGAGATTAGGGTTAGGGTTAGGGTTAGCCGGGGTTAGGGTTATGGCTTTTAGCCAGAGATTAGGGTTAGGGTTACGACTTTTAGCCATTGTTAGGGTTACGGCTTTTAAGCACAGGTTAGGGTTAGGGTTACGGCTTTTAAGCACAGGTTAGGGTTAGGGTTACGACTTTAAGCCAGGGTTAGGGTTACAGCATTTAAGCACAGGTTAGGGTTAGGGTTACGGCTTTTAGCCAGAGATTAGGGTTTTAGCCACGTAACCCTAACCCTAACCTCTGGTTAAAAGCCATAACCCTAACCCTAACCTCTGGCTAAAAGTGGCAAAAGCTGTAACCCTAATCTCTGGCTACGAATGGCCTCTGGCTAAAAATAATCACTTTCATAAAATATTGACGAGACTGGCAAAATATTCAGTGTTTAGAAGTATTTATTTAAGTAAGTGTAAGATAAAATGTTATTAGCAGCAGAAAAAATAGAAAAAGGCATGATATCAACAAGACAGGATATAAAACAAGGCAACATATAAGGATATATAAAAATAATAAACAAGATGACAATAATGAACAGTAAAAATGTCATAGGATTACATGGCATAAACAAATATCAAAAAATGTTATTAATGCATTGAAAACGGTCAAATCAAATGTCACAGTATAGTAAGGAATCAAAAAATGTGAAAAAATGTCATAATATAGTAAGGGGTCAAAAATGGTCAAAAAATGTCATAGTATAGTAAGGAGTCAAAAATGGTCAAAAAATGTCATAGTATAGTAAGGAGTCAAAAATGGTCAAAAAATGTCATAGTATAGTAAGGAGTCAAAAATGGTCAAAAAATGTCATAGTATAGTAAGGAGTCAAAAAATCACCAAAAAATGTCATAGTATAGCTAAGGTGTCAAAAGCAGCCAAAAAATGTCATAGTATAGTAAGGAGTCAAAAAATGTGAAAAAAATGTCATAGTATAATAAGGCATCAAAAAATGTCATAGTATAGTAAGGCATCAAAAAATGTGAAAAAATGGCATAGTATAGTACGTCATCAAAAAATGTCATAGTATAGTAAAGCATCAAAAACCATCAAAAAATGTCATAGTATAGTAAGACATCAAAAATGGTCAAAAAATGTCATAGTATACTAAGGTGTCAAAAACGGCCAAAAAATGTCATAGTATAGTAAGGCGTCAAAAAATGTGAAAAAATGTCATAGTATAGTAAGGCGTCAAAAAATGTGAAAAATGTCATAGTATAGTAAGGCGTCAAAAAATGTGAAAAAATGTCATAGTATAGTAGTGCGTCAAAAAACGTGAAAAAATGTCATAGTATAGTAAGGCGTCAAAAAACGTGAAAAAATGTCATAATATAGTAAGGCGTCAAAAAATGTGAAAACATGTCCTAGTATACTAAGGCGTCAAAAAACGTGAAAAAATGTCATAGTATAGTAAGACATCAAAAATGGTCAAAAAATGTCATAGTATACTAAGGTGTCAAAAACGGCCAAAAAATGTCATAGTAAGGCGTGAAAAAATGTCATAGTATAGTAAGGCATCAAAAAATGTGAAAAAATGTCATAGTATAGTAAGTCATCAAAAAATGTCATAGTATAGTAAAGCATCAAAAACCATCAAAAAATGTCATAGTATAGTAAGGCATCAAAAACCATCAGAAAATGTCATAGTATAGTAAGGCATCAGAAACCATCAAAAAATGTCATAGTATAGTAAGGCGTCAAAAAATGTGAAAAAATGTCATAGTATAGTAGTGCGTCAAAAAACGTGAAAAAATGTCATAGTATACTAAGGCGTCAAAAAACGTGAAAAAATGTCATAGTATAGTGAGGCGTCAAAAAATGTGAAAAAATGTCATAGTATAGTAAGACATCAAAAATGGTCAAAAAATGTCATAGTATACTAAGGTGTCAAAAACGGCCAAAAAATGTCATAGTATAGTAAGGCGTGAAAAAATGTGAAAAAATGTCATAGTATAGTAAGGAGTCAAAAATGGTCAAAAAATGTCATAGTATAGTAAGGAGTCAAAAATCACCAAAAAATGTCATAGTATAGTAAGGAGTCAAAAATGGTCAAAAAATGTCATAGTATAGTAAGGCGTCAAAAAATGTGAAAAAATGTCATAGTATAGTATGGCATGAAAAAATGTCATAGTATAGTAAGTCATCAAAAAATGTCATAGTATAGTAAGGCATCAAAAACCATCAGAAAATGTCATAGTATAGTAAGGCGTCAGAAACCATCAAAAAATGTCATAGTACAGTAAGGCGTCAGAAACCATAAAAAAATTGTCATCCTATAGTAAGGAATCAAAAAATGTGGAAAAATGGCATAGTAAAGTGTCAAAAACCATCAGAAAATGTCATAGTATAATAAGGCATCAAAAAATGTGAAAAAATTTCATAGTAAAGTGTCAAAAACCATCAGAAAATGTCATAGTATAATAAGGCATCAGAAACCATAAAAAAAATGTCATCCTATAGTAAGGAATCAAAAAATGTGAAAAAATGGCATCAGTATAGTAAGTCATCAAAAAATGTCATAGTATAGTAAGGCATCAAAAAATGTGAAAAAAAAAAAATCATAGTATAGTAAGGCGTCAGAAACCATAAAAAAATTGTCATCCTATAGTAAGGAATCAAAAAATGTGAAAAAAAATGGCATAGTATAGTAAGTCATCAAAAAATGTCATAGTATAGTAAAGCATCAAAAACCATCAAAACATGTCATAGTATAGTAAGGCATCAAAAAATGTCATAGTATAGTCAGGCGTCAAAAACCATAAAAAAATTTCATTGTGTAGTAAGGCATCAAAAAATGTGAAAAAATGTCATAGTATAGTAGTGCGTCAAAAAACGTGAAAAAATGTCATAGTATAGTAAGGCGTCAAAAAATGTGAAAACATGTCCTAGTATACTAAGGCGTCAAAAAACGTGAAAAAATGTCATAGTATAGTGAGGCGTCAAAAAATGTGAAAAAATGTCATAGTATAGTAAGACATCAAAAATGGTCAAAAAATGTCATAGTATACTAAGGTGTCAAAAACGGCCAAAAAATGTCATAGTATAGTAAGGCGTGAAAAAATGTCATAGTATAGTAAGGCATCAAAAAATGTGAAAAAATGGCATAGTATAGTAAGTCATCAAAAAATGTCATAGTATAGTAAAGCATCAAAAACCATCAGAAAATGTCATAGTATAGTAAGGCATCAGAAACCATCAAAAAATGTCATAGTATAGTAAGGCGTCAAAAAATGTGAAAAATGTCATAGTATAGTAAGGCATCAGAAACCATCAAAAAATGTCATAGTATAGTAAGGCGTCAAAAAATGTGAAAAATGTCATAGTATAGTAAGGCATCAAAAAATGTGAAAAAATGTCATAGTATATAAGGCGTCAAAAAACGTGAAAAAATGTCATAGTATAGTGAGGCGTCAAAAATGGTCAAAAAATGTCATAGTATACTAAGGTGTCAAAAACGGCAAAAATGTCATGGTATAGTAAGGCGTGAAAAAATGTCATAGTATAGTAAGCATCAAAAATCATGAAAAAATGTCATAGTATAGTAAGGCGTCAAAAAATGTGAAAAAATGTCATAGTATAGTAAGGTGTCAAAAAATGTGAAAAAATGTCATAGTATAGTAAGACATCAAAAATGGTCAAAAAATGTCATAGTATACTAAGGCGTCAGAAACCATCAAAAAATGTCATAGTATAGTAAGGCGTCAAAAAATGTGAAAAAATGTCATAGTATAGTAAGGCGTCAAAAATTGTGAAAAAATGTCATAGTATAGTAAGGTGTCAAAAGCAGCCAAAAAATGTCATAGTATAGTAAGGAGTCAAAAAATGTGAAAAATGTCAGTATAGTAAGGCGTCAAAAATGTGAAAAAATGTCATAGTATAGTAAAGCATCAAAAACCATCAAAAATGTCATAGTATAGTAAGGCATCAGAAAATGTCATAGTATAGTAAGGCGTCGAACCATCATCAAAAAATGTCATAGTATAGTAAGGCGTCAGAAACCATAAAAAATTGTCATCCTATAGTAAGGAATCAAAAAATGTGAAAAAATGGCATAGTATAGTAAGTCATCAATAAATGTCATAGTATAGTAAGGCGTCAGAAACCATCAAAAAATGTCATAGTACAGTAAGGCGTCAGAAACCATAAAAAAATTGTCATCCTATAGTAAGGAATCAAAAAATGTGAAAAAATTTCATAGTAAAGTGTCAAAAACCATCAGAAAATGTCATAGTATAATAAGGCATCAGAAACCATAAAAAAAATGTCATCCTATAGTAAGGAATCAAAAAATGTGAAAAAAATGGCATAGTATAGTAAGTCATCAAAAAATGTCATAGTATAGTAAAGCATCAAAAACCATCAAAACATGTCATAGTATAGTAAGGCATCAAAAAATGTCATAGTATAGTCAGGCGTCAAAAACCATAAAAAAATTTCATTGTGTAGTAAGGCATCAAAAAATGTGAAAAAATTTCATAGTATAGTAAGGCATCAAAAAATGTGAAAAAAATTCCATAGTATAGTAAGGTGTCAAAAACCATCAGAAAATGTCATAGTATTGTAAGGTGTCCAAAACAGCCAAAAAATGTCATAGTATAGTAAGTCATCAAAAAATGTCAGAGTACAGTTAGGCGTCAGAAACCATAAAAAAATGTCATCATATAGTAAGACATCAAAAAATGTGACAAAATGGCATCATATAGTAAGGAATCAAAAAATGTGAAAAAAATGGCATAGTAATGTAAGTCATCAAAAAATTTGAAAAAATGTCATAGTAATGTAAGTCATCAAAAAATGGCATAGTATAGTAAAGTGTCAAAAACCATCAAAAAATGTCATGGCATAGTGAGGCGTCAAAAAATGTCATAGTATAGTACGGTGTCAGAAACCATCCAAAAATGTCATAGCATACTAAGGTGCCCAAAAACTGCCAACAAATGTCATAGTATAGTAAGTCATCAAAAATGTAATGGCATAGTAATGTGTAAAAAATGTAATAGTATAGTCCTCCTCTGGCTAACCCTAACCCTAACCCTCCTCTGGCTGAAAGAGGTTCAGGAGGAGGATTAGGGTTGGAGTTATCGTGTGGCTGAACCTCTTCTGGCTAATTTAGCTAGAGGAGGTTAATTTTTAGCCACAGGACAGTTCCAACCAGATAACATTCAGTTGTAGCCAGAGAAAGTTTCTGGTTAAAAATGTACATCCTCTGGCTAAAGCTGTGCCTCCTAACCCTCCTCTGGCTGACACTGTCCTGTTGCTAACACCGTGATCCCAACCTCAACTAAAACTGAACATCTTCTGGCTAAAATTCTACATCCTGTACTAGATGTAGTAGACGGAGGTGTGCCACTGACCTGGTCGATGTAGATGGCTGTGATTCCTCCAGAGTGACCCTGCAGGGTGAAGAGGCAGCACGAGTCCTCCAGACGATAAACCTGCACAACAATCACAGAGAGACAGGATTTCTAAGGACTGGACAGTAACATAAATAAGACTATTTATACTGTTTGTCTAGTGATGTTTACTGATATCTACAAATTCTGCATAATGCTTTGTGATTAATCACTTTGTCATATGTACTATATTTGGCATTAAAACACCAAAATGTGAATAAGACTAGTGTTAGTAACCAAAGTAACTAATAAATATACACTGTATATGTGTACAGTTTTGTCACTGAGGATCAAGGACTCTGATGCTTAACTCTTTGGTTAAATACAGAAAAGAAGTCTCTTACCCGCACTGTGTGGTCCTGGCTGCCGGTGACAACCCTTCCAGCGGCTGCTCGCAGCACCGTGATCGGCTTCTGGTGAGCACACTGTATTGAGCGTGTGAGCTGGAGGCTGATCACATCCTCACTGCTGTAACAGGGAGATGGAGGCATGCTGCCCCGCCCAGGGGCACCTGCAGAAGGAGGGCAAAAGGAAGATTTTTTAGCAATACACAATAGATAAAATATAGAGTTTAAATAAAGTTTGATCTATTTCAGAATCAGAATCAGAATCAGTCTTTATTGCCAAGTAAGTTTGCACATACAAGGAATTTGTCTTGGTATATTGGTGCTAAAAGACAGTTATAGTAATTAAAAAAAAGAACAAAAAGCAAAAACTATATTTGCAAGGAACATAAATATACATAATTAAAATGTGTTAAAGTGTAGAGTGCAAATGTTTGAAGGTGGCAGTGATTGTCCGGAGAGATGTGCGTTAATGTAACGTCTAGTGGGGGGTGGGGAGATTATAGTCTGTGACAGTGTGTGTGTGTGTGTGTGTGTGTGTGTGTGTGTGTGTGTGTGTTGGGGGGGGGGGCTTGATCTTGTTGAGGAGCCCAGTTGCAGAGGGAAAGAAACTGTTCTTCTGGCGTGAGGTCTCCGTTTTGATGGACCGCAACGTGCTGCCAGAAGGGAGTGTCCTGAAGAGTTTAATCCCTAACGGTAACTATTTGCAGATGCATGAAATTTTTAGAATCACTAGATTACAATTACAATTAAACAACAAAATAAAACTGTTAAGATTACTAGGCAACAAAGGGTATAGAACCTAATGAAAAAGGTTGGCATGCTTTTTGTTGTCTTATGGCCATGTAGCTAACCCCATACAACAATTTAACACTGAAAAAGACAATAACACGAACTTAAAATATACAGAAACACACAAATGATGCATAGAAACACATCATTAGTATGTTGTTGAGTCTCACCTCTGTACTGTAGCAGACCCAGAGGTTTGTTTATCTCAACAGTGAAGAAATCTAGAGACCCATTCAGTCGAGCCGCTACGATTCTGAGGAGGGAGAGGAGAAACATGGAGTCTCAGGATCAAGTACACTCAGCTTGTCTTACTTTACCATTACACACGTGAAACACCACAACGCTTTTCACTGCAACGTGAGAATGAGCTTGTACCCAGAGACTGTGTCAGTGTAGTGATTCATATCAAATTATACTTCAGGTGTTCATCTAAATTTAGTACATTTGAATTGTCTTTAGTTTTATGTTCATTTAGAGGCAGCTATCTGGCAATGCACTTAAATAAAACCAGAAACAAATAAAGATGTGGTACCAAAAAAACAAAATTGTCCCATTTTCTGTGTGTACCTGTTGTTGAGGAAGGCTAGAGCTGTGATCCCCGAGATGCCATCTTCATTATTGCAGCGTAACGACCCCTCCACAGCATCCCACAGCTGTAATCAGGCATTCATTTTACAGTTATCATATAGTGTATGTAGCATTGTATTCTTTTAGTTGTTTTATTCTGCATGACAGAAGAAGAAAGAGTTTAATATCTCTCCTAAAGTCAGCACTAAGCTGCTGTTCCTCTCTTTGCCTTATCAGCCATTCATTTAATGATTGGAAAATTATGTCTTAAAATAGAGGTGCAGAGACTCAAAAGACAAAAAACATATTAAAATCTCTACCTAAATATGCGGTGAATCTTTTAAATTAAACAAACATTTGGTCATCATCATGACCTGAAAAAACAAACAGCTCAGGCATGTAAATCTAGACTGCATCTTTTCCAAGTTATAATTACAGGTATTATTTTACACACCTCCAGTTTACCACTGCTCCTCCCAGCAGCTATCAGATTTCCTCTCAGCTCCATTGCCCAGACAGAGCTTTCCCAGTCTGCCGTCGCCTGCGTCCCTGCTGTGGAGGCCCTCTCCTGGGTTAAAGGTGTGATTGCATCCCCTATGCTGGGTCTTCTCTGGAGTTGAGCTCCTGAGGGTGGCGAGGATGAGGCTGAGGAGGGAGATGGGTAGGCAGAGGGCGAGGGGGGCTCATGCTCCATGTAGGCGCGCTCCACCAGGCCTCCAAAGTCAAACCCTGCCCTGGGTGGGGTGGAGAGGTGGGAGGGTGGCTGGCAGGTGAAGTTGGTGTCAATGAGTGGGGTAAGATCAGGCTGGTCGGTGAATAGAGTCGGCCGTGCAGGAGCAGTGCGGCGTCTCAGCGGGTAACCCTCATCCTCTGACAGGCCATCACCACTGATGGAGCGGTCGCAACCTTCAGAGCCTAAACCCTCTGGCTCTGCAGCTCCACTCATGCTGTCCCAGCCATCCCGCTGCTCCCAGCAGCCACTGCTGCTGCTCCGCCTCAGCCTGAAACCAAGACCAGTTAGGGTTAGCTACAAGGAACCATCAAATACTTCTGAGAGTTCTTGAGATTCATAGATACATTGGTCTGCCTGGTAGTATTCATCAGCATATGTGATAAATGAGAGCATTATTTTACACGTTTTTTTCTGTAAACATAAATTATATAGAAATTAAAATCAAAGGGTGCAGAGAAGCTAGACACCAAAATTACATTCACAGCTAGAAGAAAGTTTGAAAAGGGTTTGCTCTGACAAAGACAGAGGACAGAGTGACAGTTAAAGCAACTTATTAAGTTAATTTTGTCTGTCTCACCCGTGGTTTGGGATGACAGTCAGACAGTCCCCAGTCTGGGCATCCCAAACACGAATCTGTCCAGCCAGACAGCAGCTAGCTAGCAGCATCCCGTCACTGGCCAAACACTCGATATCCTGCAGGACAGAAAGGCAGGGCATGAACCAGCTTCATCAAAACAGACACAAAGAGAGACTTTTAGTCTTTTGTCCAAATTTCAAAGTCAGAAATTTTCTGATTCTATTCATAGAAGCTTTAAATACACTTAAGGTTGTCTGATGATAGCTGTGATTTTTCTGACCAATTTAATCTAGGTTTATGGTGTGTATTTGTGGAGTTTTCACTATTGGAACCCATTCTCACCATACTGTGGCCTCTCAACAGCAGTGGTGAGATCTCACTGACAGGCGGAGAGTAGCCATAATCATCGCAGGGCAGGTCCCCTCGGCGCCGGCGCCCGTGGGCTACACCATTTTGTCCATAGTTACGTGGGCAGAGAACCCGGTAGAGACAGAAGAGCAGTAGAACCAGCAGGACACCCGCTGCCAGGCCCAGAGCTGCCACCCTGGACAGGAAGAGAAACAAAGGAGGAGGGGAAATCATTTTTCTTGTATTAAACTAAAACACACTTGTTCTCTGCAGCATCGCCATTGTCAACATTTATACCATTATACACATTTACACTGTAGAACTGCACAGTACGACCACAGCCTTCTACTGGTCACATTTTCACTTCCTCACCACAACTGTTTCATGAATTCACCCCATGACTGTAACACAATCACTTTGATATTAATAATATACAAAATAACAGGCACAACTCTGTCTTTACTATCAGATCTCTACATCCTGACATGTAGATGTAAAACAACCTTCATCATATAGGATCATTCACACCCTCTTCCTAATTCATTCAAACTTGTAAAATCCTGTTATAAAATCTCATAAACTCATTAATTCCCACTGTTATTAACATGATAAACAAACTATAAGAGAATCAGTTCTCTAACACTTGCACATATCTGCAAAGTTGTAAAGCCAACTGTTAACACTGAGTTTATTTACAAAATAGACTCTTATTTTCAAACCTAAATTTGTTTTTAATCTATAGCTACTGTGTTAGCCTTGTTTGTATGAGGACAATAACATTTTTATGATTCCTGCCGTATAATCTGATCTGATTATCAATTATAGAGCCTACAGCACTATAAAGAGCCGGTACATGTGGGCTGACTTAAAAAAGGAAAAAAAAAAGCAAAGTGACAGTTCTTAGTAACTACTGACAGCTCTGACTTGTCTGTGCTGGCAAAAACAAACATCTGCCTGCTCTACTATTTGTGGAGGAATGTGGCATAAGTGTGATGATGAAACCTGCCAGAGGAGTGAGACTTACTCTGCCTGAAATACCAGTCCACAAAAAACTGGTCTCAAACAAGTTGTTTTTTGTTGTTACTGTAAAAAAAACTGTATTTTTCATACAAGTGGACAGAGGTGCAGATGTTTGGATGGATGAGTCTGATTTGTGCCAGCCTAAACAAACTGAGCTTAACAAATCAACACTCTGGAAACACCCATTCAGAGTGCACATTCAAGTGTGTTCAGACCCGTTTATCCTTGACTACAGAGTGAAGATCAAATCTGATCTTGGCAGCAGCTAAGCTCTACCCTGTCGAGCTGCATATGGTGCTGCAGCACGTACACAAAAATCTGATTCGAAGACAGTGCCTGGAAATATTCTGTTCTCAGTACTCGAACAACAGACTATAGCACTATATTGTGTTTCTAGCAGTTAAAATCTATGTTTTAGAACAATGAAGAGCATTCATCTCTTTGCTGTTATACATTTATGTTACTGAAAAATACACAAGGAAGCACATCATGTTCCTTTGGAGTTTAAGAGGCTGCGTCAGTTACCTGCTTATGTACATTTTTAGTGCAACATTTACAATAACAGGTTCTTGCTGTTCCCCAGATTTAACAGATTAACTCCCACTGTCTGTTTGCAACAAACTTTGATGGAAAAAAGAACATTCTGTGGTAGTGATTAAAAAACCACACATTTAAAACCGCATCTCTCACGGTGATGCAACCAGCTCCGAACAAGGTTGTAACAGCGTATTTGCCTTTATCACACTGGCCTTTCTCTCTGTCTCAGGGTCATCTAAACAAGCCATAAACTCAGCTGCCACTTCCCCACTGTGAAGGTCACGACCCTGACCCAACTTCAGCTGATAACCTTCATATCTACTGTCCAAAGATGAAACGGAGAACTCAACCTTCCACCTGGCGGTTAGCTTGACAACACACAGCCTTACACAACACAGCACTGAAAGCTGATTGAAAACTCCAGACCCTGATGCTGGTGGTGAGATGGTCAGAGAGATAGTGTACAGTGATAAATCTGTCATAAAATGGTAAAAGTAAAATTGAAGTAATATTAGATTATATGGTGCAAACTTCAAGAATAAATGGCTTACTGCCCTACTCCTGGGTATCTCACCTGCAGGAAAAACTGTCAGACACTGCAAGCCGGTCAAATAAGTTCAAGAAATATCTCAAAACCAAGCAAAGAAAAAATTCAGGAATTAGCATATGTAATTGTTCTGGTTAAGAACAGAGACAATACAGGATAAACCATCTTCCTTTCCATTGTTACATCAGAGATGACTGGAATCTTAAAGGCAACCAGTCAACCAGGCTGGTCCAGTCAGAGATAATAAGCTCTCCCTTTCTCTTTGATCTGTTTCTGCTTTAGAGAACATAACAATCACTCCAGTGACACTTGACACAGTGAACTTCTTAGATCCCTAAGTCTAAGATGTAGCCTCTCTTTTATTCCCTTCATCTGGAAGTAAAAGAAAAAGGCTCCTCAACACAGCATTTCTAAATATTTTGTGTAATTTTTGCTTCAATGACCATAGCTTGAGAGCATATAATAGTGCTTCATCAGAATATGTGCCATTATTGCCATGCCAGAGATAGTCTTTAACCTGTGCTAGTTACAAATGTGTGAACTCTATATGACTGTGGCCCCAGATCACCTTGGACTCTAGTTTACTGCTCAAACTCCAGCTGAAGGACTGATGCAGAAAGGAATTCCACAGAGGTTTCAAAGTCCACAGTACAATTAGGTCAATGACACCCTGGTAGAAAGACTCAAGGCCAGAGACCTTTAAGTTCTGTGGCCTGAGCTTACACTGGAGTCTTAATAATGTTATAATTTATGATAACTTTCTTTGCCAAACTGACCAATTTATAGCAGTGTCAAAAACTAAATATAATATTCCCTATCATACCAGGTTTGACATGTTTTCATTCATTGATTCAGCCTGTTAAGTTTTTGTATTCATGAGGAAGTTGTGTGTGTTTGAGTACTGACTTGTAAAGGGTGAGGTCAGTCTGTAGATCTGCAGAGACTTTGGGAATGGGTGGTGGAGGATGTCTTGTATCCTGAGGGTGACGTGTTTCGATGGCCTCTTGAGGGCTCAGGTGAACGGTGACAGGAATGACTGGCAGGATGCTGATGTACCTGAACACGGACAGACAATAAATAAAAACACAACTTTTAAAATCTAAAAGCAAACACAGTTCAACTCACTGTGCCTGATGAACACAAAGTAAGTCGCCTGCACCACTCACCTCTTGGCTAAAGTGATGTTGTAGTAGCTAAAGAGTGATGGCCAGTGCCTGAAGGACAGTCTCCTCCAGCCCTCCTCGTCCTCTGCCCCCCAGGTGATCTGAGGCACCGCAGGTGGGGCCTGTGGGAGGGACCCTGCTCTGGCTGCGCCGTGGTGGCCCTGCGATTGGTTCTCAGGTAAAGGAGTTGGATCTGGTGCAGGGTGGATACTGAGGGTGCTGGTGGGATCTCCACCACGGAAGACAGGGGCCACTCCCAGGTGAGGAGGCAGGCCACCTCCTCCAGGATCTCCTAGAGGGCTTTGCTCAGATACCTGGGCAGCCAGGTAGGTGCGGATCCCGGCTGGGTCGGTATAGACGAGGATGCCGATCCAAATCACAGTGCCAACCTGGAAATGAAGCAAATACAACTTAATAATCAGTCAGTGAATTACCTGAGATTTCTGCTTGAGTTGCTCTGACAAAGGCAATCATTCAGATGTCAGCTTGAGAGCCACACTGGTTTCACTGAACAAATAACAATTTGAAAGTGAATGATCAGTCTTTGTTTTCCTTTGTCACATTTGTACAATAAGAATGCAATTAACAACACAATGGATCCACACACACAAAGCACAGGGACAGTGTAGGACAATCCATCCCCTCACCATGATGATTCGCTGAGCCAGGCGTGTACGGGCCAGGAAGTACACCACACGCAGCCTCTTGGGGAGCCTAAGGTTCCTGAATGCTGGGGTTTGGAGGGTGATTGTGTGGGGGGAGGGTCGTGGTGGAGGGGGGACCTCGCGTGTGCGCAGTGGGCCTGGCTTCGGCGGAGGCAGCCCCGCTTCAGCCGGCAGGCGGCGGTTCAAGTCAGCCAGCTGGAGGGGAATGAGGGGGTTCAGACAATTTTTACTGATCGGTTTTTAACAATTTTTACTCAAAGTCATGTAGATCTGAGGCCAAACAGAGGATGGAGTTTGATTGCTGCCAAAAACAACACTAGCTGATTTTATTGATTAATCCTCCTTCTCTGCCGCCAAGTCTACAACTTTGATCATAAAACGATGCTAAATACTCTCTGGCTCCAGCCAGTCTGAATGTTTCCTACTTTCCAGGTACAACTGTATTAACCACATAATTTATATAATCCACATATTCTTCAGAAGAATTAAGAGTTTAAGGGATCTTTAATTGTATTTTCTGTATATAAATGTATAGGTTTATGGTGCTAATACTCATTTAGCCAGGCACTGAGCTTAATAGCAGTGAAAGGTTTCAGTATGTGTGTGACAGGAAAAAGAACCAACAAAGGAACATTAAGAGGTTTTAACTAAGAAGTGCAAATGTAGAAAAACAGTAATCTGAAAACTATGTGGGGAATGTATGTGGGTCTGTGACCACCACCTGACCTCTTCTACGCACTATATCTGCTCATGAGGAAGATACAAGTTACTACCTACAAGTTACAAAATCTTAGCATGTGTGTATGACTTGGCTGTGTGTGCGTGTGTGTGTATGTGAGTTCTCACCTCCATGCGGCGGATGTCTATAGATAGTACTGTGGTGAAGAAGAACATCTGCAGGAAGAAGTCAGACACCAGCCCAACAACAGCAAACAAACAGAACTCCTACAAAAAAACACAGAAACCAGAGTGTGGCATGATGACTAGCTAGCCTGATACAGCAGCTGCACACTGCTCATTTCTAAAATGCCTTGGTTTGCATCTTAAAACTGAGCAATACAGTAGCTCGCTGTTAACAGTAGTTCTAGATAGTTCTGGTAGTTTTGTCATGTTTTACAAGTAGAACACACAGTGCCTAATGGGAAAAGAAAGATGTGTATTTTCATACTGCATGTAAGTATTTAAATTCTCTCTCAGATTTTGAGTCTTTGTTTCTGCTGATGGAACAATTCAAACACTTGTCTGTTACCTGGATGGCTGGCACCAGAGTAAAATATCCAATGAGGATGATGCACAGCTCAGTGGCCATGTTCTTCATGATAGACCAGCTCTCATTACTAAGGCCTGCAGAAAGAAAGTAATACATCAACATGTCAATTTATGCACTAAGAGAGTAAGCTAAGTTCAGTAGCCTTTGAACCTTGAGAAAAGAACAGGATAATTAGCAAAACATTCCAATGACTAAGCATTTGGTAGCTGGTCTTCCTGTATCTGAAACAAATGCACTCAGCACACGCTCTGCTCTCACCCTGAGCAATGCGGAGTTTGACCTCGAGGTCAACAGGTGTGGAGACCACAGACTTTGTGAGGACCAAGACATTCTCCAGGCCGATCACCACCACCAGGTAAGGAAAAATCTCCCTGCAGAGAGAGAGATAACAGGGCCGGTCTCACTTCTGAGTGTCTGTTTGCATAAAGAGTACAGATTATCTTCTCTTGCCATGTTAGCGTGTTTTGGAACCTCTCTCTCAAAATGGTTACTTTATATAGTAAGAGGAAAGTGAAGAGAATCATGTCATTTATTGATCACAGTGATGGATGGATCTCAAAATGAATATGACACTGATGATTAAAAAAAATAAAAGTTTTATCTTCCTGTCAGAGTGGCTGCCAGAAAAAAGCAAAGAAATCAATCATGTTCAGAATTACTTATTAATATTTGACAACTGTCTTCTGGGAAAGTCCCCTCTGCAGTGTATCGAGAGATTAGTTTGAGGGTAAGCTCGTGCTATAGAAGTATGTGTATAACTGGGTCACAGAGGAGTCAACAGTCTGTATGTTACATCAGATGAACTCACTAACACGGTACGTAATAAATAAACACACACACACACACACAACCTATCACTACCACTATCTCAGCCAACCATGAGTTGACACGATGTGAAGTTTGCATGCATTGCTTGGTAATGCTGACCTTGATGTGTGTTTATGCAAAACACACGATGTACAAGAACAGCCCATGGTGGACTTGCATGGATCTTGGTCAGTGGTTGGACAACAGTATGCTGTTATCACGCCACGATGTCTGCTTTCTAACAATCCTCAAATGATTGGACAACCATTAAATGACAACATCATTATATCTCCAGCCCCCTCACATAGTCCCACCCACTTCCACTCCCCCTGTGTCCTTTTTACATCCACACTAACACACTGACTTTTTTGCCAATTTGCTGTAAACATTAACGCAAATCAATGTAAAGTCAATGCAGAGGAAAAGGGAAGACAATAAGCTAGAGTGTGTGTGTGTGTGTGTGTGTGTGTGTGTGTGTTGTTGGACCTGTCCTTGTCTTTCTGTGAATTAGATCAGAAATAATGATGAACAGGCCTGTTGGGGCTGTAATTATTAACAGGAATCATTTGAATGTCAGTAACAGAGTACATACTGAGGACTGCAGGAATTGTTCCCACTGTGAACCAGAAGCTAAATTAAAATTATTTTTCACAACTACCCAGAATTGTTCTGGTAAACAGTCAGTGGGCAAAACAAGTTCTTAGAGACATTTTGACATGTTACATCTTGTTCATCATCTTAGATGGCAAATAGTCACAACAATTATGTCATATCTTCTTTTCTAAGCACTTTTCCTTCACCCGATGGAAAAACAAAATCAGAAGGTAAGGAAAAGACGCAAAGAAGAATTCATCAGGATTTCATTAGAAGAAAAGTACAACCAAGGTGCTAAGAGAATCTGACTGCACTTACACAAGGCTATGTAATTGTGTAATGGCAGATGTTACTGATAAGGAATTTCAGGGATAGCATTATTTCTTTGTGTTTCATTAAGGTTGATCCAGTGTACCCTATACTAAAGAACATTAGAAAGGAAGCACTGAAGCTGCTCTCTTAGCATTAAGAGAATTCAACCTTATCATGACTGATACTTATGGGTCAGTTAAGACTATTTGATTGCAGCTTTAGTTTGGTGTGTTAGCATTCTTACATTTGCTAAGTAGCACTAAACTCTTTTTTGATGTCCCAGTTTTGAAATTGTCTCCACATTCCTTGGCTCAAGGTTAAGTCTAAAAAACATTATGTCTGCTCCTCTTTTTCAAAGGTTTTTGAACTGTTTTGATGACAGACTAATTGGCTAACAAGGACAGACTTAAAACCTCTTTGGTAACCTTCTAAAACTTAAGCATGTATAAAAAAGAGGGGATTCCTACCCTCCGTTGAGTGTGGGTGTCAGTCCAAACAGTGTGCACAGTCCCACAGACATGAGCAGAGAGCTGAGGACTGTGACCACAGCAGCCAGAGCCAGGCCCCACTTAGACTTCACCATGTCAATCTTACCTGCAGGGAGCAAAGGAGTCATGTTATTTAAAAAAAAAAAAAAAAATCATGCTCACTTTCTGTACAAAAATCGAAATGAAAATATTTTTGGGCAAGTTTTTGTTACAGTTGAAAAAATGTCTTTAAAATGTTAATAAACTAATCAGTTAGAGTGTGAATATTCTTTTTTTTTACTTCTAGTATGTGTGTGCATTTGTTAACTGGACAAATGTTTCCACTGGCAAGTTGCTGAGGTGTTTAGCTGGGTGCATTCTTGCAGCGGTGTACAATGTTCCTGTGTGGGGATTATCCCTGCACCAGACAGGAACAGCCTTGGCACACAAACACACTTGCACATACAGTACAAAGGTGCAGTAGCCATGAGTCTGTATCTTTGGCACCTTAAAGAGATAAGGAAAAAAGAAAGACAGAAAGAAGGAAAGGAGACACACAGGCCAGAGACACACCGACACACAGACAGACAGACAGGGAGTTGGACTAACGTGTGGAGAAGTAGATGTAGGCAAACAGGATGATGTATGTGGTGACAAGGGGGATGAGCTCAGCAATGCCAATCTCCTCCTTGAAGTGGACGTGAACCATGTGGTCCTCTCTCAGGCTGCAGTTAGCTGACGGGTGGAGCTGCTTCAGACGCGCCCGTAGGCTGCCCAGGAACCTGGACACACACACACACACACATCGTATACAATTACTGTAAGGAAACTGTAGCATGAGGCAGATGATTACTAGTCCCTATCTCAGGCCAATGGATTGTTTATGCTAGAGTCTGTCAGACCAAATTACCTTCAAATTTCAACAGTTTTTGCTCAATTGGCAAAAGAAAAGAAGCTCACTCAAACAACCCAGCACCTATATTACCATTTAACCTCTTGGCTCATAGTCTGAAACACAGCATGAAGAGGCTAAAAAAAAGCTGCCAGTTATCTCAGTAATGCTTGCTATACAAATGAAATCTATGGGGTAATAGGTTACAAAAGTCATAGTAAGCATACAGCATACATAATTACAAGCAAAGGCATTTGTCATGGCAGACAAAAATATTGAAAAGAAAGAAATCAAAGAAATGACTCTTATAACCCCTATTTTCTCTTTTATTGCACATGTAACTCACCTTGCATCGTAGCTAGACAACACTACAGTGATTGTGTATGTCACAACCCTTTTCCTGTTATAATGACTGACCCCTGTATACTTTCCGGGGACGCCAAACAGCAGGTCTGAAACACACACACACACAAAATTATTTATTGTACACTGTAGCACATTAATGCAAATAACAATTTTCTATTGTTATTTAGACTAGTTATTCACCAGTCAAATACTGGCAATGAAACTGCACCATATCAAAGTCAACTCAGAAATCATTACAGTTATTGCTATTAAACTATACAGCCTGTGTTTTCTGCGGGTACAGCTTGAAAATTTCTGTGCTGATGTCAGGCTGCAGTGCTGTTTTCAGATTCTGATTTCAGTCACCAAAATATGTAAACATAGTGGGCAGGAATATGTGTAACAAGGAGAAATCATGCCTCAATAAAAAATGTTAGATTAACAACTCTGAATTTGTTCAGACCTATGTTGTCTGCCCTTTTTAATCTTCTTTTAATTCTTACTGGGTCCCCGCTGGAGTCTATCCCTGCAGCTCGTGTAGATTTTACAGCTTTCCCATGGCAGTGTGACTGGCCTTTCATCAGCTCAGTGTGAACAACAGTTATCAGACTGACTGTATCTGGCAGCCAAGCTGTCCCTGACTCCAGCTCCAGAATAAGCTTCCCACCTCTAAATCACTTGAGCTGGAGGGCAAGGCAGAATGCTGAGCTGGCTTTGGGCAGCCAGGGACGGTGATTTGGTTCACTATGTCAGTGGCTAAAGTTTTAAGAGAATTCAATAAGTTCCCAAGGAATGAAACTGCTTGTTCTCTGTCAATATAAAAGCCTCTTAGTTTGCTGATACCACTAATCTCCCACTCCCTACCTCCCAACAATTACTCCTGTTGAATGATGGCAGACTCTTTAAAACAATGCAGTCAAGAGTATAAAGGACTAAACTCCACTTTGGCATTTTGCACCTGTATTTTAACAAACTATTATGTTAATAGAGACACCATCATAATTACTGAAAATACATTAAATGAGAAGACAACTATTTCTGAAACTTGCTGCCTCTCCCAGATGATAAAATGCCTCTATTTCACTATTTGGACAGGGCAGGACAGGAAGCTAAACTGGAGGTGTCAGAATTTCTAGAAATGACAAATGTTGCCACAAGTAAAAGAACCATGAAAATGGCACTATTATTAGCTGATTAATGTCTCTGTCATCTGACAATATTAAAGTCGCATTTTCTCCCTTTGACTAAATTTCGCAGAAAAGAAACTCCTCATTTTGTCCATTAGCACGTCCTGATCCCTACCTCGCAGTGTGGCCGAGGTGTGCAGGCCTTTGGGTTCATGTTTCTGGATGGTCTTGAGGAGGTCGGGGTCCGAGTCGAAGAGCTCCCGTTGGTTCTGCCAGTAGTTGCCGGGAGAAACGAGCAGGCAGCCATGCTCTGGAAGCACTGACTGCATCCGCCGTAACCCTGGAAACAGGTCTGTCACCTGAAGACATAACGCCTCCAGACTGCGAATCCCGGAACTGACGGAGGGGAGACAAGGGGGAGACAGAGGTGAGGAACAAAAGGGAGGAGGTGAGAGGAAAGGGGAGCGAAGAGGAGTTGTTATTAACAAAGCTCACAGATACAAAAAGCTGCTTGAGTAATCATTATCTGAGCAGGAGGCAACGTTAATCTATTAATTACCTATCAATTTGAATGCATAATTTAAAGATAATTAGACAAGGGAAGTACCATGCAATTAATCTGCCTCTTGGGAAAAGGTTTGGATTTGAACACCCTTCGTTAGTATCAGCTGCTCTCTACAGCTCCCAACAAAACAATGTGTCCTATAAATCAGCACCCATACCTGGCAGTGCTCAGTACAGAACAGCTGTCAAACTGTCAAAGTACTGCAACTCAGCACGTACCCAGCAAAGTCACAGACCTCATAATTCACAACAGATCAATGCTGGCTGGATGTCAACTTTTTTTTCTTCATAACTCAAGGTCATGGATGTTTCTCTGTTTTTCACATGTGCCACAGGCAAAACAGCTTTGGGTTCGTGGCTCAACTAGTTTGAGCTGCTAAATGTGCTGGAGGACAGACACCACATGTATCTCAAAATCAACAGTGCTGAAGAAAGGGGAGTTTAAAAATTCTCTGTTTTATTCTTCTCAAATTTGAGGATCTGCAGCCTTTCTATTTTTTTACGTAAAATTTAAGGTGCTTGTGCATAGCATTTCCATTGTATGATACTTCATACTTATACTCCACTAACTTAACTTGTTATACCACTGTGTATGTGTGTGTTTACCTGTCAGAGTGGACGTGGTCACGGATCTCCTCCAGCAGGCTGAAGACTCGACCCAGTGGCGACCGAAACACATCCACCGGTACCAGGCTGCTGTCCCATGGAGACACCGGCTGCCTTCACCAACACCTGCTGGATGTAGGCCACCGGAGGACCCCGATACTACAGCACACACAGACATACACACAGACATGTAGGTGATGCGTTTGTACACAGCATAAAATAGTTTTAATCTACTGAATCAGCCACATTAGCAGGTAAACACCCACTTTACTGATTTAATGATTCTATACCAGAACCCAGGCAGTGAAAGCCAATGCTGTAAAGTTTCCCATCCTCCTGCCTCTAAGGCCATAAATTAAAACTACTGCTGACAACTAAATGAGCAGTGGTGGTAGCTTGCTTTCTCATTTTTTATGAGCCTGCATTTTTGCAGTTAGACCGTATGTCTGCACCAGAAAACCAGGTTTAAAGTTTCAGAATAAGTCTTAGGGTTCTGATTCAAGTTTGAGATTAGAATTTGTTTTAGGATGAGGATTCAAGATTAAAGAATAAGTACAGTTAAAAGAATAAGGACAAAAATGATGGTTTAAAAACACTGGGATGCATATACAGTAAATTTGTATATAATGTGCTTTCTCTTCTCCTACCCAGTCGGGCCGTTCCCCGAGGTCTCCCTGAGGCTCATGGGAAGGGACGCTGTAGTCTCGCACCCCTGTGGTGAACTCCACAGGACCTGTCCCAGGGAGGGGGAGCCTCAATAACGGATAGCTGGGTGAGGGGGGAGTGAAAAGAGATATGAAACACAAGTGTGAGAATGATTGAGCCTGTCAAAGTTTGCTCATTTGGTCTGTTTGACATGTATTAAAGTTAAATTCAGTTCAACCAGCATTTAAGTAAATACATCAGACAACAATACACATCTGTGCAGTATTACAGTAGGACTATTTCCACTATAAATCAACATATTCTAATTAATTTAAGCTTTTTATTTCATTATATTAACATACATTAGACAACAAATCAATTTCTCACTTTTAGAGATTTTAATTACACATGAACACACATGTATTCAAAGACAGAGGTAGAGACTTATAAAGAACAGACAGCTTGATGAAGCAATCATGTTAAAGGTGAGTGCTTCACTGTTCACTGTGCTAACACTTCTGAGAACATGACACCAGAGCCTCTGGCTTTTCTTACCAGATTCAGTGCTACCTGGAGAGATCCCCTCCCTCTTTCTCCTGGAAATGGGTGGGCCCTTATGAAACAAGTTAACTATTTGTTTCCCTACAAACTACTTACTTCCTCACCCTGTGAATGTGTGTGTGATCATGTGTACACATCACAGGATTAACAAAAACCAAAAACAGCTAATTACAATCCTTCTAAAGCTACAACTGTGGGAGAGAAAACCTTTTGCACTCAAGCATCACTAAGCCTACATGTCAGACTGACACTGTTCAAGTGTGATGTCATATTAGCCTTTACAGTAGGCGGTCGAGTCGTGACAAAGCACCGCAAGAAAAGCTGCCCACATGACTGTTGCAAAGACCAAGACATATCAGTGCCAGTTAGCAGTTCACTGCCTGAATCTAAAGCCCCTTTCACGTTGGACAAAAAACCCACTAACATCTGGCTTTTGTTTTCGGTGGGAAAGGCTACAATTGACATTCATTCCTGGGTCAAATGACTCTGCAGTAGACATGGGTATTTGCCAACACAGGGTGCCCCAGGAAATAACGTATGGTCAGCACAACATGACTGTATTGGCCAATCAAATATATGGATGTACACATTCATAGCAGATTACTTAGTAACACAAATGCCACTCGTCAACTGTTTACCTCGCATTAGTCCAGAAGAAAAACACAACAACTGTGGCCATGATAACTCTCCAGAAATATAAAAACCTGGTGTTCTGGGGTTTCATGAGACTTGGCAAGTTTAGTAACAGACTAATCTGTTACACCAGAGAGACTTTCTGTGTCATATTCTGCCACAATCTACAATAATACTGTTACAGTGAACACTGTGATCTTGCACAGTGTTACTGTGAAAAGTATTAAAGGCCTTCAAAATTTTAACAGAATGTCCAAAAGGAGGACAGTTGCCGTCATGCAAGTCTACATGTTTGAGCTGTTCATTTGAAGCAGCTTTCACTCTCGTTGCCACTGTCGTCAAAGACTCCAGTCTGCAATAATTACCAAATAAACGTTTCATTTTCCTCCTCCTGTCCACATTCACTCCCTCTCATTTAAATTATGTTTAAAGGTCAGTTAAGTTTAAATAATTTCCTGACAGAAACACCATTTGACCAAAACTGGCCAGTGCAACACCCTTTTTTCCAATCCTGAAGCTGACATGCATTGACCCATTCATTACGACTCTAAAAAGGGTATTATACAACCAGCAACCAGCTTATAAGCTGTTTTTTTTTGGGGGGGGAAACAATGAAAGAGATATTGGAGGGTTTTGTGGCCTCTCTGGGCAACCGTCTTTAGTTCAACAGATGTTGCACATTTGTTTACTATACCTTCTATTGTGCGAAAATACAGAAAATGTGTATGAATTTCTGCTAATCGTGATATTGATGACATTATTATCCACTTTCTTAATTTGCTTTCTTTCTTTTCTTGATTGCTGAAAAAATGTTCCAAAGGTAGAGTTATTAATGAAAAGAAAACTGATTGGATGTTTGAGATTAAATCCTCATTATTACATTAATGGTTCCAGAACTGACGAGCAGCTGATAAAGTATTTGCTGAGTCACCGGTATTGATCAATAGCATTATCAACTTCCACGCAGACAGTGTGTGGTCACTTTGTCCTCTTGTACAAATATTACTTATTTCTCGTTTAGAAATTTGCTTGTCAGTTGGATGGAAAACTCTCTCTCTCCCTCTGTTTTTCTCCCTCTCTCACTCCCCTTACCCCTGCCTCCCCCCACTCTCCAAGGTCACTGTACCTCCACAAAGGCCTCTTTTGTGCAGAGCCAGCCCCCCTCCTGACAGGCAGATGGAAGGACAGGCCTCCCATTCTCACAGGGCCATTTTCTCACAGCCCTCTGCTCTAGGCCTGCCTTAAACATCCCCATCGTCAAGATCTTTTCTTTCACTTCGCCCCGGGTGGTGGTCAGCAGTCCATTTGTTCAGCACCCCTGCCGTAAGGTACTGCAAGGACACCACGCAGGCAGGTGCATGTGTGTGTTTCAGATTGCTGAGATTGTTTTTACAATGCCGTTACTGATGAAGCCAGGGCCAACTCCCTGACCTACGCTCTCTCTTTGACCAGTGCTTTAGCAAGAGTGATGTGCGTGTGTTAAGTGAGTGTTTGTGTCCTGGTGTCAGCAGGGGGCTGTTATGCGTGTGCAGATGGCCAGTTCAAATAAGTTGAGCCTGTCTACACAAACTTTGAGTATCAAATACAACTGGAAGGCTTAAAAGGTGGCTCTAAAGCTGCAGTCACACCCGTTTCAGTGGATTCTAAGGGTAACGTTAAGCTAAAAAATCAAAAGATACTAGTTTGAACAATATGTTGTCCAACCACATTGAAAGGCAAAAGTGTTTACAGCTGTTCTTAACAGTGACACTGAAGGCAGGGTGAGAAGCCGACCATTATAGAGAGAGGTGAGACATGATGCCTTTTTAAAAAATATAATGATGGTGCACATTTTCAGACAATCTCTCCTAGAAGACATTCACAGTGTTTGTGCACAACAAGAGTGTAACAAACCGTTGTTTGAGAGATAGGCTCCAACCCATCGTCTCATCTCACCATTCAAAAATGTGGCCAATCTTTGTGTGAAGCAGGTGTGAATGTCAGATTGACAGGTTTGTACAGTTACAGAAACTGACAGACAAAGTCCATAGTAAACTATGTCAGAAAAGTGTGGAGGAAAATGGAGAATAGAGATCCAGAGACACAGCAAACAAAATGTGTGTAAATGTCTACAGAAACTTGTCAAGCTACTTCAACAGAATAATCCCCTACTCCCCCACTGAGTCACATGTCAAGTATGTCAACCACTCTTTACTTGTCGGCTACAAAGCTACATGCACCACTAGCTTGTCGTACTGATACTATGAACTCTTTACTGAGACTCTGCCAGAAGTAGCATGTTTAGCAATCTAACTGTATTCCTCTAAAAAGCACTACACACTCACCTGCAAAAACGACCAGAGTTGAATTAACATTTTTCTGTTACAGCATCAAAAATCTAAAAGTTTCACTGTACTATACAATAAAATTAAGATTCTGAGCCTAGAAGCATTAACATGACATAACACCTACCAGCAGGTGAGGATGCTGGCGGAGGTGAAGAGGATGATGGGTACTGGGTAGGAGGCACACAGCAGCCCGTGGCGGTAGAAGGCCGCCGAGATCTTCTCTCTCAGCTGCTCGCGCAGCGTCATTCTGGTGGGCGGGGTCAACTCCCGGCCATTGGGAAGCACTGGGCGGCGGAGGACAGTTCGCCGCGGGGCATCCAGGGACCTGGAGGAGAGAGATTAACAAATCAGATAACCCAACATCACATACAAGAAGCCATCAATACAGCTGACAAAATCCAATACAAGAACTCTGCTGCTATCAATTAACCATTTCAGTTTTTAAGTGAAAATGTTAAACATTTGCTGATTTACAGACACTATACGGAAACCTTTTGGATTCTCCCTGCTCCTTTCATATCTATCGACTAATCCTTTTGGCTCTAAGTCACTGTGTCCTAACTGGCAGGAAAATGCCCTCCAGCACCCCTGGAAAGCAGAGTTGTATAGAATCTAGCAGACAGTGAACACTTTTTATACATCCAGTAACTGCCAATTCATGTGTATTTTGATGTAGATTTTCATCCTGATGCTGCGAATTTTCAAAGCATTTTCTGTTATTAAGAACAACAAACTTAGAAGTTTGTTCAGCCTTGAAAAAGTTACATGATCTCTGAGTGTCATCTAGTTTTCTCCTAATGTTAATAAATACATATGTAAAATCAAATTTGTAGCCTAGGAGAGAGTTTTTATAAATATAATTTTGTATCTCAGCAGGGCATACGCTGTGGTACATCTCCACAGACAAACAGGCACTACACACACAAACACACACACACACACACACACACACACACAGGGGCTGGATTTTATAGGGCTGCTCTGTCCTGAACACCTAATTAGTCACATACTCCTAGTGTTGGTACACATGCTGCTGACTACAGGCCCTATGTGGTTTCCTTTCGGACGAGCTCATACAGGGCTCACATGGTAGACAGCACTTAAACACACAGCTCATTCAGCAGCCAAAAAGGTGTGGACACATTCCGCCTTTAGAAAACATGCAACTCCGGCCAAACAGCTAGACTGACGCAAACGCAGATCTACAAGAAGTCTCGATCCCACTGCCAACAGGTTCACTGATAACAGCCTTTTGTTACAGGACAACAGGTAAATTCCACTTCCATTCAGGTGGTTCACAGAGGAATTAGCCGGCCAAGACACGAAGACAGTAGCATGTAAAGGAAGTCCGTTAAGTATTTACTTGTGCTGGAATAATTTGTCGTTCCATAAAGTGACAAATTAATTCATTTTGATTCAATTTTAGGGGAAAATATCACATTCACTGGCCCCACTTCTAAAAAACAAAGACTTTCTGTTTCTTCATATCATTGTAAATTGAATAGTTTACGGTTTCCTGCCTTAGTTGAATGAAGTAAGCAATTTGAAGACGGTACTTTAACGCGAGTAATTTGAGTATTTAAAAAGCCTGGACCTCAAGAAACCAAATGCTATAAGTACATTCATTTTAAATGAGGGAGCCCTGAAACAGTGTTGATCACACTTGTCCTGTTCTCTCGTTAGTGACACTGAACAGTGCCAATAAATCAGCCTGCTCCTCAGCTATGGCAGCAATACTATGCGTTATATGATTTCAATGGCACCACAGATAGTGGTGAGGTCACTCAAAGGTAAGTCAAGTTAATATAGTTGAAATCAATATAAGGGCAGAAATTAAAGATTATATTCTGAATTAATCTGTGAATCTTTTAAGATGAAAAATGTGACAAAATAGTGAAAAAATTAAGTTAATTGATCAATTATTTTCAGATCGTCTAACTGATAAATTGCCTTATCATTTCAGCTGTAATCAGTATCATAGCACCGATAATATTTCTCTGGCTTTGATTATATATTTTGATATGATACACATGTAAAACAAGTACTTTTTTCTCAGTTATTAATACTTAAATTGAATAAACATTATTATTTTGATCTCTCAAAAGTGGACACAGCACACTAACATGACTCTGTGCTTGACAGATTTAATGTCAACACAAGCAGAAGAAATGTGTGAAATCTTTGCCTTATGGGTGGCACACCTCACTTCAAACAGACTCGGCTCAGTCAGTTTCCCATATCAGCTCTATCTCCTGTTGACTTCTCTGCTCAATCTCAGCTCTTGTCTCTGTGTTTACTCAGCAGACGGGTTAAGCACTGCCTATCAGTGTTTGTAGTTACACACTGCTCTAATACTCTGTTTAACTAGCCCTGGCAAACCTACTGCAGCTGGACACTATCTCATTCTGCTGATCCTTACCAACTCTCCCTTGCCTCAGCTTCTCACATGATGTCCATATGCTACACCATATCATTTGTTAACCATGCCGAAATACACAACAAAGCTCTGTAACATTGGCTGTTACCACGCTGTATCCATCACACAAACCTAACGAGACTCTGAGACCATACCTGCTAATGGGGGACCAGGTTATCTCTCTGGCTCGCAGCCGTTTATGTCCAGGTTTTTTTAGCTTAAGTGGTGCCTTGTGGTTAACATAGTGCTCCCTTCTCGATTCAGGCAGAGAGTGTGGCTGTTCTGCACGCCCCCCCGGGAGCAACGGAAACATTCCCTGGGAGGAATTCGCCTCAGGAGTCCCTTGATCTGCCGTTATAAATACACTATACAGTAAACACAGCAACGTCCCGGCAAGCTTGCACAATGGGTTCTGCAAATGTCAACAGAAGGCTTTGAAGTAAAGCCTTTCTCCTCTCTGTTTCTGTAGGAAAGTCGAGTCTCAGCCAGGTTCTGGTCCTGCTCAGTGTCTCGCAAGGGAAAACTTTCAATGAATGCCTCCATCTCTCAGCTGTCTGTCCAGTTCACTGCATGCCGTGGGGTTACGTGGGTGTAGCAGCGAGGCCTGATTTGGCAAAGGCTCAGCAGCATCTCCGTCAGTGAACTAATCCAGGATTTAGCTGATCGGAAACTCAACGAGCAGGGCTCAGGGCCTATGGCCACCCCCCACTGCTTCCCTCCTTCTCTGGTCACAGCCTTCAGGCAGTCTATCACGAACGTTGTAGCATGCCGAGACATTCACTTCTCAAAAGCATAACAAGCTTGAAGAAGGCTTCAAAACCATAACTTTACAACCAGGGCAGAAAATTAACACCAGCCACAGGCCAAGTGCTGGTAAATTGTTGTCTCGGGCTGGTGAGTTTGTATTCTCTTCAGCCACTTTGGCAGATGACCAGCGATTGTTTGCAAATCCTATTCTGTCTGGCCGGATGGTGAATGTTGGGATATACCAGCTACTAGGGTTGGGGGAATGAAAATAAAATTTCTGCTTAAACCTCACAAACCACACATAAATCTTTATGACAAGAGCATGGAAAATGTCTCAGTTCAAGAACCCTAGGCATTTGCGCATACGTGCTACGCAACTAATAATCTAACAAAGAACAGTCTATATGCCTCCCACGTGAGAAGCCAGCACATTTACTTGCAAAACAAAAACACTGCTACAGACATGACAGACACTGTGTTTCACATTGCAAGTGCAAATTCAGTTAGGGAGATCATTGTACGTCTCTGCAGCTTAATTGGGTGGCTTGCAGATTAAGGTAGATTTATAAAGCCACATGCCAACAACTTTACTGTGAGCAAAATGGTTCCCAGAATTCATGGATGAACTGTATCAAAGCTATTTCAAAACTAAGAGAGCACATTTACACTTAAATACTCTAAATTGAAATAAGAGATTTGGCAAAGAGCAAAAAATACCAGCTTACCTTTTTTCAACACTTCCTAAAATGCCCAGTTTAAAGGCATCTCCAGGGTTTACAGATTCCAGTGGCATAATGAGCAACTGTCTGTATTATGCAATACATTTACATGCCTCCTCTATAACTACGCTAATTACTGCAAGTCCAAAACTTTACCACTAACCACAAACATTCCAGGCAGCATCAGTTCTCCGTAACATGACAACATTCAACAACATAACTGCATAATGTAGAGGCATGCTCTTCTGATCAGTGAAGCCCATTAGTTCTGTTGTAAATGCAGAGACAAGCTCGACATGGATGAGTAGATTACTGCAACACAGCCTTTTACAACCAGAGCTGATGATTAAAGAGGGAAATGTCCTGTCAATCAGTAACCTATAATGTAATAAGGAATGATGTGTAACGCACTGTCTATTTCCAACCAGGGGCTTCCTCTCTAACAAATTCTTTAGAGGAAGAAGAGGAAGGTGAGGCATGCTAATTCCTTTTTATAATCAATTATAACTGCAGATTAGCCTGCAACGTCTTTATCAGAATACAACCCTTGCTTACATTTTAAAAGTTATCTTTTCTGACACATTCACCTGCCTTTACAGTCCACAGCACATTAAATTAGCCAAAGTGGTGAAATAGCTATCACAAGACAGTAAACACATGTTGGGACGGTGGGGCTGATGCAACCCTGTAGCAACATCAACTACCAGGAAGGAGCTCGCACAGTGGTTTCCACACAGAGGCCAGGGATGCCCAGGGATCCCAGATAAGGTTCTAGGAGGGTTCACAATTAAATAAGGTGTAGTTATAACTTTATACATGTGTGAGAAACTACTGAGCTGGAACATGCCGTGCAAACAATGGTCTAATTCATGACAATTTCACCCTATTCGATATCTTTAAATGACGTACAAATAAGCCTTTCTGTTGCCGGGATTGGACTTCCTGTATTTTCACACCTGAATCTCTTTTCAGGGAACGTACTGTCAAACTTGCAGGCTAGCTAGCGTTATTAAACAGCCAGCTAACGTTAGCTACAAGTATCCTGCAGGATTTCCCCGACTTTCAGCTAATAACGCTCACATATAAAACCTTCGTACCGTCAGTCAGAATTAGATACTAATACCATTTAAGTGAACACAATGAACTGTAGGAACTGACTATAAACCCTGTAATTGTTGTTGTGTGCTAACGTTAGCTGAATGTCTCTGTAGCTCCAGTAGCACTCTACAACCAAAGCATTTCTAGAACATAAAGACGCTAAAAGTACGCAATATATTGCTCATCCATATGTTTACGGTCACAGCTACTAACTCATACAAGTATACCGTTTCTGCAGATTGCTGAACCTTGTCGCAACCAGCAGACAACTTGGGATGGCACCAAGCTAAAAGCTAACATTGCTAGCAGTGGCTAGATATGTAAATGCTAGCTGCTCAATGAACCCAGTAAACCCGATTGACTTTACAAAATAAACACACATGGGATCGCACATATTACGGGGGGCGTGGGGGGGACTAGCATTATCAACACCTGATTAACATGGCTGTCACTGTGAGACTATGAAAACAGTTTGTAGCTAACGCTAATAACGTTGCCAAATGCCAAAGTTAGCTTGGTACAGTAACAATGTCGGATGACAGGGACTCATATCTGACTTAGTGAAACAGGACTGGTGTGTGTGAGCCCAGCAACTGCAACCTAGCCGCTATGACCATAACAATGCCTCTGCTGCTAACGTTAAGGTGTGATTAAACAACCCAGCTGCTCCCATGCTTTCCACCACCACCAAGCTAACATTCGCATCGCAGCTAATGCTAGCAGGTTATAGATCGACTGTTCGCACACTTGCCTGGACAAACTTCCGAGATCCTCTAATGTAGTTGTTGGTGAAGTCCTCCTGGGTTAAACTGACGAGTAACCGTCGTGTTATTCCTTTTGTTTTGGAAAATGGCTAAAGGCTAACTTGAATCCTTCGGACCTGACGCTGGCATGCAGGAGCAGCGTTTCCAAACCTACTGGTTGTCAAACTCCACAGAGACCTCTCCACTTCGACCTCTCACCCAGCAGCGTACAGAAGAGGGGCAGGGCGACCTCTAGCGTCAGCACAGAGAATGACAACATTTGACAGCCTTATTAAAATGTTTATTTTATAGAACATCCAGTGGCGTTTCTGGTCAGTCAGTCCATCTGATTTTCCATAAGCATGAATAAGAGGCACCTGGATCACTTAAATGTCCAACCATAGTCTCCTTTTTACCTAATTAATACACAAAGTTGCAGCAAGGCACACCAAATCTAATCAAATCATATAGTCCATATAGAATACTTGTGGTGTAAATATCAAGTTTCTACTATATATTGTTCTTAAGTTATTGTGTTCATAAGTTAGCTTAACAACATAATGTCCCACATACTGTGTACCATTGTGGCAGGACATAAAAATGTAAATGTCTGCTGTCAGCACACAAAAACTGATTCATCAAAATAAAAAAAAAAACAACAACTGTGAAGTGGGCAGTGATTCTGAGGTCTGGAACCAGGCTATCAGCTGGCAGGATCGCTGTGTTCTTCCTCCAGACAGTCACTGGGTCACTGACACATGCAACCCGCCAAATGTGAAGCTTGGCTATGGCTGGTAAAATTTGTCCAATTCACCGCCCACTGTGGCAGTAACCAGCCAACATAAGAGTCACATTTTACAACAAAAGGTACAAGAGGACACTGAAAGTTGAATCTAGAGAACAGCACTGGATGTCCCTCGAGCAAAGAAGGAGGCTCCTTTATCATGGACCTTGTACTGAAAGAGCTTCTTCTGTGTGTTCTGTCCATCACCTTGCCTCCTCCTCCAACACACCTCCACCTGAAAACAAATGAATACTGCAGGTTTACCTACAGTTTTACTGATATTATGTTTGTTTCAGTGCATTATTTATCCTTTATGTATCCTTTTGAAATCCATGTGCCATACGTACTGTATAACTATTCCATCTGTTAATGTGTACTACCATAATTTCATTTAGATATCAATACTTCTGTGATCAAACTGTTCATAAAAAGGTGTGTCCCCACCAAAATTTGTTTAAACTACAGTGGTGTAACAGGCCTACAATTTCAATTATGATGAATAGGGAAACACTGAAATGCATATTTCACCTAGATGTTAAATTCTACATGTGCACCTGAAAGGACAAATTGACTAAGTGATTAAGTGATTAATTGTATGTAGAACAACAAAAAAAACAACCAAAAAAATGAATTGTTCCAAGCTTCTCAAATTTGAAGATTTGCTAGTTTTCATAGCCTTCTGTGATAGCAAACTGAATTAATTTAGGTTGTGAACTGTTAACTGACAAGTGCATAAGATAAGTGTTAAGCAAGTATACCTGTAATTTCTATGCTCATTAAATTCCAGATTGGGTCTAAACAATAATTGGACTATAGGTACATTTATGCAGTGTTGGATAATTTATGATCAGTTAAGAATCAGAAACACTGTAATCACACACCTGCCCATGTATGTCCCTGCAGTAGCCAGTTGGGAGACCCTGTACATGAAGAGTGAGGCTACACTGGTGGGTCAGGCCCTTCAGGAGCAGCTCTGAGCCGCCATCATCCCAGTCGTCCTCCTCTTCTTCCCCATCGCACCGTACCAGCATCACCATGTTGCCCTGCAGTAAAAGTGATAGTGATAAAGGATAGTATTTTATGTGAGTTGCTCACTGTTCATTTGATCCTGCCCTCCATAAGGATAATACTGCAAGTAGATGCCCACTGGTAAATATTTGTGGTAAGTAAATAAATACAACTTTTGTCCACTGACATTTTTACAACAAATCGTATAAAGGAAGAAAATGCATGAGTGCTTGTTCTGTTGTGATGTGAATTCACCATTACTATTCACCATTACCAGCTGAGATTATCAGTGGCATGCTGATAATGGTATATGTCATGTAAATGCCTTAAACAACAGTTAATTCATGATGGTAGAGAGATTTTGGTCATGTAAGTGTCAGCTTTAATTTTGCACAGTACAAAGACTGTTATAATACGAGCATGCTTCAATCTAACCTGTAGCTGGGAACAGACTGTGGCTTGGCAGTAGTGGCTGAAGTCCAACACGGCTCCAGCGCTCACCCCCAGGCTCAGCAGCGCACTGAGGTCATCCACCAGCAACACTGGGGGTCCCCACTCCTCCTCCCCACCACCAGAACTTGTTACACTAGACTGGACAAACTCGTATAAACTACGCAGGCCGACTGAGGGATCCCTGAGGACGATGGAGAAACAGGCCTATTACAGGACTCCTACACAGATGTCCAGTGATTACAATATGATAGCATCATAATAAAAAGTTATATATGTAAAACAAAAACAAAAGCGTACCTGAGGAAGTCCATGGCTTTATTTCCTGTGCTGGTTACTTGAGGAATCAAAACAGACAGTGACTCTGTCAGTCCCTCAAGAAATATCAGCTGACCTTTCTCCTTCGCTTGTGTAAGACTTATACCCTGAGAACACACACAAAGACACACATATTCTAAAAACATACAGTTTCTGCCATCATTCAGCATGTATAAGCCACTGGAAAAAATAAGAACTAAGAATTGAAGTAGAGGGAATTATGCAAAATACCTTTCAGGTGAATGACAGCTAATTCATCTTTGTCCACCTTTGACATTCTCAAGTTTAATCAAGAAATATAGTATGACAAGTCTGATAGCAGTGGACACTCACCAGTCTCTGACTGACTGCACTGTAGTGACTGAAGGACTGCACCAGGCCCAGAAAACACACTTTGCACCGTGCTGAGACAGAAAACAAAGACATCAGCTGCAGTTCATGCATCCTGAACTAAATGTTTCCCCTGTTTTGACAACACACTGACAGGTGTCACACTCACCTCGTAGGTAAAAAGAGAGGAAATGGTGGATGAGAAAAGAGGCATCACTCTTTCTGTCTGATAATAAAATAAATTCTCCCTGTGGGTGCAGACAGTTTTATAAACATGATTAATTTCGCAGGCTACACAGCTGCTAAAGCTTCAAACAACAGGAATTTACACACATTAACGTTAGCATACAGGACATTGAGTGATGTCTACATAAAGCAACGTGTACAGTGCATATCTCCACGTTGGCTGAAATAAAAATGTGAAAACATTACCTGTGTGAAGCTGTCGGGAGTGGTACTCAGGATGCTGTTGAGCTCTGTATACATAGCTAAGCTAACTGTAAATAGCACAACATAAACAGTTTATAAGTGAGCTAAAATAACGTCACAAAATATGAGTTGTTGAGAGGAGATACTCTAAAAAGTTGTGTTATTCATGGGTATAACTGTTACGTAAGATATTCTTTTTTAATGAGTAGTCTTTCTAGCTTTTTTGTCTGCTAGCTGTTGTGCTAACGTCAGGTAGCATGCTACAAACGAAGAGTAAAAATACAATTAGAGGTCTCACTCGGCACCTATTTTCTGGTAGCGGGGAAAAACTCTTCCGAGCACGGACAAGCCGATAACAACGGCTTACTATCGAGTATAATCTTATGCTCCAGAGGTATATGTGCGAATTTTATTTGCTCTTAATTTAGAGGACAAATTTTCAGGCTTTTATTCGTTTTTTAAATGAACCAACTCTGGTCTGGGAAAAAAATGGTATCCATGGTGACAGGTAAAAGATATCTACATAGACGATCTTCGTTAGCACATGGCGGCTTCTTCGTCGTGTTTCAGTGCTTGTTAAATTGCAGACAGTGCCTCCTGCTGGTAGTGTTGTGTTAATGAGCGACAGTGGTAAAGGTGGACTACATCAGTAGTACTGTAGTAGTAGTTGTTGTGGAGATAGAGACAATAATATTCGTTTAAGTAGTATCAGTACAAGTAGTAGTTACAACCAGGACATTAATTTTCATTCTTGTGGTGTCTTATCACCAAATGACATAATATACACCGTTTCACTCTTAATCAGATTTTTGTTTCAATTGATATATTTTTAGCACCAAAACATGATTCAAGAGAAATCTCACTAAGGCATTTTTACAGTAATAAAATTATAACAACTGAGATCACCCAAATGTTTTTATCCCTGAAATTTTACAGTTAAACATTTTCATACTATTTGTATATTCATTTACATTATTAGAGTCACCTCTTTGCCTGAACCTGAAAAGTCTGAGATAACACTCTTTAGATAATTTTTTCAAGAGGTGAAATTTAGTCATACCAACATGCTATAGGATGTTATTTATGAAAACACACTCATCAGGAAATATTCTGTAAACTCACACCTGAGGTTTCTTAACAAATGCTTTCATGTGGAATTTCTGTTTTCTGTTCCAGTGCACAAACATCAGTAATGAATACAATCAGAGTGCACTTTTATTGTTATTTTCCAAGTGTATAATACAGAATATTTTATGGTTCTCTGAAGCGAAAAAAACTGTGAAATTAAACAAATTATACTCTGAGTTCACCTTTTCAAATATAGCCACGTAGACACCTGTTGTCATATGAATATTTAATCACCCAATACATGTGTGTCTCTGCATTAAATAAAGAAGCATAAATCCTGCATACATACCATTTATCTTTATTTTTTCTCAAGTGTAATGAAATTCGGTCTGTTTCATGTAAGTCATCCATCTTACACTCATGGTTCTCGCAGAACAGCGGACTAAAACACAAGTAAAATGGGAGATAGGAAATTAGCGTCTGATCATTGTTTGATTCAGCAGATGGCAGTGTGTAGCTCTCAGACACCTCAATATCAAAGACATCAAGACTGTAAATGCAGTGAATCTGCAGTTTAGTCTTTAAACATGTTTCATTTTACCTCACTGATACTGCACTTTCTCCTCAAGGTCTCAGCATAAGGCACTGGTGCAGTGCAGTTTAAGTCCCATGATGGAATAATTATCCACCTGATTAAATCCTTTCTATCTCCACTGTTTCTGTGCTACAGCAGGTGTGTTTTGTCACCAAAATACTGCAAAATCAAGTCCAAGAAAGGTTATTAGAGAGTACATTGACTCTTAGTTGTAGATTTTAGACATAGAATTATTTTTTTGATTTGTCTTTAAAATACTGTAATCCAAAAGGAGACATTAAAACTGCATTAATTCATTTTTCTGACTAGTTGGAGCCAGCTGAACAAGCTGTACATTAACATATTATCACCTTATACAGTTACAGTGGTTACAGTTACACATCCAGTACACATAGAGCAACAGTCACTCATTTAGAGTCCAATTAATGAATGTAAGTCCTATATTCACTTTCTTGTATGGTCTCCACTAATTCTAACAGATTAGAAAAACACCTGGCACTTTAGCTGCTGAATGCACTCAGGAGTATAGTCAGTTTATTAGTTTATCTCTTTAAAAACAGCTGCACGCTGCAGCCAAAAAAGATGCTGTGAGAGCAGTGAGACTAAACAGTGAAGTTCTCTGATGATTTATCATTGCAACCGACATCTTTCACATTACGAACTATAAAGCTATTGCATTTAAGCAGTTAAAGCAGCATCCTTTCACTGGTTGCACTTCAATATACGTTTTCACCACCTCTCTCTACATATTGGCCTGCAATACAATAATCAGCTACATACAAGTTAGGGTCAGATATTATTATCCTCAAGTTCCTCCATGTTCCAAAAGTCGAGTAATAACTCATCAAAACAGAGACTCAGGTTGGACTAGAATCCTGCAACTGTCTCTGAGAAACAAGAGGAGACTCTTCCAGCGGAGATCAATAAAGTGTCACATAATTTATGTTCTGCACATGTATACGCACATCAGTATCATTTAACACTGCTGATTCAGGCATGAGTGAGCTGAATGTACCGGGATCAGAGTACAAACACTGCGTCATGTGAGATGAGTAATACAGAACAATCCAATGAGCTCCCATTGACTCGTCGTTTGGCAAACTGCCTGCTGGTTCTGGTATCATTGATGGCGCAGATACACAAATAACATATAAACAAACGCCCACGTTCCTGCATCTGTGAAGGTTGTCAGCAGCCTTTATGGTTAGAGACTCTCCCCTAAGCAAAAGGTCACAGCGGGGCTGTTTCCTACAGTCCCTGAAGTGCTCCTGAGTAAGACACTGAGGTTCAGTACTGTCACAATACAGTATGGTGTAATAATGTTGCAAACAAATGCAAGGGGGACTTTTTATAAGAAAATTATTTTTACTGTTTTTATGTCACCATCTGTAAATAACTTGAATTGCTGGTTTAGATAAGTATTATATAAATATACTTTAGTATTATTATTTGTAGATGATTCTGGCACTTTGAAAACATGAATGAAAACTCTGAATTTCAACAGAACATATTTTTTAAAATATCATTTGTTAGTATGCCATGACCTTTGTTTATTTTCAAAACTCTTTTTCTTTTAAACAGGACACCATATGTAGCATTTCCCTACTGCTGGTATTTATTAGTTTTCGGGAAAGCAGTGGTCCTTGGCAACAAAATGCAAGCTAGGAACCACTTCATCTAAGTCACCTCCCATGTTTGTCCCATAGACTGTATTATCCTGATCAAACACAGACACTTTAAATACTTCTATATCACACTCCAGCTTCAACCTGAGATACATATGTTGAACTATGGCAGCAAAACCCCACAGAAGTTCTTGTGAATTTTAGGTTCCCTGAATAAGAACTTCTGCTGAACACCAACAAAATGCAACATATACATTCACAGAAACATTTTCAAGACGACAGCCAGGACGGGGAGATGTAAGGGGAACACATTGTCAGGGGGTATAGGGGTTCAGAGTCCATGGTCTGGGCGGCTGACGCTCGTTGATCATGGAGGCAGGCAGTGAGCAAGTGCTGGGGCTGCAAACAGAGCAAGGGGGGGAAGGAGGGTACATGTCGTCTTCCCACCTCAGGACCCGGCCCTTGGCTCTGCTGGGGCCGTTAACAGTCTCAGCGTCGGGCCCATTGGGGATTCTGGGTTTGGTTTTAGGCACCCTGTAGAGATAGACGTCGTAGTGGGCGAAAGGACGACTGGAAGACTTCGACTTAGCCCTCTTGGCGAGGTGGAGCTCCAAGTCGATGGTCACCTTACAGTGTAGGAATAGACGAAAGATACACAAATCAATGTGCAACTGATTAAAAAACACATACTGGAGCTATAGAAAGCACTTGACCTTGTTCCTGTGCTACATTATCAGTCTACAGCCACATTAGTAGCACAGCTGCTCGCATGGCTAAAAGTGCCAGCTGCAGAAACTTAAAATTCACCAAGAGACTCTTAGAAAAAGATAATATCGCCATCTACAATGTTTGACTGATGGGTGATCATTTCTAGGCTGAGTGGTGAAACAGTATCACCCACCCACAAAATCAACCCAAACAAAGAAAACACTACATCACTGACCACAACAACAACAAAAAAGCCACATGCAGAGACTTTATTTAGTCATGGGGCCTCATCATCATCAGCAGCAGAGTATGGTCTCTCCTGGAGCTGAACAGTTGGGTCACATCACTCTCAGCCCTCTGGAGTCACTGCCATCACTGATGCCAAACCAGCCACTCATTCACAAGTAGTGTAGGACACGGGGTGGAGTGTTGGCTGGGGGGGTTGTTACTCTGCTTTTTGACTGGTAATGTACTGCTAGATTTCCATCAGAAAAGAAGCCAAAGGGTCCTGTTCTGATCAGCAGCATTCCTCAGAGCCTCATTAGTAAACTAGACGGTGCCAGAATGATTCATTTAGACTTCGTCCCCCCCTTTGCTTCTCTCGTCTTTCCTTTTGGTTTCAATCCCTTCTTTTCAGGCGGCTTTGTAAGGCACACTGTGTGCTTGTGTGCGTGCATGCATGTAAATCTAAATTAAGCGCACTTGTGCAGTTTTCTTTGTGTGCATATGTATATGTGTCACTGTGTGTTTTGGTTTTTTTTCTTCTGTGTGTTTTTTGTGCATGCATGTAAATCCATTTGTGTACATTTTGTGTTCATCCAAGCATTTTCATATGTGTGTGTTTTTGCATACATAAATGCATGACTTGTGTGTGTGTGCCTTTGCGTGTGCATGCCTCCATCATGCACTGCTATGTGTGTGCGCCTGCATCAACCAATCACGACAGCTCCTTCAGGATCCTAACACCATCATTCCACCACATCGTCAGCCAATCACAGGCTGCTGATGAATCCCAAGTCCCAGCAGGTTTGACTTGGAACAGCAGAGAGAAAAAAAGACTGAGAGAAAATCTTGACTCGCCTTCACATGTTCTCTGTGCCCCCCTTGCACCCACCCTCAGTGCCCTCACTACAAACCACAGAGCATTTTCTCTCCATAACTTTGAGCTGCAAACACAGGATTATATGATTTTGGATTTTTGCAAACAGTGCAAAACACACATGAAAAAATCACTACCGTAACTGACTTCAAACTTTCTACATAACCACTCAAAGCGTTGAACTGCACATGCATGTCATGAGAGCTGTTCATTGCAAACTTATCAATCACCCCAAAGTATAAAACTCAGTGGAACTGAGGAGAGTCTTGTGATAGTTGTCTCCTGGTTTGTTACTACACACAGATGTGATCAATTGTTCACTCAAAAATGTTGATTATAGTAAATTTTCAGCATCTGTACTTTTTTTCTGCTGATAAAAAGACAAGAAATTAAAATCTGACTAAGGTCATGATGAGGACAGTGCTGTGTGTTTGTGCTATGAGACAACTGTAAGTGACAGCTGGGCAGCTGTGTGGGAGAGGATTAGGGTCGTCTGAAGAGATCACAGGTTGAGATGTTGAACCTAAAGTGGAGTCGAGAGCAGTTTTAATGCTCTGATATTCTACAGTTTATTAGTAGATGTCAGTAAAGCTGCATAAGACTCAGTTAATCTGCCTCGTCAATCTATTCGCCTGTGTGTGTGTGTGTGTGTGTCTGTGTGTGTTTGTGTGAATGCAGATGAACCCGGAGGTCACCGAGTTTGGATCTCTTTTTGCTCAGACTGTAGCTTCAGAATGGGTTTCCATAGCAACGACGCCCTCTCTGTCTGAAGATGCATGAAATCGCTGCCAGCAACAGATAAGTGAGAGTGAAAAAGAGAAACAGAGGGACACAGGGATGTAGAGAAAATGTTCAAAAGGTCAGTGGTTATGGAAAACACACACACACACACACACACACACACACGGGGGGTTAATGTGTCCTTTTACTGCTGTGATAAATACGGATCAACCAGTGTCTGTCTTTACATGGAGGGATCAGGCATAATGATGTTGGCGTCCCTGTTCCCACAAACTAAAATGACTATTATTGTTGTTCACACACATCGGTCACAAGAATGCTCTGGAGTCCTTTGCACCTCTGATCCTTGACCTCATTAAGTAATTCCTATAAAGCATTGGACGACCTGTTTCCATAGTATAGAATTTGACAGTGGGAATTGTACTACTGTCAAAAACCATCAGTGTCATCTGAACTGAAAGTGATTTCTTTACCACGCATTTCATTTCTGTGTTTGTACAAAATTGTATAGATGCCAAAAACTCAGCTTTACAGTTTCTGGATGTTGTGGCTACACTTTCAGAATGATGTATGTATGTATGTATGTATTATTGTTACAAACTGCTTTTTAGTGGCTGTAAATTGATGAAACTTGTTTTAGTCTTATAAACAAGCACATAAAGGTTCAGTCTGTCACAGTGTTACTCTGAGGGATGACAGCACCTCCCCCACCCAGCTCCACTTCTCTCTGTTGGTAATGTAATGCCCACTTGTTGCCATGGAGTCCGCTGGTACTTCTGGCTTCACTCGTTTCAGTTCAGGGGACCATCCTTTGGTGTGTGTGTGTGTGTTTTAGCATGTGCAGTCATGTGCTACTGCATGTGCCAACTTCCATAAGTGTGTGTGTGTGTGTGTGACAGGCTGACAAGAATAAAAGATGGCAATAATCACTGCTGCTGTTTTGTAGCTTGCCAAGTGCTGTTTCCTATTCTGGATCTTAAAAAGTCTTTTCTTCTACCTTCTGGGGGCTGAAATGCTCCCTTACCCCCACCCCCTCTTTATTTATTTGAAGAAAGAGAAGGGCACCCAGACGTTCCTTCCACCCACCACCCATCAGCACTCCTCCACCCTGGGAAGGATCCCCCACAATACCACTGTTTAACCCAGCGCCTTCTCAGAATCCAATGGAGAAACCTGACAAAGAGCTGGCGGTGGTGCGGCCTCATCTGAGACCCATTCAGGGCAGTTTATCACATGGGTGAAAGTGTGTGTGTGTGTTGATATTGTACTTCTATCCTTGTGGGAACCAATTAGAGTTTTATATTGAAGAGTGAGGAGACTTAGCTAAGGGGTTAAAGTTTGAATTTGAGCTGCAGACTTGAGACTCAGACCTAATTTAGGACTTGTAACAGACATGACTGCTTAAAGACTTGACTTACTAGAGACCTGACTACAATAAAAAATAAACAAGACAGTCTTGCATATTGCATTACTTGGGGCAGTGCTTTAAAAAGATCACTGTATGCTGAAATGTGCTCCAATGCTGCACCATTTTAATAGTCAGCCATCAAAGACCTGAAAGACTTGGACCTTAAATTGCTGTTTGCTTATGAAGACTTGTGACTGGAATTGAACTTGCACTCTAATAATCCACGTGAGACCTGTCTCAAAAGATTTGGCTTGTCTCTGACTTAAGATCCATGTTGGACTTGATATGACTGATATAAGACTTGACTTTGACTTCTGTCAAATGACTCGAGACTCATCAAAAGACTTGATGCAATGAGACTTGACATAGTCTTGTCTTGAATGACGTGAGTTGAACTCATGTCAGAAGATTTGGCACATAAATTCATCTTCATGTTCTCAACTTGATTTCAAATGACTTGGGACTTGAGTAAATGCCTTGAATTACTCAAGACTACACTTGAACCTCTCCAAGTCTTGTGACTTGTCTTATCATAAATGTCTTAAACCTTAACTTAAACATGTATCAAATGACTTGAATTTGACCCAAATAACTTGAACTTGTCTTGAATGGCTTGAGACAGAATTGACTTCAGTGACTAGTGAATGCATTATGTTGGTTAGAGTCCTCACAAGCATGGAAGTAAAAATGTGTGTGTGTGTGTGTGTGTGTGTATAAGAGAGTGGGAGTGAGCATGGGAAGCTGACAGATGCTTTGTGCATGTATGAATGTAAGTGCATATATGTGTGTGTGCTCTTTTGTGCCAGTTCAGCATACCCTGAATGGAACAACAAAAGTTCTATAGAGCAGAGCTGAAATATGTGTGGGAGGTGTGTGTGTGTGTGTGTGTGGCTGCGCGTAGGCATGCAAGGATGAATATGAGGAGTTATTTCCTATATGTTCATGTGAAAAAACTTAAAATAAAATCATGCTACATCATAAAAAAAAAGATTTCAACCAATAAACTAAGTAGCCAACTCTTCCCTACAAAATTATATATTTGTAGAATCCATCTTGTTGCTATACTGCACCATTTTCATTTTACGTGTTAAAACTGTTTAAAGAAAGCATTTCTTTCTTACTGTGAAGATTTTTGCAACTGAACTTTGTGTGTTTCATGTGTTTGTATGTGTCGTGTCCACAGTGGATGATGTTTCTCATCTCACTCTGTTCTGACAGTAGAAGTATTATTTATTCAGCAAGTGAAAGTGTGTGTGCCTACAGAGGATGTGTTTTTAATCTCACAGTTCATTTCGTAGTGTATGCGCTTCCATTAGTTACGTATTTGTATTTGTAGGTGTGTCTGCATGTGTGTGTGTCCAGCTGGAAACAGGGAAAGCGTCTCTGGAGGCAGGAAACATGCAGAAGCAGCAGACAGGTTCCTGGTGTTTGCCGTCATGATTTATGAGCTGTGAAGACAATTTTCCTAACAGTAGACCAACTGTCAACTCTAAAGACTGTAAAACTCAAAGTCACATCATCGACTTTTGGACTTATATTATATTTCACGCCTGACTCTTGTGAAACCACATCTGTGCAGCTAACATCCATGAGATATGAGAACAATTTCTGTATTGAAAGTTTACATGTGCAACTGTGCCATGTGGTTCTAAAATTCCCATTTTTCCTAAATGAATAAAACTACCTTTATTATGATTTAGCTGTCATGAATGTTTTGGTTTCATAAACCCAGGAGTTACGGGAGCACGGGCCACTCCCCAAGAACTATGTACAGTTTTTCTGAGCTAAAATACTACCTGGCCACCTTGTTTACTGTGTGATATTTTGAGGAATGTGTTCTGGGACAACAGGACAGTTGCACTTTTTGCCCAGCTGGTAATCTATTACTGTTACTGTGTTCAGGTATAGCATGAAAATCATCCAAACATTTTTGGCCACAGTTTTTAGATGGAGAGCACCACCTACATGTTTCACATGCAATGAATGGGTCAAGTTAGACTAATAGATTTTTTTTTACATTTTGAAGTTAATGTTTATCATTTTGACGCTCCTACTTACTTGGTTATTCCAGAGCTTTCAGTCATTTCTTGGCCTTCATCAGCAGATTAAATGAGGTTGTCGCAGAGATGGTTTAGTTCCTGTCATGTGACCTGAGTGTGGAATTCTGGTCATGTGATAACAGCTAAACCTCCTCTCTGACAACTGAACCAACTCCATCTGCTGATAAAGGCCATGAGATGTGGCTGAAAGCAGACCTGTGTTATTTTCAAGGTCAAGAATGAACTTTAAAGCTCAGTATATTCAAGATGATACGCTATGTATTCTCATAATATGGAGTATGTTTGTATGCGGGGAGCCACGTGTCTGACAAGGATCTAAGAAGCTGCGTTCAAAGCCATGCAGAGAGCATCGGAGTTCAGGGGGGGAAAAGAGGAAGGGATACGATGCTGAGGAAAACACAGGATCCACAGAGGTCATGTTAAAAAGGTTTATTTCAACAACTGTCTGAATCTCGTTTGTTTATTCTCTGTTCGAAGTCCCAAAAAAGTACAAAAAAAAACAAAACAAACAAGTACATCAAAGGATTAGAAATCACATCAATGAAAACCAAGACACATTGTGTTGCTTCTTTTTAAATCAATCCAAGCAAATTTTTTTTCCAATATTTATACATACTCACTGGATTAGTCAGACAAACATCAAAACCTCTCAGTAGCTTTATCTTTACGTTTTTTGTTTTTTTTTTACAATGACGTTTTACGTACGTTTTAAACTTCTGTATGATTTCTTTCTTTTTACAAAATACACCAATGCAGGCAGGGGAAGGTGTGTATGTGTGTATACATATAAGTGTGTTTATGTTTTTATCTTTTCACTGTATGTGTTTGCTTCTTATGTGTGTGTGTGTGCGTTTGTGTGTGTGTGTGCATGTGTGTGTGCAGGTAAGAGAGATAAGGGAGAGTAGAGTGACAGCAACAAGGGGGGCGGGGCTGCGAAACAGGGGAGTGAGTGGATGTAAAGGGGGGGAGGGTGGGATTGCAAGGCGGCGGCAGGGTGAGGCTGGCAGGGGCGGGGTTACTCTAGCTTGGGCAGTGGTGGCGGCGGCGGCGGCGGTGGTGGTGTAAGTTTTTTGCAGCGGCCTGGGCCGCTTGGTGGCAGTGTTGCCGTGTCAGAGACGGTTGCAGACTGTGTTGGTTGGCTGGTACATTGGCAGGCTGGTTGGTTGGTTGGTTGCTTGGTTGACCGGTTAGGCGCACTCAGCAGCGGACGGACGGAGAGCAGGGAAGGGTTTGGGGGGTCCCGTTGCCGGCGCACCTCGTCGTTGTCGTGTTGTCAGGTTGCTGGGGTTGTTTTATTTTTTGTTTTCACATCATGTTGTTCTGCAGTGAGTTTACCTCCGAGGAGTTCTCCTCGCCCAGGACCTTGTGGTTCTCGTGTTTGGGGGTCAGAGAGTTGTGGATGTTGAGGGAGTCGTCCTCCTTGGGTGGGGCCTTCACCGGGTCCTCCAGCTTGTTCTGGGAATTAGGATCATCCTACCCAGGAAGGGAGGGGTAGGAGGTGGAGGGGTGGGGGTAGAAAGTACAGTTAGAACCACAATGACAAGTATCATGTTTCATGCTCAGTGGCAACTTTGACTCTGCCAAATGGTGGAAAATTTTGTTTTTGAAATATTTTATAGCCTCGGTGGCAAATTTCAATCAATCCTCACATCCATCTTTGCTAAAAACATTAACAAAGAAAACCAGCTTTTTGTCCCAAGAAACTTTGTCCATATTGGGTGATTCTGCACCTCATACTTCACATTCAAATTCAATGTAGAAGTAGTGTCTTATGTGGAGGTAAATCTTGATTTATGGAACTGACATGGAGCCTATGTAAGTGGCCTTGGTTGTTGTGAGCATTTATACTTGTGTGCTGATGTGTCAGTGGAGGAGATGGTGTGTATGACCACTGAGCTAATTGAGGCACCTAACTGGCCTTGTGTGTGGAGGCTGGGTGATGGATGGGTATGTAGCACTCATGAGTTTGTGTCCTGTCATTTTGTTAACCATTACCACTGTGTTTCCCTAATCTTGGTGGTTTAGTTGCGTAACCCTAACTATACCTTAACCATAGCATTCTTACAATAAGCATGATCTTTCCCATATACAGATACTGTAGAAAGCAGAAATGTTGAAAAGTTTGGCACTGAGCGTCTGGCAGAATCACCCAACTGATGACAGGGCTGAAATAAAACAAAGAGGAACTTTGGCTCAATATGTTTCTGAAAAATCCCAGAGCTTTGGATTTCGTGCACTGTAACAGATTCCCACGTTCCACCTTCATGCTTTAAAGAATGACACCAGTGCATTTACACGTTTTAGCTCCTTAACTACAAATCTTAACCTCACATTTTTGCTGACCTTTTTTGAAAGCTTGTTTTTCCAGGTGTCTATTGCTTTCCATTCATTTCTCTCTACTGTTAAAATCAATAAACAGACTCTCAAACCTTGCCTGAGTTGTATAATCCATTACAGTGGGGATGGTGTTTCAATTGATTCTTGTCAAGTACATTATTGTTGTGCAGTAACTCAAGCAAGTGTCAGGAGTCTGCTGATAGATTTTCATATGGTACAAAAATGAATGGAAACTAATGAATACCTGGAAGAGTTGAAAACACAGCAGCTGAGTTTAATACATAAAATATAGTCGATTTGAAGTATAAGGGCTAAAATGTGCAAATGGATAAATAAATTAAACATTGGTGTGATCCTTTAGAGACTGTCAGAGTGCAGCAACATACCATAAAATATCCACCAAAATAAAATTGTAGCTGTTGCATTGTTACAACAAGCAACGCCAGTCTCAGTATTAGCCATTTCAGTGGTTTGGAGGCTCCACTGTTTGACAATCATCATGCTCGGCTGGCATGTTGTGTTTGGTTGAGGAGACAGTGAGGTGAACTGCATGAGCGATACAACCCTCCACCCTCTCCACCACCCCCCCTCGTTCAGGCAACATGAAGCACATGCACATCCACATGCAAGACCCTTACAACACACCCCATGTAATCGCTCATGCAGAATGCCATATCTCCTCCTGCTTCACCTCCTTTTATTGTCCCTAAACAAAACAAAAAAGAGAAACTGGCCATGAATACCTGACCATCCCTGGCCAGTTATCTGTGGGTACCACCGTCATACATACCCAAACAGTCGCTGGGGGAAAAGATAACGTGATTTTTTTGAGGTTTCAGTTTAAGTCATCTGAATCTAATTAAGGTCAGGGGGAAAAATTGATTGCAGAGTCCATTTTAGCTGTTTTTTTCCAGCCTCTTATCCCCATTAATATTGCATGGCATCATCGACCCTGCTGCGCCGAGGCATCCTGGGGCGTCCGTCTGTACCCACACAGACAGTCAGACACACAAGCTGAGTGTGGTGAGATAGACACAGTCACTCAGGCACACGGGTTGGTACATTCACACACAGACAAGCACACGCACATCAAATTCCAGACCCTGAGGCCTGTGCCATTTACAAACACACCCTAATTGAATGTTTGTGTTTAATTCAATGGCACTTTTAGAAAAGGAAGAGCAGTGAGAGCATTTACCCGCTGGCTGTTGGCCTAGATAGTAACTTCAGGCAGGACGTGTGGATACGTCACTTCCATGGTTACGGGATAGGTGCCCTCTGTCCTCCCGTCAGCGTGAAACTGGAAAATGTTTTTGTTTGTTGGATTTCATTGTTGTTGTTTGCGCATGGGTGGAGGGAAGGCGGGCGAGCAGTGGGTGGGAGGCACAGAGTCACGAGGACTTTAGAGTGGGTGTCATTTTGGGGGAGTGGGAACAGAGATAAACAGGGTTCTGATGATGATGATGATGATGGAGGCACATGGACAGTTCCTAATGTCCTTTTGTCTTTTATTGGGCTCGTAATGTTGGATTGGAAGTTTGCTAAAAGGTACATGATGAATTTGGCATCAGATGGGAATTTTTTAAAATTATCATCACTGCTGAATTGTTTTATGAGGGGATGTTTCTACATATTATTCTTATCAAAGTCCCTATATGTAGATATGTAGTGATAATAACATTTTTGAAATCATGTTGAAGACATTTTTTTAGGTTGATAAATTCCACAAATCTTGGTGGAAATTGATGCAGTCTAGGTGTTGCTTTTTGGGGAAAAGTTTTTGCTTGTGTACAGACTATTCAACAACTATTGAGTGGATTTCCCATGAAATTTAGGGAACATATTCATGGTTCTTCTTGGTTTTGAGTGAAGTGTCTTGACAACTACTGGATGGCCATGAGCTTTGGTACAGATATGCATGTCCCCCTTAGGATTTATTGTAACATCATCAAAATTTTAATGAGTCCAATACTTGAGCTCCTAGTGTCTTAGCATGTTGAAGTTAGCATGTAGCACAGGAACAGTTTCACAGAGCGGCTAACATGGCTGTAGACTCACAAATTAATCTTCAAATAACACACATAAAGGGGCTTTAAGTTAAGTAAAAGAGAAAATCTTGATCATATTCACAGGAGGTGATGGGGTTTATGGGAAATGTGGTCCTAAATTTGATGTTGTATGACCTAATCTTGATCACACTGAATTTCGCAATAACACATATGTATGTCTTTATTATTTATCTCTAGTTGGATTCACTGTGCAGGCAGGTGTGTGAGAGTTTTGTGTTTTGTTTTCATCTGGATCAGCATTTCTTCTTCATCTGTTTTGTTGCAGCTGATTAAATGTGTTTTGCATTTACAGTGTTTGGGAAAGTCAGTGTGTTTGGGCACATACACTTGAGATTATAATATTTGTATTGGCAAGTGTGTGTGCATTAGTCTGCCTGTACTTCCTTCATGACTCCATGTGTGTGTGCTTGTTTGTAATTTGTTTGTGTTTACTGACTGGCTCTTTGTCTCTGTGTATACAGTATATAAGTCTATATTAGGTTTGTGTTTGCATTCAAGAGTGTTTGTGTCTGTTTGTTTGCATACTGTGCACGTGTTTGTGTGGAGCACAGAGGAGTAAGAGGATGAGGTTGTGATGCTGCAGAGCTTTCTTGATTTTTTAAAGGTCCTGTTTTTTTTTTTTAAAGGTCTTAGAGATTTTTTAAAGGTCAGTGAGACAAAAGACATTTGGCAAACAAAGTTGGCAAAATTCAGGTCTCGTTTGTCTTAAGAATTCAAAGGTAATCTCACATTTTCAGATAAATTTAAAGTTTTCTCCTTTGAATACTCTGCAACTTAAAGGTCCTCTGGATGTCTTTTGGCACAAATGAACTGATGTTCTATAAAATCAGTGGTTGAACAATCAACCTGCAGAACGTCCAGAGAAAAGGAGAGTACTCCTCACATTGTGTGATTGACAGATGACCTCCAGGAAGTGCAGTGGAGACAAAGTACAATAATAAAGAGAGATGAAGATGAAAATTGAAGACTTCTCAGATCACTGCTTTACTGTGATGATAATCAATAGGATCTCACTCTATGACGACCGTTCTCACTGCATTAAGGATCATATGGATGTATTCAAATTAAAGGAACAGTTTACTAATTCTTTCTTTCAGTGTCTGGACTTTAGGGGTCAGTTCAGTTATGATCAGTCAGTCTGAGAGCCAATTCAGTCGATGGAAATGAAATCCTCTTAGAAATTACAGCCAGCTCTGCCCGGTCAATTCATTTTCCGTGTTGAATTTATTTAGTATTGACCAAAAAAACGAACCAAAAAAAAAACAATTCCATTTCACCGTCGTTTGCTGCAGAGGAGAGCATGTGGCTGGAATTACTGCGAAGGAAAGATTGAAGACAAACAGGTTCAATCTGCTGCAGTGAATGAAACACAAAGTGTTCTTTTACTGCAGGGAAACATAAGTGCTTTTTGTGTTATTGTTCAGAAATGACTGGACGGTGTGTGTGTGTGTTGGCTGTATGCAAAATATCTGTCTGCATGTTTTATTGTGTTTGTACGTGGTTCAGTTTCAGCCTTCTCTGAAGACATTTACTTCTTTCATTAAAAGTCTCAGTGTGTGTTTGTGTGTTTGTGTGTGTGTACCGCGGCTGTCTGGTGTGACAAGGTCAATACATTTCTTCAGCGGGACAGATGCAGTTTTTATGTCTGTTTCTGATTTTACCTCCAGGCTCTGCAGCTTTACTGTGTGTTAAAGGGCAATTTCACACAATTTTCATGAATTTAACTCTGCAAGGGCTTACATGTAACTCTGTGTCCTTTTTGTGACAGGTTGAAAACACTAAACTGATGAACTTCCAGGGTCATATTTATATAGATACAACTTGTTGAAACTGAGCTTGTAAACAATATTTTAGGATTATGCTTCATCCTTTAGTTTTAGTTGAGCTTCTACTTTTGGTTCCTGACCTTTGAAATTCCACTGTGGGTTTCATGAGATAATAATCTGACTGAGAATCACCATAATTAGCAGCTGAAGAAAACAGTGAGTAAACCAAGAGCTGCAGGTATCACCATAAGGCACATCTTTAAGATACCATCTGTGATCCACATATAAACAAAGAGTCGATCCATCAGCAAACTTTAAACACAGAATTTGAATGTGGAGCTCATAGTTTACTTTCCTTTTTTTAAAATAACATATCAGTAGATTGTTTTCAATAAACACTCGCACTACTTAAATTAGGAAAGGAGAGAAGTTGTAAGTATATTACAGTTGACATTATGTGTGTGAATCTGTTCTTTAGGTTGTGATTTTTTGTTTTTATTTATTTGGTGGGTGGGGATAAGACTAGGATTGGTCCACTGAAACTTGAGAGAGGGTGATTGACAGGGCCACAGTAACAATGAGAGAGCTGTTTGGGAAGGTGAGAGAGGTGGGGGCAGGGACTTATCTGACATTTGGGATTTGGTCTTACCTCACAGTCGGACTCCTCTTTGGTCTTACACTCCCAGGTGTATCTGCTCATGGTTTTCTGAGGGGAGGGGGATGGGGCAAAGGGTTATACTCCTCAAAAACCATTCAAGGCATCCTCAGAGAAAGACAAGATAGAGACGGACAGGGAGAGACAGAGGATGAAGAAAGATTGATTGAAGCAGACAGAGAGAGAAGATGAACGACAGATCAGAGACGATACAGAGAGATTAAGTAGCAAGAAAGATGGAGAGAGAAAGAGGAGGCAGACAGGAAGAGGTAGAGGCAGACAGATAAATTAGACAGAGAGAGATCGAGTGTTGGAGACCAATAGTAGGAGACTTCCTTTTCGGACGACAGCTGATAATCCCAGCTGGCTATAGTATCTCTGAGGTAACACAGACTCTGTTCAAACACAGACTCTCTGGAGCTGCCTGGTTGTTATTCTGTGTTACCAGAGTAAATAGAGCTTTGGATATTTCTGGTGAAGTTCTTGACCATAGTGACAGACACTGGGCTGTTAGTTTGGAAGGGAGTTGAGGTTATTTGCTTTATTAGTGAGTGTATTTTGGGTATATTTGGGGAACTGGTGAGTCGGCATGGTTTTTATGGTTTGGGGGAAACCCATATGTCTAGATGAGTTTTGTATGTGGTTGGAAAATGTGTTAGAAAAACAAACCTGGAAAAACAAACGTTGAACAGTCGTTGGAAATATTTCTGTTATGTTTGTTTTAGGCTGAATTAATGGATGGAAAGATGGGCAGAGTGAGTTGAATCTGGACCATACAGATAACAACAAGAAAGACTGATGCTTAAAGGATAACTTTGGTGTTTTTGAACCTGGGTCTTATTTTCCCATGTTTTTGGGTAAAAGTGATTGATAGGGACAACAATCTTTGGAATTGGTGCAGTATTGAGCAAGAGGAGCTCAACTGGCCACCACAAACAACTGCTGGAATGTAATCCAACTGGGCATTTGTCCATGTCTACACTCAGAAATAAGGCCAAGGTTAAAAAATACTGGAGTTATCCTTTAAACAAAGGCTGACATAACTCATTCACAGATGGGCATCTGGACCCAACCTTTTTTGTTACTGAAGGTGCCCTGTGGAGTTTTCTTGCAAACACAGTTATCTTTACATTCACTGTGTTCCACCAAAACATTCTGAATACTATTCAATCCAGTGGATGAGCAGGGATTTTAGGGGTTGTGATATGTGGATAGTGTTGAGTTAGGAAGTTGACATTTTTTAGAGATGTTGTTAGGAGGTGATGATGGATGTATTTTACTACTGTTTTGTGAGGGACTTGTTTGTCAGGGTAGTGAAAATGGTATTTGGTTGTCCTCTATAGAAACGAGATGTCTAAAACTGTGGAGCTGGCATGACAGAATTACAGAGAATCAACTATGTGCTGTAGCTTGAACAAAACTACTGATGGAGTTGTTAGAGGGTGGTACCACATCTTGAAGAGACTGAAATTCAAATACAAATGAAAACAAAACAAACTCTACCTCAGTTGTAGCACTAGAACTATCCATGCTGCTACAACTACAGCGTTGCCGATACTAGCTACCCATGCTTCAGTTAGTGAGGCACCTGTTGGATCTTTGCTGCCGCCTGCAGGCAGCAGTGAGGCGTTGCATCTCAGATGTTTATCCTGATAGGCCCCGACCATTTCTTACAAATCTCCCACACCTTTAGCTTACCTGGTTGTGGCATGAATCCTGCACCCACCTCCTCCCAGGAAAACCAGATTAAACCATTTCTGATCAATCGTAACATTCCCTCCCACTTCCCCCACCCCTTTTCAGGATAAACAAGTAAAGCAGAACATTTTTGTTAAGAGTACAGATTTGTAAACAAATAGCAAAGCAGAGCTGCAGTGGCTTGCATGGCCACCGGATGGCGCATGTTAGCGAAAGAGCAGGCATGCCATGACGTACCGATGCAAGAGGTGATCAGAGAGAGAGCAGCTTAGAAAGAGACAGGGTGGGAAGGGGGTCACAGCAAAAGACTGTGGGAGTTTTCTCTTAACGGGGTCAGGTTAAAGATGGGGTGGGTTGCTACCTACGTTGTGAGGACAGTCCATAAATGTTTAGTCTGCATGGTTTCAGGGGGAATTTAACCTCTAACTGTGACTGTGTTAGTGCCCTGATTCACCCACTGAGCTGATTTATGCTGCATCTGCCCTTTGTCAGCATGCAATTAAATGTCAGAATAAATTAGTGGGATGTTGTTTGACTGGCAAAGACTTAAGGCAATTCCACTTTTAAATGGTTAAAAACAAAACAACAACAAGGTTTCTACAGTGGCTCCGTACAGAACCTGAACTTGTATTACTCTGTGTGTGTGTGTTCGTGTTTGTCTGTATCCATGCGTCTTTTCATCACCTTCATAACAGGATCAATAAGCAATAAACCAGGAAACTAAATCAATAAACACAATGAAACTATGAGGCCCGACAGCCATTGTGCTGCCATGGTGACAGGCTGCAAGAGGCCAGTCACTCCTTGGATACTTGTTTCTATGACCCTGCTGCCAGAGTAAACACAGGGCATTGCTGAGTTGAATATTAAAGGGTCATAAGAGTGATTTTTGTTTTTTGTTTTTTTACGTACAAATGTTTCTTTGCAAACATTTTTGCGTCTTTGCATTTATAAATACAATGTCTTCTATGTCAAGTGTACTCTTATTAAATTCACCTTTAGTCATTTTTCCCCGTAGTTTTTAACATAGCTTTAGCATTATGTTTTGCAATTTTCATCTGCACCCAATAAAATTTTAAATTTGTTAGTACATTTTTCTAACCTTCCAGGCAGCCATTCATTTCCTACTATATCAAAAAACTAGCCAGAAAAAACTAAGATTAGAGACATATAAGGGAAAAATAACCTAAATTTGAGAAGCAGAACAATATTTTTCTTTTCTTTCCTGTGATAAACTGGCTAAAACATGAAAAAGCCACTGGCTGAACCATTTAAATGATATATAAAAACAAAAAGTTCTGTTTTTTAAGAATAAAGACGTTTAGGAAACAAACCTGAGACAGTCAGACTACGAACAAAAGCAACGTGTGTTTACAGTATGTGAGTATCTATGAACATGATTTCACCCACCACCTGAGAAAACTCCCACCATCCATCCTCACACTTCGACCCCGCCCATCCCCCCTCCTTTAGCGTTTCACACCTCAGAGTATCGGAGAATACTCATGCCCATGCATTAGAGGGAGAGTCAAGGAGCCCGGGCAGGGTTTGGGGGGAGATGCAGAAAAAGGGGTGAGAGAGAGAGGCGAGAACCACGTTACCTGACAGATAATGTTATCATAGTAAGCCAATGCACGGGCATGAGGGACGTTAGGAGGGGTGTCGCACAGTTTCCTTACATTTGGGTGGGAGCCCTCAGCGATGGTGGACAGCGAGAAATTATCATTGTGCTGCTCCGATGAAGGCCGGTACTTACTGCTGGGTGTCAGAGGATGGAGGGGGAGGAGGAGAGGAAAAGAAAAGGAATAAAGAGATCGAAGGGAGGTGAAAAGGAGGAGGAAAGGATTTGGGAGGTTTTGAGCAGTGAAGGACGGGAGGGAAAAAGGAGAGGAGATGAGGATGGAGAAGATGTGGAGAATTTAAGGGAATGTGAGGAGGTAAAAATAGTAAAAAAAAAAAAAAAAAGAAGAAGAAAAGAAAAAAAAACAAGGGTTAAAGGGGCCAGATAATGAAAAAAGGTTTGGAAAGGTAGTAAAAGTGTGGGACAGTTTGAGGTTTTGAAGGAGATCCAGGAGGATGAAGAGGAAGAAAGAGGAATAATGAAGTGTCAGGAGGAGACAGGGTGAAATGACATTTGCAGGAGATGATCCATGAGGTGAGAGAAGCAGAAAAGAAAGTTGAGCAAATCCAAAAGGACAAAGATAAAGAGATGACGAAAAGGACAAATGGAGAGACGGTGAAACAAAAGGAACAAAAAGAGGGTAAGAGACAAAAGAGGGTAAGAAAAAGGACAAATTTAGGGAAAAGATAATATTGTTGAAGAAAGTACAGAAAGGAGGGATTGTAAGAGAAAAAAGGAGTGGGGGAGGAAAAAGCAAGAAAGCAGCATTAGTTTGACAGTAAGTTTACGTCTTCTGTTTGTGAATTGGCAAACAGAAAATTAGAGACACAAACATTTTATCTGTGATGCAACAAACTGAGAATAGAATTATTTCATTTTTAACCATCAAATTAAGTTACCTGGTCCTTACGAGTCCCCAGAGAAGCTAAACTAAACTTTGACACAAAATTGACCCGCTTCTGTTGTTGGGACTAACAGGGAGAATCCAGCAGAAACAAGACAACTGTTTGTATCTTAAATACAGAGATTTGCTTTTTGTCACCTCATAGATGTGATACATATCTTCATGTCCATGTTAGACTGCTGCAATAACGGCCTCAGAAAAATGAGAAAAAGGCTCTAATGATCCATACATGTGATCTTAAATTCTGTCAAGTCTGGTATATTAATGGTAGATTATGAAACTTCTGCCCAGGAACGACAAAAGAAGAACTCCCTTTTGTCTCGCTCTGACACATTTACACAGAATCCCTGTCCTGTAAATTAGTAAGATGTATAGAAAACATAATACAAATATACTGTGTACTTGAAAAAGCAGAGAGTAAACTTTCTTTTGTTTTCAAAAGAGCTAAAAGTTTCACTGTGGAAATTGTGAAATAATAATGTTCTGCCCCAAGAAGTGGATAATGTGTGGAGGCATTTAAAAAATCCAATCCACACTTGGTCACCTGCCAAGGAACATGCAGATGTACATTAAAGGAACAGTTTGACAATTTGGGAAATACACTTTCTAACATCTGCATGGTAAATATGAAAGTGGAGCCATTAGCTAGTCAGCTTATCTTAAAGACTGGAAACAGGGTGAAACAGCTCACTCCAGGAATTAGTTAGTTATTATTCCCCTTGTAGAAATAATGAGGTACACAACCCGCCATAAAAATGTTGAAGGTTCATTGGAGAAATGTTCAAGGACTCACTAAAAAAGGTTTTATTCTCATATGTTCTGCTCAACACATTGGATACACTGGGGATGATTTCAGCTTTTGTGCCTCTGTCATTCACATCTAATCTGATCAATGGGATCAATGAGATCAATTACTTTAAAACAGTTTCTTCTCATCTCAACAGGGAGGCAGCAAACTTTGGGAGTTCCCTTCTGACTGAGTTAGACTGAGCTCTTTGAATTCTGTCCTCCTTATGCGACTTGTCAAAGGGAAGAGATGTTTGTCTCAGGGACAGAATAAGATAATGACTTTGACAAGAGTGTCACAGATTTGTCTCCCCTCTCTTGTAAATCTTCCTTCTCATATATGAAACATCTTCCATTTGCCCCTCACCCATGTAAACCTTTGTTCTGAACATTTAAGGATACCAAAAAGCCAAAAGCTGCCTCCAATGTCTTGCTGTGTTTCTCTTTCTCATCGCTTCACTCCCGTGTCATATCTATAGTTAAAGAGGCTGTGATCTACTTCCTGCCCGTCTCTCTGATCCACACATTTCCATATTTATATTTCATGAACGCTGTGACAGGGCAATCAAAGACAAGGTAATGATGGGACAGACAGAGAAATCTGTTCTACTGTCATCAAACTCAAAACTCAGCTTTGGACCTCTCACTCTGATTTTTTTTCAATGGATACTGAATACAGAGAGATAGTCCTGCACATAACAGCCTGTAAAATGGTGATTTGTTGTTTTTACACTTTGGTTTTTCTACAGAATAAACAAATGAGATCAGATCTGTCCCCTTGTTTTCAATCTTTGAGCTAAGCTAAGGCTACATCCACAGTAATGTATTTTAGTTTTAGTTTGAATGTAGTTTGTTCAAAAACGCTTGTCTGGACAGCAATCGTTCTCATTTCAAAACTGCATTTCAAAATGTGTGTACGGAGCCTAAGTTAGCCAGCTGCTGGCAGCTTCGTATTTACTGCACAGATATGAGAATGGTATCAATCTTCCAATGAATCCTAGAAATGAAATGACAAAATACATTATTTGTTTATCACAAGATTTTTCTGAAACTATGCCCCTATCTGCAGGATGGCATTATTTGCCTGTGCCATTTAAAGCTTTGCAAATCACATCATGGTTTGGGTTAAAATCACTAAAAAGGAGAGAATGAAGCCAGCCATGATACAGATTCTTAAAACAACAATGCATCCATCCTTTCCTCCCTCCCTCCCCGAGTCTTCCTTTCTTTTCTCTCTCCATCTTTGACCAGGATGTTGGGTCTGATCTCAACTGCGGCAGAGAAACACTGCGACTGCAATTACCCACAGCAGATGGGGGAGTGTGGGAGTCTCATGTATTCATGAGCCTTGTCAGCAGTGTGCACAGGCACACACACACACAAACACACACACAGACATACACACTCCTCTGAATGTGTCATGCTGAGCTTTTTTCTCTGTAGCCACCCTCTCTCATTCCTCTTTCTCTCTTTCACTTTCTCTTTCTCCTCTCCCTCCTGCAACAGTTTCTCCTTCACTCCCCCCTCCTCTGTGATTTCATTCTGCCCTCCTTTTTACTCCTCTTATCTGTCACCCTCCTCCTCTTCCTTCTCCTTGCTCCTCTTCGATTTCTTTTAGCCGACCACTTGATGAGGCTGTGTTGTCTCTTTCATGCTGCACCCTGCTGATACACACACACACACACATCCCTCAGGTCGCACAGCTGTATGTAGGTCAACCCCGCCTCCCCCTGTTTCTCCCTCCCTCCCCCCTCTCCTGCTCAGACTGCCCTACTTTCAGCTGGATCCAGAGGACCAATGACATCACCCTTTTCTCCTTTTTTAATTTCTGCTTGCTAGCATTACAGCTGCTACTGACTACACCACTTTTCCTCCTCACCATCATCTTCATCATCCATAATCTCCTCCACCATGACTAGCATGATAACCTTCCCCGGCGTCGAGGTAAAAATAGACCCTGCAGCGAGGGATTCTGGTGTTGCGGATTCAGTCCTTTGGTTCACATTTGCATCTGCGACGCTCGATCACCGGGCTGCTGCTCATCCACAACGGCTCTGTTGCTAGGGAGATCGCTGCTAAAACACCAGCACTGGCAAAGCAATGCAGAAACAACACCCCCACCCCTTTTTATATTCAATCCAGCCCTTCAATCTGTCTGTCACTCTCTCCTTCAGTTTATATTCAGTCCACCTCGCTCTGACAGTCCTCTCTGTGTATTTCACACAAACAAGGAGGGCTCTTTAACGGTTCTGTTTGACTCTTAGAAACATTTGATAATATTAGAATATTTGAAAGTCAAAGGTTTTTATTATAGGTGATCATCTGCGACGTTTGATCGAAGCAGATTAAATTGTTTCATTTGATTATGAAAGAAGAAATGTATTCACATACACCATCGGAGCAGCGCTGCTTCTTTAGGGAAAATTGGGTGCCACAGTGAGTTGCTATCAGAAAGTAACAAGACCAGCCAGCCAGACTGCAGCTAGTTGGTTAGCATGCTAACTTCAGTGGAAGAGAAAAGTGATAGAACTTGAAGCCAAACATTGCTGTTGCTTTCAACCACTGGAGACAGCTCTTGGTGAGTAAAGGAATAAAGCTTGTAGCTGAACTTCCTGCCAGACTGGTAAGAAAACAGTTGTTAATGCTAATGTTAGCTTTGTAGCAAGAGAAAAACTGACAAACAGCTTCTTTGCAACATTGCTTGTAAGTTAATGATTGTAAAACGACGTAGCTTTAACAGTTATACTCTTCATAGAACCATTTAGGCCCAAGAGAACCTTTGGGAAATGTTTTCTGTTCTGTGTATAACCAGTGGAGCTTGATGCTATGATAAATATCTCAGAGGCATCTTCACAGAACCCTCAGCGTACACCAGTCTTTCCTTCCTGCTGTCTACCTCATCTGTCCTGTCATCTGGTTTTCCACCGGCTGCTCTCCAAGCCACCCCTCCAACCTCCTCCTCCTCCTTCATCTCCTCCTGCTTTCCTTTATTGCCTTCCTCACTTGCTCACTATAAGCCGCTTCTTATTGTAGCAGAAACATCCACCCCCCCCATCTCCATCAGACTGTCCTTGTCTCTGTCTCTCCTCTTTGTCGCCCATCCCCCCATCCCCATCCTCCTCTGTCTCACAGACCCTCCTCATCCTCCCCAGTCTGCTCTTCCTCTCGTTCCTTATTGTCCATTATCTCCATTCATTCCCTCATGTCTCTTATTCAGACTCTCATGCATCACCATTACCTTTATCACCAAAGCCTTTAAAGACTCTTCTGACCATATAAACTCTCTCTTCCTGATGTGGTTGTGCAGTTGCTATAATGACTGTACTGCAGCTGATAAGTAACAGGTTCAATCGCTGTCATATGTCCTTGAGCAAGACACTGAACCTCCTTTGTTTCCATCATCCTGAGTCATTTTTTCAAGAACTTTGAGATGCAGTTGTTGGTGTGGAAAATAATTTGTGTGTTGGAGCACAAAAGCCTCCACAGCCTCATCCTTCTCTGCTCCTGTGAAGGACACAGGCTGTTGTTTACTCCTCATGCCTTTCTTCTTTTGTGTTTCCCCTGAATCTCAGGCATCCGCTTTTTATAATGTGACTCTGACTCTGCTGTCAGCTCCTGACATTTTACAAAAGGTATTCAAGCTTCTTCCTGACAGTGATTTCAGCTCTGTCATGGTCATTGACTGTTTATCTCCCAGCCTAATTTCCACACCTCTATACAGGCATTTAACAGCAACACTTATAATAACAGACCTGTATGTAATTATAGGTGTAGAATTTACTTTCTTTTGATCATGTAGATGAGCTTTCCTCAACCTTGTTCTACGTTAAACCGGAGAAGGAAAGCACTGCTAATAAGTCCCACGTCAAAAAAACACTCATATTATGTTTTGTAAAGTTAGTCTCTTTGGAAGTGAAGCACAGACTCCCATTGACAAATTGGATCAATTTAATTGAACACAATTATGTGCTTATTCTATTTATACTTCTAAACTTCACAACTATTTTCTGTCTCTAAGACGTATTTCTAGACAGCACTGATGTATTGATTTCAATGAGGCTTAAAGCTGTTGATTCCGAGGCCATGTCTGCTTCAGATTTTTATTCCTACCACACTTCTTTTCCCTTCTGCTCTCTCTCTATCGACCAGTCTGTCTCTGTCATTCTCTAAACTTCACACTAAACACGAGTCGGGGCAGCAGTTAGGCCCAGAGGCAGCGCCAGCCACAGAAACAAAGCTCTCCGGTTCAGTCTTTAAAATTGATGGGGGTAATGTACCGCAGCCGAGACTCAGTATCTGCTGCGTAACTGGTAATAAATCTGCTGCGCCATGATGCCTCTGAGCAAGGCACTAAAGACTTTACTTTTTAGTTTTGTTTGATTGATCTTTTAAACTCAGACAAATGAATCTACTGGTTCAAAGATAAGTGAGGAGCCTGCAGGGCACACATAAAGGAGATCTTGACGGATGTAGCTTCATTTAGGTTTCTATAGTTCTTTGTCAGAAACTTGCTACTTTGTGGGGAAGAAAGGTCTTACATCTAGGAGCCAAGGTATAGCCCAAAAAAAGGAAATTCTCTTAATACTTTCATGCTTTTCTTTTGTTAATTTGAAAGATGGGTTTTTAAATGATCACTCTCACTTGGCTCAGATTCCTTGTGGAGCCTCACCTGCGCTTGCGCAGCTTCTTGTTCTCCGTCTTGAGCACGTGGAGCTTCTTGGCGAAGCAGACGATGATCATGAAGAGCAGCAGGACAACCAGAGCCGAGGCGCCCACGGCCAGACACATCACCTGGAACTCAGGTCACCACCGACTCGCAGCGGGCACCCTTGTGCCAGATGTAATCCTGGACATTACATCTGAAGCAGAGGACATAGAGGACAGAGAGAGAGAGAGAGGGGTGGAGGAAGAGGAAGGAAAGGTAAAAAAAAATGGGTGTTTGAGGAAAGAAACAGAGCAGCAAACACAATATGGAGACATGGAAGAGTGGAAGGAAGGAGAGTTAAAAGGTAAGAGATGTGAAGTAAGGTGAGTAGTGGGAAGACAAGTAGAAAGGGAACAAAACAGAGGAAGACAAACAAAAGAAGAAATGGTTAGTGGGATAAAATTGCATCATAGCAATCCCCTGTAATCCCATATTCCCATATTTGGCTTGTAAGCATCATTTAACAGTCAGGCATGCCTCCCTATTTTAATTCAGCCTGTGTATGAATGTTGAGGATTTCCTCTCTGTTCCTGATTATCTTTAACTGCTTTGTTTTGAATCTGAAAAGTTCTTCATGTGTGGCTCAAAAAAGAGAAAAGGTTCAAATGTTTCACAACATGTTGTGTGTTACGCAAGTCTTTATTGTGATTGTGAAGTTATCAACTGCGGGTGCATTAGCAGGATGGGACAGTCGCCATCAGGTTTTGATGGCGCTTTATTCAAAAAAGATAATGTCATCACTTTGTGTGCCTGAAAATAGACAGTGAAAAAAAGAGCCTGGGGCAATTTTCTGGCTGTAAACACACTCGCTGTCATACACGAACACACACAGAAACTCTGTCAAACATACACAAACACAGTTGTAGAAGACATTTGCACTTATATAAGATCTAACTCAATGCATATGGGCATCCATGTGTAGATGTACATTATGGGCACATATGTGGACACACACACAAAAACACACACCGCTGCCATCTGAGTCCCAGACTCCCTCTGTAGCCATTTGGCACAGTACGGTGTCCACCCGGGGACATAAACGACAGGCAGATGGCTTTGTCTACAGACTGTTTGGCAGTGTAAAACGGCAAATCTATCTCACCACTTAATGAGACCATAACGCTGCTGAGCAGCGCTGCCTCACTGTCATACAAGTGGAAAAATGTGAGGCTTTGCATTATTTGACTGATGTTCCCACATGATCTGTTTGTATTAAAAAGACTCCAGCTAAGACTTACAGTACGTCTGGTTTTAAACTGTAGATGAAAAGACTCTCTGATTATCACCATGAGTAAGAATACAAGGTTTGATGTTTTGGGAAATACATTTATTTACTTTCCCGCTGAGAATTGGATGAGAAGATTGATACCACTCTCATGTCTATGTGGAGCTAGAATGAGGAGGCATCTACCTTAGCTTAGCACGAAGACAGGGAGAAGCAAGGGGTGACAGCTAGCCCAGCTATCTCTACAATTCAAAAGCTCACTTATAAAAGCAAAGCTGCAGTGACTTTCTGGAGTCTTGTCTTCACTGTGAGGATGCAGGAAACCAGCAGAGATGCTGGGTAGACAGGTGAACTGTTCAACAAACAGTTACATGTAAGTCACAATGTTTGTGTACTACTACAATTTAACAAACAAGAGACATGTTAACTAACCTTTATAAGTGCTGGTTGATGCATTGTTTAACTTTGGACATGCTAAGCTAAAGCTAATCAACTCTTTCTTCTCATCCAGCTCTAAGCAAATAAATGTTTTTCCTAAGTACAGATTTGCTGATGGAATAACTGCATGAATGAGCAGGTGTTCCTAATAAAGTGCTCAGTGAGTGTAGTCCAACACACAGAGACAGATGAAGGAGTATAAAGTGAATGGAGGTGTCAGGGTGTATGGCCGCTCCTCTACTATGCTCTCTACATGCTAAGCAGGTTTCTTTCACCGGTCGACTTCCTGTATCCTTCCTGAATCCTTGATGCTTTTACTTTGCCAGCTGAGGAGAAACACTGGCGACAAGCCAGGAGACATTTTGAGTGTATGTGAGAAAGTGAGAGAGAGGAGATAGAGAGTGATGAAGCCTAATATCACATTTTCAAGGAGACTTCAATGCACTCAACCTCCGAGCGTTTCTGCCTTCATACAAAGAAGAGGTTTATGTAAGTCAGGGTTGGATGGAGGGAGGAGGATGGGGGAGGGATGCAAATGGAGAAGCGAGTGAGGATGTGCTGGTCGCCATGGCAACCCAGCTGAGCGGCACACGCAGCAGATGCGGCGCTGACATGTCATTCCATCACACGTACGCATTCCTCGCCCGGCCGTCCACAGGGACGCAGTCGTGTTCTAGCAGCGAGTGCCCATTTCTTCGCTTTCTTCCTCTCTACTACTTCTGCTCCTGCTGCTTGTCTTTGTGAAAATCTCTTTTCTTGTTCACTGGCTCTTTACCTCCCCATCTTTCCTCCCTCCCTCGTCTCTCCTTCCTCCTCCTCCTCCTCCTCCTCCCTCTGCTCTTTGCCAAGTGCCTCCAGCTGAATCATGTCTCTGCTTTCAGTTTGTTCAACAGATTTTTTTCCCTCTTTTTCTGACATTAGAATGAAAACACAAAATGTTCTGGTCAGTTAATAATTGTAAAGGAACAAGAAAACATTTTAGGAAACACAACCCAACAATGAACTGCTCTGTAAGAGCCTACTCAAAAACTATTCAGCTCTGTGAGGATGTACTTAAGCTCTGACAGGGTCAAAATGATGCTAACATGCTGATGAGAAGCAGGTGTATTAACAAGCATGTTAGCATGCTTGTTATTTTGATATCATTTACTAATCAAAGTACAACTGAGGCTGATGGGAATGCCATTAGTTTTGCAGCTACTTGTCCATAAATCAAAGTTTTGGACATATTTAGGATATATGAAGGGATCATCAAAGTCAGTAGAAATCATCCTCTAGGCACCATGACTGTACAAACATTTCAGTGCATCCATCAAATAGCAGACATTGCCTCCTTAGAGCTATGCCCTCACACTCACTAGAGGACCTGATTGAGTACTGCAGGTATCACAGTCCAGCATAAAAGTCTTCTGGACTTCAGTCTCACAAACCTTGGGATGATAAGAATGTTGAAAATAAAAACTAAAGGCATAGTAGAAAATTCATTTGGTGATGTGTAAACTGTGGAAAAAAATAACAGAAATCAGCTGTAAACAAATTATATGAAAACAAACCTGAGGTAGGACTCCTTTTTCATTCCCCACTGCTCAACAGCCAATTTTGACCCCTGAGCGTATTAGCCACAAGCAGGGAAGGAAACTCAGAAAGTATCAATAAGACATTGTTGGTTCTGGTTTCCATGGAATTGATCAACAATAGGAAAAATACATGACACTGGCCTTAACCATTGAGATTTCTGGAACATAGTTTGACAAATTGACACAACAGGAAATAGTTCCTGGCTGAATTTCAAAGACAATCTTTAGGATTGGATTTCCTTATCCAAAAGTCTCACATTCAGGGCAGCTGGCTGTGTCGACCCACTCCTTTCCTCTATAAACCTCCCACACATCCCATCGGCCTCCCATTGGGTCCAGCAGCGGAGATTTTTCCCTCCCCAACCCGTCATTATCTCCATTGCCATGGCTCACCGCAGCCGCATTTAAAGTGGAATCGTAGCCCAGCAGGAATACAGAAGAATTAGCCTCAGAGCGGCCCAAACCACATTACAATGAGCTAACAAATCCCCTCAATATTTACCTGATTAGGCTGGCCTGCAGGGGCGAGAGAGGGAGAGGCAGACAGACAGAGAAAGAGCGAGAGAGTCTTTAATTTAACTTTCAAAGGGTGACAATGGTGCAGATGTGGCTGTAGACCTCTAATAAGACCCCCTGTTGGTTTTGATGAGGAGTAATGGAGGGTGAAAAGGGAGGAGACATGGTGGCTACTAAGGAGATGGGCAGGGGAGGAGAGGGGTGCGTGCAAGGCCAGTTCAAGACAAACGGGTCAGCCAGTTTAGGCCTAAAGGCCAGCAGCGGGCAGGCAATGGTGGGTATTTTTAGAAACTGAAAACCCTGATATCAACTCCAATCCAGGGAGTTAATACCCCTGCTTATATAATAATTCCACTTCATTACAACTCGGGAGTCTTTTTTTAGAACTTTGAACATTATTTCTATAAGTTATGACAACAAAAATAAAGTTAGTGCTGAGATCGGGAAACACAGTGAATTCATTGCCCAAACAACAAACATGCTGTCAGTCAATTAGGCACATCACAAACAACAGTATCAGCAGATTTCCCACACCTCTTTATCTGGACCAGTATTCTAAGGGATTTCATCTTTGATGATGTTGAATTATTGCACAATTCACGATTTACATCCACAAAGAAAGTTCAATGCCAAAGCACAAAGTAATTTTACCCTTTATAGCTAGTGAGACAGAAAGTAAGGGTATGGAGGTAAGGTGGTGGATGGTGTATCACCATCAGACTTCATGTAGGAGCCAAAGTCACCTCCCACCTGCAACTGACATTTGTGTTTTTATTCACTGTAACTATGATCTAACCACACCGAAGCTGCAACATACAAAGTTGTTGAAAACAAACTGACCATTATTGATGTTCTTATAGGGTTAGTTTTATCAAGACAAAACTGAAACTAAAAAAATGTAATAACACAAGTTTTGATAACGTGGAATTCAAGAAGTCAGAAAATGTTCAGAATTTTTTAACCTGCATCTGGATCTGCATAAAAACTACTTACACCTTTCTTCATAATGTTCCAGCTAATTTCATTCACAATTCAAAAGTTTTGGGCAAAGAGGGTGAAAAACACAACTGTGTAATGGAAGTTATAACACATTTAAAACATTTTGCAAGCTTGGTGGAGGAGCTATATGTGAATGTCAGTGTTTTCAATGTTTAAGACATGTCTCTTTGCAAATGGAAATTGCGCATTTTCTTTTGCCATGTGGTGGAGAGCAAGCAGAACGGAGAAACATATTCTAACAAAGTCTTTGGAATGTCAGAGGAAGAGCGCTCAAACAGAAGGCAGGACGTAAAAGAGCTGGAGCAGGACTGACAGGAGAGGGCACAGCTGGGTGGTTATTGGATATTTTAGCATAATTCCTATATTTGCATTAAAACAACACTATTTTTAAACATTTCTTCCTTGAAGCAAAGAATATTTTCTTATGCAACAACTGCAGAGAGTGAGAAGGAAGGAAAAACTGAGTCAAAAACTGCAGCACCCAGAGGAAGGTGGATCTGATGAAAAAAAGGCCAGCAGAGGACAGGAGAGGTTTGAGTTTGGTGTCTCTGGAAACTTTTTTCTATCAAATTTGATACTGTCTCTGAAACAGAACCTCATCTGAGTTTCTTTGTGGAACAAAAGCAAACTTTCTCATTACGCTGAGGGCTTTGGGAAAGGGAAGAACAACTGTGGGTCAGGCTGAGGGCAGGATTAGAAAAACTGGATTTGATTTTAAAATACTGACGGAGAAGAGGAGGAGAGACTGTGGACACAGGGTTTGATCTCATCTGATTAGATGGCTTCATGGGAAATTTAATGAAGTAAGACAGAGGGTAAAAGTTTATGGTTTTTTTGTTTTGTTTTAACAAGAAAAAGATGGCTGACTGGGCTAGAACGAGGGAGAGTTAATATAAAATATCTGTGTGACTCCACTGGCTCAGTCACCTCACAGACACTCACATCACTAGTGGACTGGATGCTACATCATTAATTATGAGTTATGTTTTTTTAATTACATTTTCTCAATCCCTTTTTTAAATTGTGAAATACCAGAGTGTTTTTAGAGATTAGGCCGTAAAAACTATTCAAACTAAACTTTAGTCGAACTGCTTGCAACTCATAAACATATGCAACCTGTTACAAAGGGCGAGGAGCTTTACTTTAAAAGGTCTCAACTCTAAAACATTTGGAACCAGTAGTCTTATAATGGTTTTGCACCATAATTGGCTTTTGGCATCCACAGCATCTTTAATGGCATTGTGGGTGCTTTAGCCAACCAAAAATATTTCTAAAAAAGTCTTTTTTGACTCGTCAGCAGTGACTGTCCTCTTGGAAGTTATGACATAGGTTGTCTGTGCAGCAGCTTATCACAACCCACAGTCATGTTTTGTTGTTAGGCCACCTTCTCTGCTGCAGTAATAATGACAAGAGCCACAGAGAAAGTCAAGTGGCGTTGTACAAAGAGCGTTTGGAGGAGGTTGGTGTGGATGGATGGGACACAGGCCTATCACACAGGACACTGCTGTTCAGTTCATGTGTGAAATGATGTTGTTACTTTGGTTTATGGGTGAGTATTCCATGTTGCATCATGCAATCAACATCTGGACCTGTGTTACATGCGTTCTTATGACCACTTCCAGGTGCGCATTGGCAATTTCACAATGAGCAGAAGCAGCGCTGTTCTGAAATCCACAAGGATCTCTGTCAACAGGCCCAGGATGACCCAGTCTTCATGTTGAGAGGTCTACGGCTACGGCCCAGAGACCAAACAGCAGTCTTCACAGTGGAAGCGTCTGCTCTAAGACCAAAGAAGACATGTCATGCACATCTATTTCCCCAGGGTCAACACAGAGTTGTACTGCACTGTTCTGAGTCGTCTGAGAAGGACATTCAGCACAAGTGACCTAAACTGTGACGCAATGGCAATTGAGTGCTCCTTAATGACAATGCATCCACTCACAGCAAGACAATCTATGCTCCCCACCTGCTCCACTCACTGGTTTGTGACTTTGATCTCTTACCCAAGATGAAAAACAGACTGAAGGGTCTCCGTTTTGACACAGTGGAGGAGATCCAGTTGCAGTTTACCTGAACCTGGCTTAATTATTTTGGCAGTTGAGTGTATTATAAAATATTTCTTGTTCAACTTTTCACTATTTCTATAAATAGTTCTGGATTTCTTTGTGCACTGACCAGAATACTAGCAGACAGCTGCTGCAGTCGGCCTTTCCCTGTCACTGTTAATGTCTGGCTGCGCTGGTGATTGAGAGCATGTGACACATGTTGGGAGAGAAACTATGAAAAATAAAAATGATCATGGCGACAGGAGCTCTGTGCTGCAACGTGTTCCTGATGTCTGAGGGATTCATCAAACCAACTGCCATGTTTAAAGAAAATAATAAAATAGATAAATGAACATAAAAGATACTGATTATGTACAATCCAGGCCACCTCCATTTGAAACACACATATAATTGTATTATTTTAGGTCAGATGCTTTTTGTCTTTCATCAGCCATCCTCATAGATTTCCCAGAGGCATCCAGTCCTCTGCGCCACATTCGAAACAAACCAGCTTAAATAAAATATCACTGCATCGGCTGCCATTATGCAGATGGAACCATTATAACCTTATTAGTAGCCACAGTGGGGAGAACACTGTTCCATTCAATCAGCCAGTAATACTAAATCCCTTGATTTGAAAACTGAAAAGGGATTTGAAAACATGACGACATAATCTGTGTTCTCCATTTGGTATTAAAAGAATCTGACCAATTCAAACCATGATAATAATGTCTAGATACTTTCAGGCATTTTGTCAGGCTTGTTCTTTCTCCAGGGTTAAGGCCAAATGGAAAAGGAAAAAAAAGAGCTGTAGCAAGTATTTCTATACAAATGATCCTGTGTTTCAACAGGAGCTCACAAATAGTGTCTTATATACTGAACATCCCTGAAAAGCACTCCAATAAAATCCAAAGATATACACAGCGAGGCAAAGCTAAGCAGGAAAAACACACTGTTTTGACACATATACTGCTGACACCAACCAAAATGATTATTTTTATATCTCTGGTGAGTGAAATATAAACAAATAATTTAGTACATTTCTGTTTGCTTGTCACATTTCATTTCCTGCAGAGTTGTCTGTCTCTGCTGTCAACAGACTGTGCTAAGTGCTAACCTTCATGCTACCATACTGTATATAAAGAGGGTGGTTAACACTGAAAATGACTCACTCAGCGTGGATCTGCGGATACAACTGTAACCAAAACCTATTTAAATAAACCCCCTGAATCCCTGGAGAGCACTCAAAACACCATAAACTGTAAACCAATTAGCGGTATACAGATGTGCCCCATGCTTGCAGTTACTACAACCATCAGTCAGTGAGGGAGAACATTCAGACACCTCCACTTTTGACCCTGGTAGGAGCGCAGAACAAAAGATACCCAGGTGGCTCAGGTGGCCCTCAGAAAGGATGACACATGGATTCATCTCAATGCACTCACATAATGAACTAGAATTACCACCTCACAGCTGGATGCCTCTGCCATCCAGTCAAGCAGCCATGACAGTAGACAATGCTTCAAACATGGAAGACACACATCACACACATCTCCAACCCGGCAGCACAGCACTGCTCTCGAGTTATGGCTTTGAATAATGGCCAGAAAAGTGTTTTTGCTGAACATTACAATGTCACGGTGAAGTTGACCTTTAACCTTTCAAATATTAAATGGCATTTATTAGACATTTGTTTAAAATTAGTGCGTCAGTTCCTGAGCTCTGGCAAAAAATGTTTTTTGTGAGGTCACAGTGACATTGACCTTTAACCTTTTGCCACCAAATTCTAATCAGTTCATCCTCGAGTCCAAGTGAACAGAAAAAATTCAAGTTCACGACAATGGGATGGATGGATGTAAAGAAGGCATAAAAATAAAGTGGTTATTGGAGGTTTTCGTGGTGGTGGACAGATCTGACTTTGAACTTGTTCCATCAACATTTATTACCACAAAACTGTGGAACAAAATCAATTAATTTCAATGATTAGAGGATTTATTTACAGAGACAAAGAAAAGTTCAGTTTTTGGTGAAGTCGAGATCATTTTTAACTTACACCAGAGCAGTGTCAGCGCTAAAACCAGGCTGAAACTCCTAAAATAAGGTGTTTTTATTTACATAGTCGGCTGCATGTGGACCAGCTTTTCTAGGATTTTGCAAAAGAACAGAAGATTGGAAACCGATCTGCATTTGATTAAGATATCCCCCTTTTGGATGAGAAGATGACGGTTGGAATGAGATCCAGGTCACATGTTAGTGAAGAGTGTGCACACTACTGTTGCACTGAACTGAATTCTGTCAGTGTTGTAATGATATTTATGGTGACAGAGCTGCATCATCGACTGCTTTCCCAGAATTAGACATAGATGTACAGTGAAATTCGAACATGCTTTTTTGCATATCATTGCACTCATGTATCAGAATATTTAGGATAATGGCTCACAGCTAACACAGGTTTACTTTTAACTCACATAAAAAGGCTCTAATAAAGTCTACATTATAATGAAACTTCATATCGTGATCTACTGAACACTACAAGCATCTGGTTGTATTTTGTGATTTTACCATTTGTTTCAGTGTAGAAAAACTCATAGACACTTTAGTCCTTGGATAAAACTTGCTCAGATGATTTCCTCTCCACTACTCTTTCAAAATAAAAGCACATGACATGCAGTGGAATTTGAGCCTGACAGAGACAAAGACTGAGACAGAGAGAAACGAAAGACTCTGAACTGGTTCAATACAGCCTGTTAGCCCCGCCCACATGAAGATCAATAAAAACCTGATGACTGTTTTTGTTTGTGTGTGTGTGTGTGTACATAAATGTGTGTATACAGTATGTGCAGTGAACCTAACAGTCAAAACTTAGTTATTCTGCAGCATGGCCACTACTGCCAAAAACAAATTTGTGCGTGTGTGTAGCTGTAACAGCTGAATACGTCAGGCCAGACTACCTTTGGCAAAAACAAACTCTGTGTGTGTGTGTGTGTGTCTTTTGTCGATGGCCTTCTCAGCAGTCATAAATCTCCTGTGTGTTTGACCTCTGGCCTGATTCCATGACCCCACGCTCTCACCCATAATCCTAATGTGTGTGTGTGTGTGTGTGTGTGTGCAGTGGGGGTGTGGGTTTATTTGTGTGTAAAAGTCTAAATGTGTATCTGAGTGTGTTTCCATGATGTGGTCATGAAATCTAAAATGGATACAAACCGCTGTTGGTGCTCAAAGCTTCTCTTAATTACATCAAGCTGCAGGACACACACACAAACACACACACACACACACACACACACACCCGTAAACTCGACCTGGCTCGCCCGAGTCGTTTCCATACTGGCAAGAGTTATAAGGTTCTGACTCACTCAGTTTCTCTTCCACCTCCTCACTTTTCCTCGGTCCACCTCTCACTCTTTTCTTTCTCTCGTTCTCTCTTTCACTTCCTGCTGATAGTTTCTTTATCTCTTTTTCCCCTGATCACTCTTTCCCTCGCTTTCTTTTCTCTTTCCATATCTGCATTTTTCTCTCATAAATAGTCAGAGTATCAGAGTATAAACACCCTCTCTGTTGTTTTCTTTTTGTTTCCCCGGACACACACACACACACCCTCGTTCCTTCCCTCCCTCCTTTTCCTCATCTGTTTCTCCGAATATGGTCCTCGGTCCTGCAGCTCCAGAGGAGGGAGTGGATTTACGATGCTAATGCTGTCAGATCCCATCACTCAGAGGGACAGAGAGCCAGCGCCGGAGATGCCGCAGATAGCTTCAAAAAAAGTGCCTGCATCACAGTGCACTTACGCAGAGGTATCAAATCTCACAACATAATGCAGTCATATAGGTGTTTTCAGACTGAAGACAAAGAGTGTTTATTTCAGTCTGTGTTTTAGCCACAATGGAAGTGACAGCATAGACATGTGCTGTACTTAAACTAGCAACAGACACCATGTGTGACATCTCAGACTTAGTCTGATTTGAAACCTCCGAGGAACTCCAGTATTTTTTCTCTTATTTTTCTCAAGCTTCTCTTCTTTTTGCTCCTGCTGTCTCTGTACATTCCTCAAGTCCTACAAGTCTGATTCTAGACACAAATGTCATTTAAAAAAATTTTCTTCTTGAGATGATGTGTTTTCTCCTTGGTTTTCTCTGTCATTTCTGATCATAATTCAATAGCAATCTTTATTAAACACTCCACATACACGGATGAATCTCTGTCTGACTGTGCTTTGATTTTTGAAACCTGTAATGTAAAAAGTTTTTTGGATGAATGTGTCTCAAGTAAGCTTCGAACTTTGATTTTCAACATGTTAATTGACGTGAGGAAAAAGGTGGATCTACATTCCAAGGGCAGTGCAGCACCCAGACAGTTTACACAGTACGCATGCCAGGGTTTTAAGAAAGGCAGAGCTCAGCTGCGATGGTGCTTTCTACGCTGTCACCCAGACGCTACTGAAGTGGAGCGGAGCAGCCAATTCCAGCAGTGTACTGTTGTTTGGATGAGGAACAAATCTGCAAGCTTTATTAAAGTCAGCCCCTACAGACAGGCACATTTTGAAGTTTTCATAAAGCCAACACACACTGGCTATGTCACATAGGATCACATGATTTAACATGTGACAATCGATGCCTGAGCACTCACAGGACTCCTACAGAGAGAAGAAATCGTCAAGTGCCAATCTTGGTAACGAACCTGCTGGGCTCTCACAAAGACACTGGCATATCCCAGTGTGTCAAGATGCTGCTGGTGTGGGTCCTTTAAAACACCAACACCCAATGTTTTCTATGTAATGTGCCTCATCTGCTGCCAGTGTGTGTGTCCACCAAAGACATTACAGTGTATAACTGTTTTCAAAGGCTGCGTTGTTGCCATGACGAGTAAACAAGTGATCTCGAATACACTTTTTTTGACAGTTGTACAGTAGGCAGCTCACAAGATGTGTTGTTATTCTATAATTGTTAAGTATGTGCTTTCTGCAGCAGAGCAAAGTTTGCACTCATTTCTTTGAGCAGTGTAATTGTATTTGACAGTTGTTATTATGAAGCCAATTTGTCATATGAATTTATTAATAAAATCTCATTTTATTTGTTAATTCTTCTTCTTCTTGTCATTGTTTGCCTTTTGTTAAAAGGAGAATCAATGCAGACACATAACTGTTTTTAAAAAAACTATCATATCCATAATCACTACATTCTTAAACTCTCCAGCAGCTTTATAAAGAGCTGAAGCTACAATGAGAAAGGTAAGCTTCCCAGCCTTGCAGGCACATAATTCTGTCTGTAAGAAAGAAATACGACAGGCTGGTCTGAGGTCAGTAAACAGCACTTCAAAGGGTCGTGTGTTTTACCACAGAGGGCTGAAGGTCCAGACATTCATCCTGTTGTAATTGAATTGGCCTGATGTATGAAGCAGCTTCAGTTCGGCTGCACGCACCAACACCCACACACACAGACACACACATGAACTCACAGTTCCACATGTACACGCAAACTCAGTCACATGTGTAATCGGACACAGTCGTGCCTAAACACACACACACACACACACACACAGAGGAACATATTGGTCCTCATCTGTGCCAGTGTTCCATTGACCCATATTACGCCTTTGCCCAGCAGTCAAATGCCTCAGTATCTCCCCAGCACCTCGTCTGACTCACTCCCAGGAGGTTCATCACTGCTACTATCTGCTGACTGAGTCTCAAAATCTGCCCTAAATATCTGGATCATGTCGTCTGCTTAGCAGGAGTTTTTCAACATCACTGTGTGAGTGTCGCTCCATTTCCCTCTCAGTCAATAACACTTGTAATCTGTTGATTTGATACAACTGTGATGATTATTTCTGCAGTATTGACTACTCCAAATATAACAGTTCCTTTCTCAATTCATCTGTGTTTTTTTATGAGATCCAAACCTTGTCTGCTCAAATTAATATATCTATTTCAAAAATGATGTACCATGAGAGTACATTAAAGAAGAAGTAAGGGTCATTACATGTGAGCAGGAGGCAGAGATGTGATGCTGAACATAACCTTGAACTGGGGTCATGGGGTCACAGGCCTTGAACAGGGGATATAAAATCTCAGGCTATTTTTGAGCGGGTAAATCTGGACTGAGATGTCTCTGGTTCCTCAGTGTGCTTGTGTGTAGATAACAGTGTTTACAGCGTCAGTCACTGTAATATTTTCTCCATCAGCTCCAGTCAGGAGGCTGATCGCCTCAGTGCATAAATTTACATGTTAATCCGCGCAGCTGTTCAGTAATTGGAAGTCTCTCCTCACTGATTGGTTGGCTCATTCACTTCATGATTATAGGAAAATGTATGTAAAATCTTTGCCATTTAGAAATGAGAAATCTATGTTTATGTGATTGGTAGCACAAGCACACACACTAACAAAAAAAGATCAAGCTCATCAGTCTGAGATGCATTCTCTTTTTGTGATACTGTGGGTTTGTAAACTCTTTTCTGTGCCCCTTGTATGATGGATCCCTTCCTGTATGAATGCTGACTGTCAGTACAAAATGGCAGCTGAAATCTTTATTTAAAAATTATTCTTAAGTACTGACACCTTGCAACTACTGTTTACTTCCAATGTGCACCAAGCAATACCCTGTGTTAATGACGCATATGGCTCTGCTCAAAATTGGTGGAAATGTGCACTGGTTCTCTAGTTAGAACCAAGGTTCTAAGAAAACTGAACAGAACCTGCTCAAGAACCAGAGCTAATTTGGTGGATTAGAGCGAGTAAATCAATCAGTTTTTATTGTTCTAAAGGAAAACAGGGCATGATGACATGATTCTTACTGCGGGTCCTACAGCTTTGGTGTCAGTCCCTTCATATTCCATTCAATATTTTGTATATTATGAGCATCACTTCCATACTAATACAGAATTAGTAATCTATCAGACAAAGCACACATCTGCAGCAGCTCTAATCTTGAACCCGTCATGCTTTTTTTTCCAACTCAAGTGTAGCTGTTCTCATCAGAGATCGGGACCTTTTGATCCACAGATGCTCTGTGACTGTTGACTTTCAGATGCACTGGCAGACAGCTCATATTGAGCTGAAACTACTCTGTGGCTTACACCATATTTTATATCTCATATCTCTTAATCCCGTTTGACTTTTGACCTCCACCTAGATTCATCAGCACAGCAACCATATTGGATCGAGTACTGAGGAAAGTCATTACTGCAGTTTGTGGCTAAAGCCTGGAAGGCAGGTCATATAGTAATGGAGCAGAGCAGTGTTTGTGGACATATGATAACAATATCAATATGTAGTTCAGTGTGTGAATATGAGTGAGTGTTGGAGCTTGGCTGTGTTTACAAAATGTTGCATGTCAGTGTCTGATTTCATGTTAATGGTTTTGCTCTGTCTGTGTGTGCTGTTTACAGTCTGCATGACTCCAGCTCTTACAAAGGAACACCAGATCCCAGAACACAGCCTGGCAGATGAGGGGACATTCCCTCATAAAAGTCTCTGTTTAAAATAACAATAATGTGCATGGTTTCTATTTTGCACTGAACTTTTCCGCATGGTCCTGACCAGAGAGCAGCTCACTAAATCAGTAGTTCATGGAGTCTCATTCAGTACGTCAGGTGGCAGAGGATTTTTACTTGATGGATTGCCAGAAGTTTGAAGTTTTGTACAGTCATACTAACTTTTGTGATCCCCTGACCAAGCAATACTTAACGACAGCTTTTCTATACTAAGGATCCAAGAAGTGGTTAAGTGAAGGCAACTGGAATTAGTTGTAGATACTTGAAGACATTTCATCCAACAGAGTTCTGGATGTTGGAATTGAACAGTTTCTGCTTTCACTGGAAAAACTATGTTGCACTGAAAGCAGCATGTGTTCGATCTTCATGTGTTGTGGTTTGAGTGGGTGAGATTTTTGATGTAATTGCAAAATGCTGATGCAACTTGTGGGTCCTGCACATTTCTGGTTTGTTTGGTGTTAACAGAGTGCAGCATACTTATCCCTGAGTGTTTCTGTGTTTGTGTCTCTGTTGCATCTTACCTGCAGAACACTCCCATGCCCTCCAGCAGGTAACACTGTCCCCCGTTGAAGCAGTAGTTGGGCAGCATGTCACAGGGCGAGCGGCAACTTCCGTTCACCATCTGGTAGCCCACGCGGCAGCCACCCATTCCGTCGGACCCGTCCACCGGTGATGCTGCTGGAGGAGCTGCCACAGGGATGTTTGGTTCTGGACCTCCCATCCCTGGGATGAAGGAGCTGGGGACCCGGGGCCTGGAGCGAGCCGGAGACCCAGCAGACAGTCGGAGGTCTTCGTCGCTCTCATAGGCGTCAGTGGTGGTGCTGTAGGTGTACTCATCAGCGGTGGGTGACACACCGTCCTCATAGGGTGTGAGGTAGTCGTAGTTGTCCGGCATCGCCCAGGAGGTTGGGTCGCCGCCCTGCAGCTCATGGGCCAGTGATGAAGGAGAGGCTGGGGCCAGATCCAGGTTGCGCCCACGAGAGGAGGGATCAAAGAAGTCCACGTGGAGGACATCAGGGCTGGGGGGGCTGGGGGGGTTGGTGGTGGGTGGGGGCGGGGGTGGGGCAGTGGTGGTGAAAAGGTGGTCCAGGTCAAACACGGCTGTGTCCTTGGCGTGGATCCAAGGTGGGTCAGTGTGCAGCAGACGCTCCTCCTCATCCTCCTCCTCTTCACCCTCCATGACATCCTGTTTACGCGGGGTGCTGGGCAGCAGGTGCTCCGTCTCAGCCGAATCAGGGCTGAGCTGAGGAGGAGCCACCACACCTACTTCCTCCACCGCTGGAATCACCGATTCACCAAACATGCCGCTGCTCTGCTCCTCCTCCTCGCCGGCGCGGGGGATACGGCCCGCCCTCTGGGTCACAGTGTTGATCACGTCGGGACTGGCCGAGCTGCTCATCCCGGTCACAGCGACGATGATCTCATTGACCTTGACAGGTCCCTCCTCCTGAGCGAGAAGGGAGGTAACATTGGCCGTGCTGTCCGGCTCAGTGACATTGGTCCCAACAACATTTCCTGCAAACAAACACAAAAAATGTCTCTTAGTACCTGGTTTGTTTAATGAAAATGATTACTAGAGCCCCTGTACTTGCGTTTTAAGGCATATGTTGCTTTTATAACCCAAGTACCATCAGTTATTACTCTGCATTATGAGTTTTAAAACCACAAAGGTGTAATCAATGTAAAGCTTTACCCAAGCTTCACTGACTGACTGTGAGACGCTGGGCACAGATGCATGAAAGCTCCTGTTACTGCCTGAATGAAGGCAGACCCCCCCCACAAAGATTTCATCCTCTCAGAAGAAGAAGTGAGAACACAGTGGTGAGGGAACTGCAGCAAATTTAATGAGGTGAAAGTGGTATCACTCTAAACAGCACAGTTTGTAAACTGTCATATACTAAAAAAAGAGTATATAAGAAAGAAATAAAAGACTAAATCCATTTGAAATTGAAATTGCAAATTCATGCAGTGTGTTGTGGATGAATGACACTGATCAGAAAACATGTATTCAGCATAAAACTGTATAAAATATAGTTCTGTGCAGCAAGCAGTTGAAGAAACCGCTGACCCCCACACAAACCACAGTGACATCAGAAAACACAGCAGCCATTACTATGAAAAATTCAACAATCAAGGGGCTGAAAATAACCTGGTTGGGGGATAGTGAGGTGGAAACAGCACCATGGTTTCCTGGCAGCTCTCTCTCAGTTAGCAGCAACATCTAAACTCATCCCACTGGTACAAAATGAATGTTTATGTTCTGATATCTAATCCAAATTCATCCCTGAAAAAAAAAATCAGCCTAAAATCAGATCACGGGAGCTAAAAATGTAATTTCCCACCCAAGCTGTATCCTGATCGACTGGAATATTAGCAAATATTAGCTGAGAATAACAGGAAAAATGCACTGGGCTGTTGGAGGCAACATCTGCTGTTGTTTATATCTAGACTCTAAATACAAACATACACACACCAACGGGTTCACTGCACTCTTTCCAGAGATATTTTCCAGCCTCATCCTCACACACCAGCAGCCCGCTGCCACACAATGACTTCACAAACTTAAAGTCTTTTTGCATTATGTGACGGACAAAGTGGGCTCAAGGAGTCTGGCATTGAAGATGGGGGGGGGGATTAAAATGAGATGTGATTGGCCGTATACTTATCCTCCGGTTGATTACTTCATCCGAGGGCGGCTCGTTGAGTCATGCAAAAAAAAAAAAAAAGCTCCTTTACAGCTGCTCCCCCCTTTGGATTAAAGGAATAATTCACTAATGTACATGAATGGTGAGGAGCCAGGATTAGGGATTATGTGGTTGGAGAGGGGTGGGATTTGGGAGACTCTGGGGGTGCTCTGCAGGGGGGGTGGGTGGGGGATCTCATGGAGACACAGACAAGAAACCATACTGGCGATTGTAAGATAAACTGAGGAGAACTGATCATCTTGAGTAACAGCTAAAAATAACAGCTGTCTCTCTGAGTGAGAGACAAGCCTGAGCTCAAATAAACCTGACAATAAAAGCAGTGTTTTTATATCTACTGTACGCAACTCAAACTATCATGTTTGGTCATGATTTATTTTTTCATCATCAACTATTTCCCCTGGGATACTAACATGTATTCTCTGTGTAGCCACAGCCTGAGACAGAGTTCTGTATCTACTCTGTACTACTCAGTATCTCCTCTGGTTCCAGACCTCTGAAGTGCCAGATTTACGATGCAGCAGTAAACAGGTCTGGTGTGGTTTGGCAGTGCCAGGTTTTTATGTAGCCGTGAGCAGTGCTGGGCAAGTTACTTGGAGAGTGTAAACAATTACTTATTACACATTTCTTTACTGATTATACAGCAGCAGAAGTAATGAGTTACATTACTCACAACTATACTTTTCTAACTCAGCTGTCAGCACCAACATCAACTCGCCACATCTTTTGTATTTAACACATGTAGAAAACGAAATAATAGAAAACCAGACAGCAGGCAGCCGCACAGTTTAACAGGATTTACTGACCAGCTCCAAACTTAGTCTCTGTGACTGCAGCTCTCCAGACACCCTGACCTAAGATTTACACAACAACAACTCTAAAACAGTTGTTACTCCTGAACGTACCCTTACCTACATCTGCTACATCAGCCAGCCAAGAGCACCAAATATAAATAAGACAACTGTGGAATCACCTCGGGTCGCATTTCTCCTCTAATCTCAACCATATCCTGGACCAGTCTGAGCACTGAACACAGAAACCAAACTGATAACAACCCTCCACTGTTAACTGTGATGTAATTACTGAACTTTGAATTTGAATTAAGCCATAACAAGCCAAAGTGAATTTGTGTTTATTAGTCTGAATTGTTAACAGTGCTGCAGGTACACACTCTAAATCATTGTTTCAAGTCAGAATTAGCACTCTGCTGTTTTGTATGACATATAAAAAAACTGGGATAAATGTGAAGTTAACTGTCGCTACTGCAGCTCTGTGTCACCTGCTAATGATGATGGGACAGACACATCAGTGATTAGGTGAGGGCAAAATAACTGCTCCACCTGTAAAAAAAAATCTGCCACTGTGATATGAAAACAAAACTTCAGCCATCAATATTAAGCTGAAACAAATCCATGTTATAACAGATGAAGGAGCCCTGCTGTTGCACTGGATGACACATTCCTTAACTGCAATCAACACAGCACTTATTCTGAAACACCTCCACAACTGCAGTGGACCTGAGAGCAGCTCCATGTTGGGCAGACGATGCTGCTGGTCCCTTTTTTATGTCTCTTTACAGGGACCGAGATCCTAGTCATTTCTTTAAAATGGTAGTTACATCACTGATATTATTCACAAATAGCATTGGACTAAAAGGTCTGTCTTTAAGACACATTTATCTGAGTGAACAAAACCGTGTCTACTTATCTTTAATAATAAAAAGATAAAGCAACACAAACCTTTAATATTCAGTTAGTGATCTTGTCATTGTCATCTACACTCATTAAAAGGGTTCACATCATATTTAGTTGTTGTAGTTAATGTGGTTGGGGGTTCAGTTCCTACAATGACCACTGACTGTGAATAAATGCATGCTCTCCTGGTCGTGTAAGGAGCTTTGGCTAACAGCCTCCACCAAATGGCATATGTGAGGATATCTGTGAGGATCTTTGCTGACTGAAGTTAAGCTCAGATCAGATCGCGACCCTCTGGGGTTTTAATCTCTAAATGTCTCCTCAACACTCAGTGAGGCTCCATTTTCACAGCCAGTGGTTTATTATTTATTATGACCTCCACCAAACTTTTATGACTCACATGACGTGATGTCTGATATGGGAGCAAACAGACAAAAAAGGTACACACCCTCTGACTGCAGTAATGAGCCACAATCTAACATCATCACTTAAAAACTGCAGCAAAACATCCAGGAAACCAGTTCTGCTTACTGAGAAATCTTTAAGCAATCTGCTTCAGCTGCTGATTTCCCACATTTCACAAGATATCTTTAGATTGCCCGCAGATCACATGTCTGAACTTCAGTTATTCAAGTCAATTTAGTATCTGTAGCCCAACATTACATACAGTGTCTGTGGGTTTTACAGATCTCCCAGTCCAGCACAAGCCCAATAAAAACAAACCAAAAATAGATCAAATAAAAACATAAAGAAAAAACACAAATCATTCAGCAGCCTAATACACCAGGGCTGCCCAGTTTTAGTTGAATAAATAACTAGTTGGTTGTTAGTAGTAAGTGGTTTGACAGATCTTTCTGCCTGACTGCACGCAAGAAAAAAACTCAAAGAAACAACTGCAGACACATTGAGATTTTTAAGTTAAATTAAGACAAATAAAAGATAATTAGTTCTGAACTTTCTTGAGCTGTACTGTGGGTTATATATTTAACTGCTGTCTGCTGAGATCAGCAGAGTAAAAGCTTTTTCCAGGCTCCAAACACAATATATCATGCGATTTAACTGGATTTTGGTCTGTTGAGAGAATAGATGTCTCTTTGCTTCTTCTTTGATGGATATTCTTTGGTGTTTTATGACGTTATTAGATAGGCAATGGAGACATGATGTGGACAGAAGAGAGAGAAACAGGGAGTGATATGCAACAAAGGTTCCCAGTCAGCCGTGAACCAGGGATGCTGCGGTTCCTGGTCAGCACCTTTAAACTCCCAGGCCACCAGGGAGTGTGTCCCTGTTTGATGGATTTCTGTATGATTCCATAAGAACTGGCTGAAAACAACAGGCCCTCGATCTTTGGTTAATGAGGAAAACAAGAAACCTGACATTTGCCATAAGAAGATCCAGCAGCATGGACTGAAATGACTGAACTAAACTAAAACATACAGACTTTGTCTCCATGGGAGATATTGGCTCAGCTTCTCTTTTCCATTTTAAATAAATTAGTACTGCTCTTCAGTGTGATGACACACCATAACAACATATTCTGCTGCTTGTAAATCTGCATCCTATTCTCTCAGAATCTCTGGTCAAAGTATCCTTGAGCAACACACCATCCCTGCTCATCACCATACCAATAAAGAGAATCATACAGTTGTGAATGTGTGAGCAGGACATCACAGAGAAAGACATCAAGAGAAATCTTTCCTGAATAAACAGGAACCAACAGATACACTAAACCACAATAAACAAATACATATGGAACTACGCTTGTTATCGCTTCATCCACACCTCCCTGTCATCGTTAGGTATGAGTCTGTCAGTTCATGCACGAGGCGTTTGACAGGTGGAAGGCTTCGGTTTATTGATGGTTTTGTTTTCTGGCGCTGTAGCAGCGAACTGTGTCTTTGAAGCCGAGGTCATTCTGGGGCTAATCCTTCCAGCAGTCCCACAGTCCACTGCTGTTTAACACATCAACCGAGCAGCCTGGGATAACATGCCACACTCACACACACACACACACACACTTTACTATATAGTAACTACACAAAAGCATTTTACACACTCAATACATGATGCCCACCAAGAAATTTGGATTTAAGGCCATATATGTCCGCCTCCCTCTCACGCATAGAAACAATCATACTGGCCTTTGTTTGCTTTACTGCTCTTTGCCAACTACTCACACACACACCTGACAGCAGTACACTCATTAAGTGACAGTTTGTCTGCATTTGGGTGAATCTCCTGAGAAAACCAGCCAGCCTTCACCACAACCAACTCCTCCTCCTCCTCCTCCTGCTGCTGCTGCAACAGGCCTGATGAATACAAACTGTGCAGTCCAGAGAACAGACAGCAATGGCTGCCACACAACCAGACAGAATGACAGGGGGTGATGAGGAGGGATGGTAACAAGGGATGGGGAGAGGTGACACGTCATGACAGAGAGAAGAAAGAAAAATTGTGGGAGGAAGAAGTGGATGTGACAAAGTGAGGGATAGAGAGAGATGGGGAAAAAGACAGAGTGAAACTGACAAAGAGAGAAGAAGGGAGATGCCTCAGGTCTTTGAAAGACTTGGACTTTTACTCTCACTCTGCCAGCCTGTCTGTAGCCGAGGGGAAAACACTTAAGAGAGATCTACTACCTACTCCATTCAGTCTACTATCAGTGGCTTCAAATCTCCGACTGCTTCAGCCAGGTTATACTACAGTATGATACTCCTGGTCCTGGTTTGTGCATGCACTATTGTCAGCATCTTCTATCACATCCCTGCCTTCTGCAGACAGATAAATCTGAAATACTGCGATCTGCAGACGTCAGTGTCAGTGACAGGCTCTTGATGTGTGATCATGAGATTTTCAGTACATGAATAAACACATCTTTAACACTGAGTCCTTATACTGAACTGAATGTACTGACTCATCCTTGACTTTTATCCAAATTTTTGGTCGTGTCATTTACACGGAAATCTCGTCATTCCTGTGGAAAACCCAAATATACGACTGTAACAGTGTCCAATAATCCTTTGCTGTTTTTTTTTAGCCACTTGTTGCTGTACCGAGCTAACAGTTAAAGATGAGTTCTGATTAACTGCTATGAGTTGCTGACACACCTCCACACAATGCAGTTTACATGCTACTGCATCCTGTTTTCTTTTTCATTGCTCAGGAAAGAACATCCAGGCTTCTCAACACTGGGATAATGGCATATCCAGATTGGATAAAAATAAGATATGATGTTGATGATCAGAAGCATGTTGCATCGTTACAAAACATCACAACATCCTGTGATACCTCTGCCACAGGTAGATGGTTGCTGAGCTATCAACCTTACAAATAATTCTTATACATGAATGAAACTGCTCAAACATGAACAAACAGCTGAACTCATTACAAAACAATAGTCATACAGAAGCAGCACCATAAAATCATAGCACTCTCAACTCTGCTGTAAAATGACACCTTCAAACTACACCTTCACTGATTACAAATGTTTGAATGATGATTCTTCGTCTCTGTGGTATATTCTCTGAACATCACCAACAAAAGTGAACCTGCACATCTGCCACGGCTCACACACCAAAACTAGAAACACATGAGTGAAACTGTCAGAGGCAGAGGCTGCGAGGAAGTCTTGTAGTGAGGGAAAATATTTGCTGAGACTGGTGACAAGTGTGATCAAGCCTTTCAACACTGTGTAGAGAAACGATCTCCCAGCAGTTGTCACCTTATTTCCACAAATGCTGTAAAATATCGTGGATATAATTTCTGTGACATGAGCCTCAGGTTATTGACAAGACATTCTGAGGCCAGGGCTTTACCATTGCTTCATTGTTGGCATTTACTTGCAGTCCAAAGAGCCAAAATTTGGACGAATATGGGTGTAGCCTGGGTGGAACGAGTGAGCAGAAAACCACCATTCCTGAGGATGAGTCACCTATCATTCAAGCAACCCTCAAATGTTTCACCAGAGAGACTCTCATTACATGAGGTGAAATTCGAACATTAGAATTCTTGTGGAAATCAATTTACAAGAGACACCTTCTCAATCGCTTCAATACAAACTGAATGTTTTCAAGTCATCATCTGTCTGAAACTACATGTATCTGGTGGTACCTCCAGACTGGCTTCAACATTGAGCTGTGACCTGCTTAAAGGTGGTTTTGCTGTTGCTATGCAGCCTATGCTAACATTAACAGCTGTTTATCTATCAAGAGCTTCAGCCATCATTGTGTTTACAAGACAAGAGGTTAGAATACGCTCTCTGAGCAGTGCTACATCTTCATCCTCTCCTGCTGGAGAGCAGACTGTGACGCTACAGTGACTCACTATCACAGAGAGATATTATAAGATGGAGTGGGCCAGGGTTAACTGGTTAGCATGCTAACGTCAGTAGAAGAAAAGATGTGATAGAAATAGGAGCAAAACAAGAGTTAGCATTGGCATTGCTTTTCATCCAGCACTATCATCAGGTCAAAATTAAATTTGTCCAATACTCTGATTTATGTCTGACACCAACAGTGACTCCACATGTCACACATCTCTCAAATAAGGAGCAAATAAAATGTAAAATCTACATATTATATAGCATGAGCTACAGAAGCTGTCTGTCTCATCATGCTATCATTTCTTTTGAAACAGTAGTAAAACATCCACACACATTATTGCATATACACAAACTGAATAAGAACTCAGGCAGTTTACTGTAGGAAACCTCAGTGGTGTCAGTCTGCCAGAGTCTTCACTGAGCATCTCTGGACTGAGCTCCAATTAAGTGGAGTTGTCTCCCTTTCACCGGACTCGTTATCCTAATTGGATTAACGAGGGAGAACCACTTGATGGACAGCTGGTTTGGGAACAGCGTGGCAACTCGGTGGCAGCTCGAGAAAGTAAGCTCTGCATCACACCGGTACACAACAGCTTTGTCTTCTACTAGCTTTGACTCTGTAGTTTTTGTACAAATAGAAGTGACGTGTGTCTGTCAGTCAGACTGGTTTTAAAGTAGAAATGTATTAAAGAATCATCTATGTGAGCCATATTTCTGTGAATTCTAACATGGAAGAAAACAGGAAATGAATCACTTTTATAACAAGGCCATGACCTCCACACATAATGTTCTATTACAACACATGAAAACATCAGTGAGCCAATAAGTGACGCAATGAGACATGATTTTTGTTGTTACAGTCTACAGTTTCAGTAAATGTGACTAAAAGTTGGATTGTTTTTGAATCTAATGAACAAAAAACCCAAATACTTTCTATCCCACTGAAGCCCTCGAGCTTTTCAAGTTATACTGTGCAGTGAGGTTTTAAATAAATTTAAGGTCCCATGTGTTATGAAACTTAATCATCTGATAATTCACAAAAGGCTTGTTTTGGAGAGAGATTACTGCTGGTTAATCGACCACAGTGTTGGAGATAAGATAAAAGGAGTTGGAAAAAGTAGAGAAAGGATAGTAACATGGCCACAATTTCCTCCTTTACAAAACTGTGAGTTTTGTGTAGAATACTGTATACCTCAGGGCCTTTAAAAAACTCTGCTGCTGTTTCTGGTAACGCTGACTTGAATTAAGTTTTGTACAAATTAAAACTCTGTCCAGATAAACAGATTAGTTGCCCAAAAATTCTTTCAGTACCACCCTGGCACCATAAAGTAGTGTCCTGAATTCTCAAAGTGCTTGGAGGCATGTTGACACCTTTAGAAAAGGTTAGATCTGTAGGATGATCTTCAGTATTGATTATATCTGATATCTGATATATTTATTTTACTTTACTTAAACACAGAACTACACAGGTGGAGGGCAACAAATTAACAGCAGCCAGTATTTCCAATCAGTGATCTGTCAAGTAATACAACAATACTGGTGCTTTCAACCATACCACTGAGGTTTGCTGTAAATGAACTGAATACTTTTTCCTTCTCATCCATTCTTCACCCTGGAAACATAAGCTGTTTTAGCAACATTTTACTGGTACCTTAGTTGCTGCTTATGGTTGATAACTGCAGTTGAACTTCATTATTTGTTGCATGCTGAATTTTATCACTGATCTCACCCCACTGGCAGCTTCTTTGAGTCTTTTAAAGAAGATACCAGTTCAGGATTCAATAAAAGACTAAATTAGATTGCAGGGCATGAACTGGCAATTAGGGCTTTAAAAGTGCAAGCTCAGCTAAACCAACAATGGCCAGCGTCTTTTACCCAATTAGAGCCACAGACCTGGCAGACCAGACATCAGCAGGCAGGGTCAGGGTCAGGGTCAGTCAGGACTAGTCGGTCAGGATTCAGACTGAGTCTGGGTCCAGGACAGACCAGCAGAGACCCAAAAACCAACTGAATAAATGGGTCTTTGTTTGTTACCCTCCTAAATTAGATGAGATAATCAAACAGTATTACATAAGGACACTCCTAACACTGCATGTCTGTGAATTTGTTTATGTTTATGACGTGGAGTGTGAGTGTGAGTGTGTGTGTTGTCTCTCTGCCATTATAACCCACTGGCAATTGGGGTGGCTTCCAGCTCCTCTGGTGGAGGGTGTGGATGGTCATTAATGAGAGGAGTTTGGCTTATGTGTGTGTGTGTGTGTGTGTGTGTGTGTGAGTCAGACTGATTGTTTTGGGGGTGATGGTGCCTTAAGGCCAAGTGCTGTAAGCCAGTGTTGGCGGGCCGCCGACCCTCAGGCTTCGCCTTTTGTTTAACCCAGATCAGTTTGGAGAGGGGAAGCCACTAAACCACCCACACACCCGGGGCACTCTGATAGGCAGTGACAGACTGTAAAGAGAAAACTGATTGGTTCTGACAGTTAGGGCCCGCCAGCCAGTTTGGTGACCCAGACAGGGGGGAGAAGGGGAAAGGTTGGACACTGGCTTGCAAACAAACAAAAGCTTACAGGCTCTTGAAGGAACAATAGCCTGTGTTTAATCCTGTTGATGGTGAAATCTCCACAAATATGTTTTAATATCACTTATTACATGACATGTGATATCCCATTACAATACAGTCAGGACAAATAACTGACAACTCACAACTTCTGCACTGAACATTTAACTACTGTCTGAATAATTTCCCTTACAGACCAAGAGAAAAAGGCAAAACGTGATGCCTGCTTTCAATTATGTATCAGTCATAAAGTGCTGTGCTGCCTCTCCAAGTGTGAGTGAAAAAGGTCAGAGATGAAAACAGGTTAAAGTTAGTAAGAGAGGAAAAAACAGCATGTATAATTTCCAGAAGCATTACTATTAATGTTTATAGACTTAAAGCAGATGACAAAAAATCATGTGGACCCTGTCCACATCCAGTCACATCTACAGATGAGCTTTAATTCAACACAAAGCAAATTCTGTACACAGCACATCTGCCAATAAATTCAGTGGAAAGACACACAAGCTAACATGAATTTTTATGAGCTGAAAATGTTTCAATTTGAGCAAAAAGGTAGGAGCGATATTCAGGGAAAATAAAAAGAATAATACCTGCACACAGACTCCAAACCACAAATGCACATGAAGATACAACATATTATCACAACTGAATCTTCAGCTGGGCAAAAATGAATGAACCAAATGAAACAACAACAGAAGCAGCTGCAATTCTGCACCGTCAGACACAGTGTGCACTGACTGACCGAGGTACCTTCTATCTGAAGAGCTTGTCAGAAGAGCCTCTGAAATCTACCCCTGAAAATCAGGCCTGTTTCACTCAGCAACTGGACAGGTGTGCAGGGTTAAGTATGCAGGTATGGTCTGAACCTCTGGTTTTTTCATTGACATAACCACAAGCTGCTGCAGTTTGCACAAACGAACCACTCCAGAGTTCATCTGGGACCAGACCGAGACCACTTCCACTCAAAGGCCTCGGTGCAGTTGTTTTGATCCAGACCCGAGTGTGATTACTGTGTTTACACCTGCCAACATATTGCACAGTGGGGGAAACAAACCAGAGTCAGATATAACTGGACAAAGAGGAGGGGCTGAGAGTTTTTAATCTCACCAGCACAATCTTTAAAGAAAAACTTTCATGTATTAGATTTCGGTGTTTTCTACTTACCACAAAATCATTTTAAAATCTGTTGGTTGTTTGTTTTTTGCAAATTAACTCATACATGTAACAATAATGGAAACACTCGATCTGGCTCAAATGTTAAGTAAACTGTGATCAGTATTGGTTCACATATCTCTTGTTAAGAAACCAAGGAGGAAAAACTACTTCAGTCATTGGTTTCTGTATTTTCTGATAGTGTGTGGACACTAAACACACAGGAGAGAAAATGTTATTAATATTTATAAAAACGGCCGTACTGAGTGGACCACAGATTAGACAAATGAAGCTGAGTGAACGGCGATGAAGCAGAGAGATTGAGAGCCTCTTTAACTCATTCACATTGATTTCAGCTTCAAATACCTGAACCTCCAGAGAAACACACACAGACAAACACACGCGCACACACACCTCGTCCTCTCTTTCCTTGTTCCCACACTCACTCACTCTAATGAATAAGTCATGAGGCTTCTTTATCTTTACTCAACGCTGCTCATTAATATCGATATAAAGAGGAAATGCAGAGGTCCGCGATCGGCTCTAATTGAAAATCTCTGCATCGATTTTTCCACCAGCCTCTCACCCGTCTTTTCTTTCTCTTTCTTATTCACTCTGTCTTTCCATCTCCTCACCTCTTCTTCTTCTCCCACATCTTGATTTCATAAATTTCATTTCTCATCCCTCTCTTCTCTACACCTTCCCTCTCTTTCTACAAGCATTTCTGTCTCTGTCTCCCTTGTCTCTCTTTTCTTTTTCATCCTCCTTCCATCACATAAATCCTTTCCATTTATGACTCCACAGGTGGTGGGATGGAGGAAGGATGTGTTGCCATGGAAACGGTCTCGGCCTCGCTAGAGTTTCTGCGGCGCTGCAAAGCCTGACAAGATCTGCATCCGAGCACGTTAAACACACATTCGAGCACACAGGGACACACACACACACACACACCTAATAATAAAGTGTTTATCTTTGTAGAGCTGTGGCTTTATGAGATTCAAAAATGTGATACTGTGCAATGTGTGTGTGTGTGTGTGTGTGTGTGTGTGTGTGCGTGTGTGAGAGACAGAGAGAGAGAGAGAGAGGCTATCATGCATGAAAGATTCTCACTTTTACATACACACACATACACACAAGCTTTTCCTTTGCCTCTTAACATCCTGATGTTAAAGTGGCCAGTCAAACTGACAGGTGTGTGTGTGTGTGCACTACTAAGTGCATGCATACTGTCTGTGTGCATCCACGCATCTACATTTACACAGTTTTTCTCCCCTGTGACCTGAATTTGAACAGTCAATTAAAATTCAAGTGTGTAAGCATGTATGTGTGTGTGTGTTTTCCGCTCTTACATGAACATGATCTCCCTGTCTTCCTTCTTACAACCTGATTCCTAAGTGTTTAGTCTGACAAAAACTGTTTATAAAAATTCATTTGTCATGTATACGCCGTGCTGTGGTATGTGTTTTATCTATGTGTTTTATCTTTGGACATAAACTGACAAAATGCAATATAAAAAATTAGTAATTATTTGAGAAATCCATTTCAGCTCATATTCTGCTTTTTTCTCTTCTGTTTCTACCACTGTGAACCTAAACTGTGAAGCACAAACCAAATACATCCGCTTGTCTAATTATCTGTCTTCCTGCTGAACCTGGTGTGTTGCCATGACAGGCATGTGTGTGTGTGTTTGTGCATGTGTGTGTGTTCACAGAGGGTTGTGATGTGGTGGACTGAATGCTAATATGACAGTCTGCAGCAGAGGAGGGCTGGGGAGGAACGAGCAGCATGCACAGAGAGGAGAGCTCTCGCACGAGCATGAACTCAATGACTCGCTTCAGGAAGGACACAGTGACACACAGACAGTCTAGCACCCACATAACGCACCAACAAACACACACATTTTAGGGCACATACATGGAAAGGAAACATACTGCAGGACACATGAAGACAGAGACGGGTGCAAGCCTACGCACAAACAAAAATGATATGTTCTTGTTCCATTTTCTGTAGTTTTTCCATCTTTTCTCTTTTCTCTAACACACACACACACACACACACACACACACACACCGCCTACATGAACACACACAAACATGTAAATTTCTGTTGAAGGGCACCCAGAGTTTGAGAACATCGCCAACTCAGCACTGCTAAAAAAAACACACACATACTGTATCCTAATTGTTTCGTCTTTGAGCAGGAAGGACAGAAGCAGCCTGTCACTGTCAGACCGCTCGTGAAACTTTGTCAGGTTGTTTGATGACCTTCTCCACCTGCTGTAAAAACTTTGTATGAGCACCGGCCAAGGACGCCGACAATGACATCCCAAACAACTGTCACACCTGTGAGTCAGAGCCACAGCGAGAAACACCTGGGCGCTGACAAGGACAGCGACGTGGAGGAGAAACACCAGCACACTTCACTTCTTAGATGACACTGCAGAATTTAAATACGGTCTTTTTTGTTTGAAATGTGATATTTAAGGTGGTGCCACCAGAGAGAAATAAGATTTTTAGATTATTTCTTATGCAAATCTTCCAAGAATAAGCAGTTTAACTAAAGATTTTGTTCATGTCTGGGTGGAAAAGCCTGAAAAACATCATTGGCTGTAGCCACTGTTCCTGTTCATTCTGCAGCTCATATACTGAGTGAGTGTTTTACCTGAAACACTGAATTCTTTTACATGCACTCTGAAACCTGGAAAAGCCCTAACTCTGGATTCAAGAAATGTGAACAGCTAGGTGAAAACTTCTTATCAAGGTTTTTTAATCATTGTCTGCCATTGTCAAATAAAATCATTTGGTCAATCAAGAGAATAGGTTCTCTTATTATTTTATAAAACAGATACCTGTATTAACACACACCTGTGACTGCATTACATCAGTTACTGCACCATTCATTTATTCATTCAATGAATGCATAAAAAACCACAAAGATATGACTGAAAGAAACAAAGAGAGCTGATACAGGGGGACACACTGTGTCCTGTCGCTTCACTAGTACCAGCAAAGAGGAGTGTTAACATAACTGAACACTACTTCAATGGCTGCACAGTTAATGGTGATATCCAGATAAATCTAACACAAAACTCGTGTTTCACATTTTAAGCTCATTTCAGAAAATGTTATCACTTTGTTGTATGAGGACATTTGCACCTCAGAGCAGGTTAAAACACAAACAAAGCCCCGCGTACAGCACAGTACACAAACAACACAGTAACACAGAGAGAAGCCGGCAGCTGGTTCGGGTCAAGCCTGTGGCCACCTACGTATGCTAATGTTGGCCTGCGGGCAGATCCAGGTGGGAGGATATTACAAATGAGATTAGGATCACTTAGTTTCCTAACAAAGGGATTTATCTGGATGAGAAACCTAATAACCACCGCTGATCCCAAGTTTGTGCTGCAAAAAAACTTTCTGTCCCAACTCGTTCTCCAGGGAAAAAAACAAGCTTCATCTTATGGTGGTTCAATTCGAAACAGCAAAATCAGAACAACTGGGGACGGCAAGCAAAGATCATCTCCATCATCAGTTACCTGTTCAGTCTATCAAACACCCAAACAACAAAAATAAGGATGAACTGCTTGTGTTGTTTTAACAAATGAACATAAAAATCAAAGACGCTCTATTTACAAATGTGAAATGTGTGTTAACTGTATGTGATTAAACACTTACTATTAGTGTTCTGTAAAGGGACAAATTGATCTATGTGAACTACAATATGGTTAATTGTTGGTTGGTTCAGGTTTGGGAAAGATTGTGGTTTTGTTGATTAAAAAAGCAAGAGAACTGCAGTTACCAGACTCAAACTACTGATTCAAGAAAATGACAAAATGGTTGTCACCGCAGTCTTTCCTTTTACTGTCACTCTGCCAACATGACTGCATGTTACTGCTAATTACTCTGCTAACTGGGGCCGTAATGGCCTCAGCAGTCTGACATGTGCAGTTGCAGTTAATTTTCTGAAGCGTCAGCCATCGTTCCTGACTGCTCTGCTTGTCCATCACTCACTGTCCTAAACAAACAGAGAGGAGACGATGCTGTGCCTAAAATAATAAATCACTTTCCCTGCTTTATGCTGGAGCATCACAACAGAAAGCAAAGCAGTTGTCCTTTATACTACCTGCCTCTGTTGAACAAGATTAATAAAAGTCTTCACTCTCAAACTGTAATTTCTATTTTTTCAAATTAGTTGAGCTACTCCACAATGTTTCCATGTACCCCCAAGCAACTGCACCCGTACCCCCTTGGATACAACTACCCCTGTATGGAAGTCACTGCTGTAACTGTGTGAGGTGACAAACAGCACAACTCTGAAGACAGACTTTCTCTAAAATGCTGCAGTTTCCTTCTGTCATTCAGATTAGAGACAAAACACTGATGTTTGCACAGCACAGCTCTACATCTGCTGGAAATCCAACACACTACACAGCGCATGAAATCATTATGCAGAAATAATGAATACAACACTACAAGTGATTATATCATCTACAAATTATAGCTGGTAATGATGGACTACACCCATTGCCAGTGGCTTCAGACACACACAAACACACATTCGTGCACGGTCGGTAGGCGCCAAGCCACCAGACTTGACAAGAAACATCAGCATGTGCCAAAATCCAACCAACATTTTGAGCCTTAATGAAATTCAAAGCGTGAACACATTATGGCGGCGACATGAACACACTGTTCTGCCAGCCGGTGTCAATGGATGTGTGTGGTTTCCATGGAGACCAAGAGGAGGAAGATGAGAGAGGGGAGAATGAGTGCAAAGCCATTGTTCACCACGTCAATACCCAAAGCTATGGGCGATTTTATGATTGTTGTTGTATACACTGTGATTAAAAAAAAAAAAAAGCTGGAGTGGGTTAGTGGAGTCATGGAGGGAGGATTTGGCTTGAAGACTGACCCACCATACATCAAAGATAATCTGTCGGCTCGCAGATATGTGTCAGCAGGCCAGAGGAGAAAAGAGACCGAGGGAGGAGGATGAAGGGAGAGGAGCATGGGGAGAGGCTGCACATCCAAAAACGACAAACCATTACTCCATCAATCACCTATCTTACCAGTTAAACCGTGCGTGGGGGGAGGGGAGGATGGGAGGGGAGGGGAGAGACGGCAGGCATATATCTGTATTAAACACACTGAAGAAGGAGGAGGATTGCAAATGGCCACCGGAGAAAAAGCGGGACAGGAAATGACTGACGGCATTCTGGTCGGCTGTTGTCAGTTCAGGGCAGTTGGCCTTGGTCGTCTGAGCATCATTCACAGATGTGGGGCAAGCTGCCGCCTCCACACTTCACCGGTGAAGCGAGGAAATGTATGTGTGTGTATGGGTGGGAGGAAGAGGGTTAGCCCAAGGTTGTTTTAAGGCGTCTGCACCAGATCTGCCAACCTCTTTTTGTCAAATATCCACCTGAGTTTGAGCTGATGAGAACTCCCTGCTGCAGCAGCCACGAACAGAGACGAAAATATTCCAAAAGCGGAGTTACAAAACACTTATCTGTGCTCAGATTTGAGTTTAAGACGTTCATATGGTATTTAATTATTTTAATATCCCACAGTAATCCCCGCACACATTAACATCTCCATCTTACAAACACAGTTGTAAGCCATGCTGGTGGCGTAGCTCTACAGATGTCACTGACTGTCACTGATCTAAATTCCTATTGGATGGATTGTCATGAAATTTGCTTCAGACATTCATGTTCCCCTCAGGAGAGCTGGAGAGCTGTGTACAGCCTCACAGTCTTACAAGTCTTGTTATCTTAAAAGATTTCTCAAATCAGCCTGTGCAGTGGGAGAATTTGATCTTTTTCCACTGCAGATGGACTTGTTGTCTTCCACTGCAGCAACCTGCATTATTCTGTCGCATTTCAAAATAGAGAATAAAATACATGTCAAAAAAGCTGATTTGTAGCTGAAATGGATTAAAAAACTCTTACTGGAGGATGTTTTCACAAGTAAAGAAATACACCAGCTGAGATGCCAGCTGGTGTATTTCTGCAGAGCAGCTATGGGCTCTATGGAGGAGTGATGTGCTTTGCTCAAGGGCAGTTCATTAGATAAGACTGGACAGGGGGAGGCTGAACCCTGAACCCTGGTCAACCACAAGGCCAACACTCCCAGACTCTCATCTTTAAGTCTTTGAGAGTATCACTCCATGACATTCCTGAGCAGGATTGTAGTTTGATGCCATGAGGGAGCAGGGCAACCGGCAGAAACTCCAGAAAGCCATTTTTACACTTAACCACCTGCTGGAGGTAGCTTCAGTGTCAAGAAAGCAAACAGGCACATTTCCCAGAATGCAAACTATAAGGGAGGTCGCACAATTATCTCATATTCAAATGTATTGTACAGTCTGCTCTGGCCTTTAAAACTAGTTAGATGCTCTCATATCTGACATTCCTACAAGGCATTAGGGAACAAATCCACCTGTCACAGAACATCAATTTCCATTCAATTTCAGGGGAAAACCTGAGCAAAGGCTGATGACTGAAAACACATAATTTGGTCAGTGTGTTAGAAATGTAGATGTGGCTCAGACGTGCAGCTGACAGGGAACATTGCTCTTGGATGTTCCACTGATGTTCCACAGTTTTTTCCTTTAGAAAGCTTCCAGACGAGCTCCAACAACAAAAACACCATTTTTTGGACTTCACCTTGCAACACACTCACACTCCATGAATTTCAACCAGTGCGGTGAAAAGAATCAACCAGATTATATTAGATTATAACGCCAGACTGATTTCATCTCGTGCACGCTCCTACATTATTAATCTGACAGTATATGTAGCCCGCCATGCGCAATGAATCTCAGACAAAGAGACACTGAAAGCGAGAGAGAAAGAGAGCGAGCCTCCGTGTCTTTTTATGTTTACTCGAGTGTTTTTTTCCCTCTCTGTATCAGAATGTCCGTTCAGATCCCTTCATGAATTATTCATCAGGTCCCCCAGCCCTAATCCTCGCCTTTGTGTCGCTGTGGTGCCAGTGCGCCTCCAGGGATCTGGTGTCCAGCATCGGCTGGACGCTGTCACTGTCACAAATCTCTACAATTTCTGCTTTAATATTCCTACAGTGACTCGCAGTGTGTCTGCTGTACTCGGAGCTGTTGATGTAGTGACCTGATTTTGCTGTGATTGCCTCTGTAATGTCCTGTCCGTGTCTAGAATGAGTTAAATGGTATTTTTAACCCTCTCATGCAATAAAATGACCAACAATGTCTGCAACACACAGCACTGAGCTGAGAGTGACCTTACTGTGTTTTCATATCTCAACATCTTTCTCTGATATCCCTGTAATATCACTTCTTAGAAAGGAGATATTCTAATTAACGTTCTAATATCATGTCTTGCAGTGTGGCCATGGTGTCCAAAGGCTTTAAATTGACCCCATTGTTACCTTTCCTCTGTGTCTCTGTAATATTCATAGGGACTTAGATTATCTACTTGTGTCTTTAACGTGACCTAATTTTGTTTTATGCCATTTTTGTCTCCTAAGGCATCGCTCTAAAACCCCTGCAGGGGCACAGTGTTCAATAACGACCCTTTAGTGGTTTAATTATGAGATCTGTCTCCTAATGGTTGATATAAAATCCTTCTGAAATGTGAAAATGCCAGTGATGTTCCTCTGGTGTGATATCAAGGAGATATTTGCTCTTGTGTCCATAGCAATGTGAATTACCCACATTTTTATGTCAGATTCTCCAAAATTCTACTTATTTTTAATTTCAGTGACCAAAGAATCTCAAGTCAAGTAAAAAGAATAATGTCACCCACATTGTGCTAACCAACAGACTATTAATACCAGTTGAGTGTTAAGTGCTTCCTAACCTACAATCCGAGCCTCACTGACCTCCTTTCTAGCTGCCCTGTGGGAGTGTGTTTAGGTACCCTGTATCCACGGAGGGGACGTGCTGCTGCAGCAAAAACTGAAATAAACGTGGACGTTTTTGCATGATTAAAGTGCACAGTGAAGGGCAGTTTCTTACCGTGGACGGACGGCGGGATCAAGTGCAGAGCCAGGACGCACGACAGCAGCGTTAGTCTCAAGCATCCCGTGCAAAAGCTCACCTCCTTCCCCTGCATCCTCGCCGAGCAGTGATAGCCTATGATGATCAGTTGGGAAAAAATAAAGTCCCTGTTAATACTGGTGATAGAGTTTTAAAATGTTGCAAAAAAGTAATCCGGACAAGTGGCTCTGCTGATTTGCGTGTAGTCTAGACTCCAGCCTCCCTGCGCTTCTCCTCCATAGCCGCTTGGTCTCAGCTGTCTCCGCCGCTATTTCACACGCTCGCTTCAGTTAAGCACACTGAGGTTGGCTACGGCTCCATCGCCATAGAACAGCGGAGTCGGAGATGGCTAGGCGAGGGTGGGGTGGTGGAGGCGGGGGGTGCGTTTGGGGGCGCAGACGCACGTCGTGGCTCGGCTTGGCTTGGTTTGGCTCGGAAAAGATCGGTGCTTAGGGCACTTTGTGGCTGAGAGGCAAACAAACGCACGGCGGAGTGCAGCGCGCTCGCTTTCTCATCATCTGGGGAGGGGAAGAAGGATTGTTGATGCCCCCCTCTTCTCCCCCATCCTCTTCATCCCTCCTCCCTTCCCTCCCTCCCTCAGTTTCCCAAGACATCCCCCCTCCTCCTACTCCTCTCTCCATCCTTTCCTAAAACTTTTCCTACTTTATTGTCCTTCAAAGCCTCCACCTCTTTCTCTTCCTCAGGCTTTTTGTCCTCCTCCATCTGTTCCAGACATCTCTCCTCCTCTTCCTCATCACTCTCTCCACCTTCCAAAACTTCTTTTTAAACCTGCTTTTCCTCTTTGTCAGAATGTTTCCTGTTTTCCTTTCCCTCTACCTTGTTCCTCCCATCCTTTTCCTTTTTCTAAGTCTTCCACCTGTTTCCCTTCCTCAAACTTTTTGTCTTCATCCCTCTTTTCCATACATTTCTCCTCATCTTCCTCCTCACGGTCACTTTTTATTAAAGACTTTTTCTCCTCTCCAAATCCTCGTATTCTCTCATTTCCCTCTTCCATCCTTCCTTTTCTTCCCTTCAAACTGTTCCTCCTCCACTCTTCCTCTAAACTTTTTCCATTTCTTTCTCTTCAACATTTCTCCTCCTCACCTGCTTCAATCCATCCAAGACTTTTTTAAATTTCTTTTCCACTTTCTCAAGATGTTTTTCTCTTCCTCTTCCCCCCTCTCTCTCCTCTTGAATGCCTTCTTTCCCTAAAGTTGCTCCTTTCTCTACATTTTCCCACCTTATCATTATCTTCTCTCCATCCTTCCCGTTCCTTAAGTTTCCACTTCTTTCTTTTACTCTTCATTTCCAGAGACATTTCACCTCCTTGCTTTGCTTTCTCTAAAACTGTTCTCCCTCCTCTCACCTGCTTATTCTAAAGACGCTTCCTGCCTCCTCCTCCTCTCTCTCCATTCTTTTTGGCCTCCCTCCTTTTAAAGACATTTGTCCTCCTCTTCCTCCTCACTTTCTTATTCATCTTCAGAGTTTTTACCAAGTTTTCCATCCAGAAAACTTAGTCATGATGTTTTTTTTAAACTTACTATTCGTCTTCAATTCCACTTTTCCCCCTCTCCTCCACCTTCTGTCTCTCCCTAAACTTTGCTACTCCTCCTCCTCACCTCTCTCCCTCCCTCCTCTCTCCTCTCTCAAAGCTTTCCATCATTTGCTATTCATCTGAAAGTGTTGGGTCTCAATAGGAGTGCACACACTCTGGCCACTTTTTTTTTTTCCCCAAGGGAGACCGGTCTGTTTTGAAGGAGATTAACTTCCCTTCATCTCTCTTTGTGTGTGTTGAAGAGGATGAGGCAGTTTGAGATTATGTAAAAAATAATAACAATAATGAGTGTGGTGTTTGATGCCGTCAAAACAACCAGCTTTGTGTAATGGTGCGACACAGAGAAGCAAACAAAAGGGGGGAGGAGGAGGAGGGGAGGCAATGGGGGGTGTCTGGATGAAAGGGGGGTGTGTTGGAGGGGTAAATGTGGGGGGGATACACACGGTGATGAATGCCCAAGGGTCCTGGGGGTAATGATGGTGGTGGGGGTCGTGGGCATTCTTCCACACACACACAAAAAAAGCATAAAGGAGGAGAGAGGGGCAGGGCAACAGGAGATGTTTTGTGTGGATACGTGTGTGTGTGTGTGTGTCTGTATCTGCAGTTGGTTGTTTATGTGTAAGGTGTGCATGTGGAAGCAGCAGCACTGCCAGGTTTACAGAAAAATAGATAAATCCAAGTGTTTAGCAGAATAGAAAATGTGTTCAGTGAATTGTAAAAAGTAGGTCAAGAGGACAATTTGGTAGCTTACATTTAAATCATATAAAATATGGTCCCTCTGTGACAGAGGAATGTTATGGGAGCACTGTATGAACAATGTGCATCCTCCCAAAAAATACTGCCAAAAAACCCTTGAATAAGTACTTCACCTGTCATCTCTCAGCGGCTTTCAGTCTGCCGCTCTCGTTCTGCCTCGAGCACAGATCCTCACAACCATTTGCTTTTATTCATTATGAGCACAATAAGATAACAGTCACCCTACCGACCATCCTGCTCATTTCTTCTTTCATTTTTATCTGATTTTACTGGACGACTGGCTGTATCTATTCCACTGTATGACACCAATATCACTGGACAGCAGCAGCAATAACAACAGGCGCCCCATCCGTTATGAACTTTCATTTTGTGCAGATTTTGTTTGCACATCTTCCCCCAAGATCTAATACAGTGGTATCTTTTCCTCATTTTGTCTCAAATAACAATAATTCACAATCACTCTATCACTGTCAATTAATTTTGTGTCAGTCGTACTTGTCTATGCACTGAGGCAGTTGTGTAAATGTGGCCCAAATGTACAAGACTCTGCCTTCCTGGCATCAGACACACAGTACGCAGGGACACAGCCAGGGACAGGAAACAGGATGGGAATTGATACTGAGGCTTGAGGTCTTCCATTGTAATGGGGCCACCTTGATGTTTCACTGGACACACAGACACACACACCCCATACCCGAACATCAGCCTAATTCTGTCTGGCAGTTTGGCGTTTTCCAGTATTTTGGGGTTAATGCCTCTTGTAGCTATCATGTCCAGTTCAGGGTCACGTGCTGTTATTGTGACAGTCCCGGCCAAATGCTTCAGTGATATCAAATTGGGGACAGTGCCCATCAACACAGGGATTAGGGCCATTTAATCCCCCTTGTTCACCCCCAAAACATGAAGACCCCCTACCTCCCTGGCTCTGTAGCACTCAGGGAATAAATTATGATATGCCACCCTGGGCGTAACAGCTTATTACATCCCACATCACCTCTTCCTGTATCTGCTCTCCTAGTTTCATCCATAAACATAATAAAAATCCTTTTCAATAAAGTTGAACAAACAGAGAAACCCACATTTGACTACAGCTGGACCTGTCATTGTCAGCAACATCAACAATAAAACTTCAGTGATTCATTGCTTCTCTACCGGTGTAATTTCATTATTTTTCACAGCAAGTTTCAAAAGAACACAAAATTCAAGCCATTCTTTGTGAGGAAATGGGAAAAATAAAAGAAACCTCAAAGTTGTATGCCCCTGCCAACCAGTCCATGTCTGTCCAGTGACCTTGATCAGAAAATCTCATCAGTTCATCCTTGAATCCAACTAAACATTTGAGCCAAATTTGAAGAAATTCCCTTAAAGTGTTAAGTGGATATAACAATCACAACAACAGGATGGACATACTGATGGACAGACAGCCTGAAAACATAAAGCCTCCGGCTACAGTCATCACCAGCATGGAGGCATAAAAATTATGCTTTTTGAACAGTTGGTTCCATTGTTTTCATCTGTGTTAAGAAATTTTATGGATTGATTTGAATTTGTTGTATTAATGCTAGGTAATTAGCACTCGCTACCTTGCCATATTTCTTCATCAAAACAAAGAATGGGCATGAAAGGCAACACTAGAGCAGAGGAAAAAACAGTTTGCCACTTTATGTTTGCAGCTGCACAAGAAAACCTCTTATACTTCCAGAGCAGAGTGACCCATAAATCAAATTGCTCACTAGTGTGAATTCTATGTTGTTCCATTGTTCACAGTCCTAACAACTGGAGCTTCCTTGAACGAACACAATACAGTCAACCTGGTAAGTGTATATTCGCAGACCTGGGGTTATTTCATGACCTATATCTCTATACATGCAAACTAAACTGTATCAAGTCTCATTAGTTTACTCTCTAACAAATGTGTGTTAATGAGAACAGAATCTGGCCTTGGAGCTTGATTCATAAGGATGCTGCTTGCTGCACATATGGAAATGAGATGCTGTGCCCTGGTTTATTGTTAAGGGATCTGTTCAGATTTACTCAAGCCTATTTTAGTACAATACTCACAGGTTGTAATGATTCCTCCTCTTCATTCTGGCTGTGAAGCACTCATCCTAGAGCAGCTCCGTTATAAAAAAAAAACAGGAGACAAAACAGTTCTCGTTCTCTGCAAAAAAGCTTTCTTAAGTTCTGCCAAAGCCAGTATGAGGTTTCAACAGTCTGAGTTGGCCTAATAAGGGAGGTATCCTCTAAAGTTGCAGTCTTTCTAAAACAAACTCTCCTGAATGCAGGCTTTTTACGCAGCAGACATTTTGACTGATCATGGAGCGGAAAGCACAAGTGTTACTCATACTGTTAACGATGGCTCTGCGCTACTCTAATGTCCCAGTGAGTCAACACAATGTGACAGTGAACCAAACCGACTCAGAAACTGAAGCAGCTAAAGGTAATTCAGCCATCATTTATTTGATTATTTACACCTGTGCTGTTCCTACTGTGGCATCAAAATGTCTTTTGTGGAAATGGCCATTCATGGTCAATGGAAATCTTGATTTCTTCATCTATGGTGAACATTTGTCTTTTAATCTGTTGCCACACGTAGTTTAAAATGCTGACTACACTCCCATCAACTTTGCAGTCCATGTGTTAGTATGTTACATGAGTTTTTTTATGCTATGGTAATATCATATGGGAGTTATACTACTTACCAACTTGTAAATACCATTCATGTCAACATCCAAGCCAAAATTATGACCAGGAAAACAAGACATTATTCAGAAAGATTAGAATCTGACATGGTGATAAAATAGAATGAGATAAATATAACAGCCTTTAGTTGTTTTATAATGTGAACACTCCTTCCCTCCCATAGGGTAAGATGTGTTAATTGCATGGTAGCATACAATGTTTTTAATGTTAAAACACTGTGGCTGGGCAAGTGACATCAAAAAATGGACACTGCCTTGTACCTTTTGCAAAAATGACGAATAGATCTTGATCTACATAACAACTCATGAACTGAAAGTGACTCAGATTACCAGATTAGTGAGTGTCCGAATGGCAGCACTCTCTGGCCAAACTTTTAATCTTTGCCAAGAGGGAAAAGAACAAAATACCGCAAAGTTTTCATTCATCTGATAGCTTTTGATTTCTAGTGTGTGACCATTGTAGCCTGATGGGACATGACTATGGACTTCTAGTCTTTTCATTCCTCCATCCTCATGTTCTTTCATTCCTCTCTACCTATATTTTGTTTTGGGGTTTTTTGTTGTTTCTTTCCCTCATCTTCCCTCTTTTTTTACTGTCTATTCCTGAGCTCTGAGGATGGAGCCACTGTGTTTGCTAACCAGAGCAGAAATAAACTGTTTGCCCCCCCACACACACACACACTTCATAATCAACCCCTGCCTTTTCTGTCTCCCCAAAATATTACCCCACACTCCCACTACATACAGTCTCTCACACACAAAATACACACACTGCTAATTTCTTTCTTGTTTTGCATATGCAAGTTTTTCAAAAAATACACACAGGTTTCTTTCTCTCTCTAACCAGACATTTTCCAGGCTTCTTCTCAAATTTGCAGTTGAAAATACAATACAGCACAACTTTGAGGATGTTAATATTTGTTGATGTCTAATACTGCACCACCAATTCAAGCTAGACTCTCAGATAATGAGAGCAGGTTTTCAGCTGATCCTCAAAGCCAGTGTTACCACAACTGCTCTAAATGGGCCAAAATATAGCCACACTTTGGACATGTTAATATTTGTTCATGTCAGATTCAATACATGTTTCTCAAAGCCAGACTTGGGCTTGAATTCATTCATTATGCCACAGTACTGGACAATTAACACACAACTCTGCAGATATACAGAGCTTTTAGCTTCTTTTAGCCTTATTATTGTTTTGGTTTATAGCTCATTATGGTGTGGTTCAGTCTGTCTGTCAGCTGTTTCATGCAAAAAAGTCAATAGGCTTAAGCACTAACTGTCTTTTTTTAACCTCTGAGCAGCCAGAAATAGTTGAATGCTAGCTTCATCAATTAACTTCAGGGTTCACTTCAGTATTAATACAGATATTTATTCAGATATTTACATATATATCCAGATTTATGCAAAATTATGTATATTAATCAAATGTATAATTAACTGTGTTTCACTCTTATGATTTGCATTAAAGTTTTAACATTTAAACTATGACACAATATGGTCATATCATCACTGTACAATTGCTTTATTGATTTATAAAATCAAGTTTGAGATTTGTGGGAGAGATGTGTTACTCCTGAGTCCAATTCTCCTCAAATACATTTTCATCTTTAACATCAAAATTCAGCCTTATGAATTGTGAGATGTAATGTGGGAAGAGACATTAAAATTAATGAAATGACAACACTTTGTATCCACTTAATTAATTTATTTACAATTTAAAGCCAGATTTAAAATGGCCAGTCGCTAATTTCATTGATTTTAATTTTAAGCCCAAGTGATTATGACACCTCCCTCAAGCGGGCAAGGAAAAACTCCCAAACTGACCCTTTAACAGGAAAGACTGGAAGAAACCTTGGGAAGGATCACACAGGAGGGAACTCCCTTCCAGAGTAAGTTTAGTGTCTAATGGGCAGAACACAAGCGGCATTACTGTTGACCTACAAATACCACCTGGTGTCATCCTGGCTCATGGATCTGGTCTAACTGGGTCCTTCAGCATCGGGTCCTTGAATTTTGAAGATTTTGCCTGAGGTTAAAAGACAGATTAGATCAATAAATTCAAAACTGGAGCTTTAGGACATCAAACTTTGCTACTGTAAATTCCTGCTGATTTCATAGCCAGCACTGTTGCTGCTTCAATAAAACACTTTGAGGTGAACTGACTTCAAATCAGCTGATCCTGAGTGTGAGCTTACCTGTAGTATGTTGGTTCAGCCTCATCCAGGCTCATCGTGATCCTCTTCCTCTATCGGGAGCTGCAGTCTGGATTTCTGCACAAAACTGTCACTGTGTCTTGACTCCTACACTCTAATGATCATCAAAATGTGATACAGGCAGAGACGTGATACAACATGTACCTGTTGCAGTTCTCTCAATCCTTACCCATCTTCTCTACCCGACTTCTCTTCTCCTCAGAGATTTGGCCTGGCCGACAGTCACCAAGACCTCCTCAGAGTCACTGAGGGTTTTTGCATCTGGTAGACTTCTGTACTCGCAGATGAAGAAACAGACTTGTTAAGCCTCATATATTCGCATCACAGTTTTCTGGCAAACTGATTTAAAATAAATTAATCTCAAGTGTGTGTGGCATATGAGAGCCTACTTCTGCGTGTCCTCAGCCAATCCACACTTTTGCTTCTTCCCCTTCCTTTCCTTCCTGTTTTCGTCTTTGGAGATGAGCAGTCTGGAGCTCTGCAGAAATCAAATGTTGTGTAACTCACTTGAATCCTGCAGTAACAACAGGATCTAATCAAAGCAGGGATGTGACATAACACATACTCTCCAATCTCTGAACCGTTGGCTTTGCTGGATGAAGCCTGGTGAGAGTTGTGGAGCGTTGCTGTGGGAAAAAGGGAAAACAACAACATTCAAATCTTTGCTAACCTTTCTAAAAGATCTCACAGTACAAGGTAGAGTCACAAAGTTTCACCAAACTACCCACAAATTATTAGTTTCTACAGGGCATAGTTAAACTGAGACCACTGATTAGGAGTCAGTACCTGTTTGTGTCTCCACCTCATCCAAGCTCATCTTCTTCTTTTTCCTCTCCGGTGAGCCAGTGTCATAACGTCTGCATAAAACAAACAAATGTTGTTTGAATGTCTTGAACTTTATCAGTACAATTTAATCAGTACAAGTATAATGAAACCTACCTAATCCCAGTGTGTGAAGTTATAAACGTGGCCCAGGTCCTTTTCCTCTGAGGCTTAGCTCTGTCCGTGCTGGATGTAGCTTCAGTTGAAGCTTCTTTAGAGTTCTGAGGCAACCCTAAACAGGAAAAACAAAAAAACATGGTGTCATAATGCTAAAAACATTAAGGAAAGGAATGGTTCTGTTCACCAAATAAATACTGGTAAAACGATGTGCTTACCTGTTATTGTCTTCACTTCATACAAGCTCATCTTCAGCTTCTTCCTCTCTGGTGAGCCGGTGTCTAGACGTCTGCATAAACCAAACCAAAGTGTTGTCTGAATGTATTAAATGTATTAAGCAGCAAATTTTATTCAGTTCAGGCAAGTTAAATGATACCTACTTAATCCCACTGTATGAAGCTATGAAAGTGGCCCAGGTCCTTTTCCTCTGAGGTTTAGCTTGGCTCGTGCTGGCTGTAGCTTCAGTTGGAGCCTCTTTATAGTTTTGAAGCAACTCTAAACATTGCAAAACAGAGTATTGTTGGTCTTGTAATTTCAGTCGCTAATTAAAAGTAATGGCTCTCTCCCACATTTTGTTTGCAGGATGCAGAAGGTGAGGTACCTTTGTGTGTCTGCGCACCACCTGGGTTCATCTTCTTCCTCTCTGGCGATGTGCTGTCCAGATTTCTGAGTAAACCAATTGTTATTTGAATGTCTTGAATCTTAGAAGTAAAACCAAATCTGTAGGGAGAAGTTACACAAAACCCACCTGCTCCCACTGTGTGCAGCTTCCAAAGTGGCCCGGGTCCTTTTCCTTGCTGGTTTATCTGCAGCTGTGTTGGATGGGCCTTCAGATGGAGCCTGTCTGGGAATGTGAGGCATCATCCTCTTATTCTTCCTCTGCTTTACAAATGTGGCTGTTATCCTTTTCCTCTGAGGCTTAGCTTTGGACGTGCTGGGTGTAGCCTCAGACGAAACCTTCTTGGAGTTCATCTCCATCCTCTTCCTCTCTGGCTCTGGGCTTCTGCATAGACCGAGTACTGTTTAAATCTCTTAACAGTAAGTATCTTGTAATATATAAAATGAGTACAGGATAGTTGTAAGACACTTACCTTTCACCACTCAGCGAGGCTTCAAAAGTGTCCCTTGTCATTTTCCTCACAGGTTTAATGTTGCCTGTGTAGGATGGAGCCTCCTTAGAGGTGCTGGACATCTGTAGATCTGGTGGTGTCCTTTCCTTGTGAATGGAGAAGTTGAGCTGCTGGGGCTGTGGTGGACTCTGGTCCTCGTGGATGGAGAGGTAGCTGGAGACGCTTGATGCAATCCCCAGTACCAGGGGATGCTCTTGGCAGTTGTGCCAAGCAGGAGAGACCTGGACGGAAGACGCTATGCTGCTCCAGGCTGGTAGTGCAGGCGGTGCTGGTGGAGGCCTGCAGGTTTAGCCAACGGCTGCTGGACTAACTGAACCTCAGAGCCCCTGTTATAAGATCTAAGATTCTGATCCCGACAGACTTCCATCACTTCACAGCATGTTTTCACACTGGAAGAAAATGAATCATTGAGTTAAGCAATGACATCCATCCACATCATCAGACAGATTCTATAGACAGCATCTTCATATAGACTTACTAGAAGCTGTTGGGGTAACTCTCTGCAAGATCACTCATGGTGATGAATGGATCCTCAATTAGATGGCTTGGTAGTATCCGTTTATCTACGTCCAGATAAAGCATTTTCTTCAGCAAATCCATAAAGTTGTCCCGGTCTTTGATTTCTGCCATGGTGTCCTCATTTGATAGATGACACGCTGGTCTGATCTGAATCCAGAAAAAAATCACAAACATCAGTAAAATCTCCCTGACTCCTGATAATATCTTTGTCAAATGTCCTCATTTCTTAGAAGTAAAAATCCTACCTTCTTCAGGTCATCCAGGGACTTGAAATAGCTCTTGGTGCAGGTGACTTGTCCATATTCTAGAGCCGTCTACAGAGAAATAATATTCAATTTAGCTACTCTGTCCTGGACATGGGATGGAAAGACAAAGACAGACCAATAAAGGGACAAGATAAAAAGAAAGTCACTGCATGTTGGTACCTTTAATCTCCATCGACGTTCACGACACCTGTTTCTCCTGAAAAAGCACCTGGTTTTGACTCCTCTGTTGAGAAGTTGCTGCGGCAGCTGACCCTGTGTCCTCACAATATGTCGCAGCTGTAGGTACAAAACACAACACACTCACAAAGTCAGTTACACTTGGTACGTATGAGATATTAAGATATTTTTTAGTTTTGAATTTTCCAAGTAGTATCATAGTGTTGCATAATTAAATCAATTTAATTGTTTTACATTTTGGGAAAAACACTTATTCTCTTACACAGAATTAGATGAGAAGATTAACACCACTCTCATTTCTGAGTTAAGTATGGAGCTGGGGTAGGGAGGCAATTAGCTTAGCTTAGCATAAACACTGAAAGTTGGAGAAAACAGCTAGCCTAGCTTTCTTACCAAGGAGTATTTACACCACTAAAACCACAAACTGTTTGAAATGTTAATTAGTGAACAAAAATGCCAGAGTGCTGTATAACTCTTTCTTGGGAGTCACACTGACCGTTTCCTACAGCTACAGAATCTAGTTGAACTATTCCTTTAAGGTATTGTTTATAACCAAAATGTATTTTAGCATGTTCCAATATGAGGTTATTTTTATTTACTTTGCTTATTTCTAAGATTTTTAGTCCCATAATAAATAATCTGAATAATATTTAAGAAACTTAATTAATGCAATTAAATAATAAAAAACACTGACCATGTCATATTCGCAACTTCCCGGGTAAAGTGCATGGCCCAGGAACAGCTCAGCAGCAATGCAGCCCAGAGACCACATGTCAATGGCTGCTGTGAAGGGAAGTCCCAGGATGACCTCTGGAGACCTTCAAAGAGGACATGAATTATTATCACCTTCTCTCTAAAATATGTTTGACTGTTTTAATGGTTGTAAAATCTTAAATTAGGACTCTGTCATGTTGCCAGTTACTTACCTGTAGTAGAGCGGCTGCATGTATGAGCCCCACTCTGTCTGTGAGACATGTCGGGCCAAGCCAAAGTCAATCATTTTAATCTTGAGCGGCTGGTTTACATGGTCCACCATCATGATGTTGTCTAGCTTGAGGTCTGTATGCACAACTCCAAGGCTCCTCAGGAGTTGTAGTGCAGTGGCCATCTGCAGTCATGGAATAAATTATGCTAAAGGTCAGCTGTGCTGCTCTACAAAATATCAGTTGATATTTCTAAATAACTTCTGGCTTTGAAGACATTTTAGGCTGAGGGAGCCCTGAAAGATCTGAGCTCAGTGTTATTTCAGGGCAAATTACTAATTTACAGTCAGTAGAACAGAAATAGAAACACCTTATAATTTAATGCAGCAGAATTCAGTCCAATACATCAGTGAAAATTTTTGTCAACCCACCACACAAAATACCAGTAACTCCCTAGACTGAAATACACTGTACAACAGCACTATAAAAATATGATTCTGACAAATCCTCAACAACTGACAGATCAAACCTTGGATTCTTCCATTAAGTATGGAGATGTGGTCAGGAGAAAACAGAAATATAACTGGTGTAAGCTGTGGCACATACCTGATGCAGGATTGGACGGATTTCCTTCACAGTGAGAGAGTGGGAAGGTTTATTTGCCAGGAAATCCATCAGACTCATGTCCAGCATTTCAAACTCAATACAAATGTGCTCTCTGTCGACAAAAGCATTGTTGCATCTGACAAAGTTGAATCTGTCTGAATCAAAAGCCCTCAGTTCTTCAAGGATGGCCACCTGGGGAGTATATGAGATGTTAGATTTGGTGAACACAGCGATAAAGTACTTTTGAAGCTTTGTGCAAATTCAAATACACATCACTGCTGTCCCACCTCGTTCTTTGCCTGAGGTGCGAAGTTGCTGTTCATGATTATCTTCACAGCCACCGTCTCCTTGGTGGCGGCCTTCAAACACTTGGCCACTTTTCCAAAGACACCCTCTCCGATAAAAGACTGCACCAGGTAGTCAGAGGACGGGGAGGAGAGGACGCCCAGGACGACTTGGGCCTCATCACCTGAAGAAGAGGGAGATGAGGAGGTGGTCTCCTCTTCTTCAGAAGTAGGAAACTGAACTTGATCCCGATAATTTGAAGTCTACAGGAGAACAGGAGAGAGGGATAGAATTAGATAGAATAACTGTGAAGTGACATTCTGTCTCACTGGCAATTGTACACATCCACACAAAGAATTTAGATGCAGGGAAATGATCTGTCAGGCTCTCTTTTATATGTAGCATGATTCAAACCATGAACTTTATACTTCTACTCCACCACAATATAAATGCAAATAATGTATTTTATCCTGTACTATATTCATTTGATAAGTTTAGTTACAAGTGCATATTCAGATTAATGATACATAATGTAATGTACAAATAAATTATACTGTATATTATCATAGAAATCCAATGACTGAATATGCATTATTCAGAAATTATCTGAATTATTCTGCATGAGTACTTCATTTCAGGCACCTGAAGTATATTTAGATGTAATATTTAACATGTAGTCATCTTGATCACATCACTTTTTATAAAGCAGCTCTTCAAAAGCCATTGTATCTGCCTTTCTCAGCAGACTACACATACATACTGTCATTAAATTCTATGTGAGCAACACAGCACAACTATATCAGCCTATCACTGTTTACATTACCTTAAATATATCTGTTTATTGCTAAATATGGGTTGATTGAAGTCAACTCCACTACACATTAGATGTGATTAAAGCAGGACTAAAGTACATTATTTTACATTGCAACCAGTTCAATGTCACTTGTATTTTGGAAAACAAACCAATTTAATCAACTTACCATGTTGTCACTTGACAAATGTGATGCTCTTTATGTTCTAAACTCAAGTGGGTCTTCTTGAAAATGAAATGAAACTAAGCTTCTTGCTGATTGTCCACACAATGTTAAATAACTTGACATGAAGAATTCTGTGGTGGGTTTTTTTTTTCCACTCGGCAGTTCTGCAGTTCTGATTCTAGACTCCATAATGATGTGATATTCTAGCACTCTCTCCACTGCACAGCAGAACCTTTGTTTAGAATTAGAAATAATAACAGATACAGATGTCTGAAATGTCGCTGTGTGCAAAAAGACCACTGGCTGCAGCAACCTGTTGTTCTTGGTTTCCTTATATTCAGGGAGAAGTGAACCACCTGCTTGAAATCCACATCTACATACAGTGTTAAAGAACAGTTTCTCTTTATTTTACATTTGCACTGTCATCAAACAAACACACTTTAGTATAAGTAAAGTATTCTCTTCAAAAACATAAGCAAAAACATCAGAAAATAGAAAACACATATATGCACATTTCAGTCAGATCCATGTGTTTCTATGCCTCTTTGTCAGCGACAGCCATGGGCAGAGGCATTATGTTTGTGGTTTACCTGTCACTTCAACTCAGTGATAGACTGATTAGTTTTTGGTGATCAAATGTCAGAGATCAAGGTCACTGCGACCGCACAAAACATGTTTTTGGCCAAGACAAGAATTCATGTGTTACCTGGAAATGGACTCTTTGGCAGAGGAATACAAATATGAGGCTGTAATTCCTGCCTGTTCAGTGGAAGTAGTCGGCCATGTTGTTGATAGTGAGACAAAGCTCTAATCAAGTTTGGGACAAAGTGTGAATGTTTAAACAACAGTAACTGTTTTACCTGCCTGCGATTTAGGCTTCAGAGTCAAGTTTGGTGTCTTAGTTCGGGGCACATAGCCATGAAGACAGAAGGCGCCCGGGATCGAACCACCAACCCTGCAGTTAGTGAAGGACCCCTCTCTGCCTCCTGAGCCACCGCCAACCCTAGAAATAAAGCAGGGCAATGCAATTCGGGATAGGGTGGTTAAAAGGAGAAAGGGAGAGCGGAAAGGAAACAGAGGGGAGGGAAGACAGAGGCAGAAGAACAGAGGACAAAAACAAAGAGGAAGGGAGGTGTCTTTGTGTGGCTCCTTCACCCCACAAGCCCCTGTGGTGTTGTGAACCGCTGGCCTACTTTAGCCTTCTCCATTTTTTATGACATACCCTCCAACACACACATGATTATTGGCACATAAGCACATTAACGGTAGAATGATTATACACACACACACACACACACACACACAACATTTATGCCCTCAAAAGCATGCACACACAGCAGTGAAATGTCAACTATGAAAACATGCATGACCACACACAACCTGAAAATCACTGTGGTCTGCAATATCAACATATTGAAGCAATATTTCACAGTGTCAGCTCTGCCCAGGTGTAGTGTATACGTGATATACAGTGTACATGTATACTTGTATTAAATAATGTATTGGTAGTGCGCTTGGTTCACACATTTACTCTGACCTCAGTTCAGCATGAGAGGCTGAAGAAGCAGTACTGACCAGAAGGCAAACCTAACCATGGCTGAAGCTTTTAGTAAGTAAACAGCTGTTAATGCTAATGTTAGCTATGTAGCAATAGCAAAAATCTACACATAGCATCTTTAAGAATCATTTCCAAGAGACAAGTCCAAAAAAGAATCAGCATAAAAACAGTAGTATGATGAAACACAGAACAAACACAGCTACAACAGCTCCTGACTGCTGAGTAGGTTAAAAAGTGAAATGTCTGTTATGTTACCATGTAATTAAGTGGTTCTCAAAGCAGAAAGCGCTGCCTTGATTGACCTCAGACAACTGAAGAACATTTTAGCTGCTATTTGAGTTGGGATTAAGGTACAGTCAGATTTTTTTCTTTTAAATTGTATTCACTGTTTAAATATAAACATTAACTATGTTCAGCTTTTTTTGTCCCACCGTGGGTTTTGTAATTGTCAACAGCTGACAAGAAACAAACTTGGACTCAAGCTGTTTCCAAGCAACAAAACTCTAATTATCTACATGACGCTGCAGGTGTTGGGGTTATGACTGCAAAGCATCTACAGTCATTACTGAGCTGATGGCCTCGTACAGCTACCTGCCAGACAGAACGCTGGGTGCCACGGGCTCGCCAACTCTAACTGTGGAGCAATCGCTATAGCAACAGGCTCCTCCAACAAAAGGGCAAGCACCTGCGGCACTTCAGCTGCTGCAGGATTTAAGAAGCACACACACACAAACACACAGTTGGATGCGTTCAGTGATTCACACTGAAAATTGAAAGTGTGTGCATGAAAACACAAACAGAGCTTTTATCAGCTGGGAATTACATTTCTACACCTACAGAGTGTTAACATTTTACAGAACATTTTCAAACTGACTTTACACTGAATGCAATGACTAGAGGAGCAAAAAATAAGAAAATAAGTGCCAGCAGTCACTCCATATTTACTATACAGCGCACTATATTTACCTTCTATCATCTACCTACCTTCTGCCACTTTATTTGACTCCAAGTGCAACTGAAGGAAAAATGTAACATTGATGGTGTTAAATGCAATGCATCACATTTTATAGATGTTAAAATTCCCACCAGTTTACACCTGTCGCTAAAGACGCATAATAATGACAGGTCTTAGATAAGTGGTAATTTGGTGGAAGAGGTCTTTTTGGTTCCTTGTAATCAAGACCCAAAACCCCAGGGTAGTCAGGTCCAAACTATATTCAGTCCACGTGGGTCCAGCTAGAGACCCATTTTATTGCTTTTGGTCTCAAGTATGTACACCAGTACATTTTATACCAGAGTGGATCCAAGTGGCTATTAGCTCTGATCAGGTGATGAGTCATAATCACAGTGCAAAGTCAGACGCACAGAAAAAATGACATGTAGTTAATCTTTGATTTGCTGCTGCGTATTAACAGGTGACACATGACACTGCCAAAGCCTAAGGACCAAACTGAATTTACATTTTTGTTTCACCTGCTTCAGTCAGCCTGACTACTGCTCAGGGTAGGCCATTTCCTTTGGTCGTTTTGTGCCCTAACAGAATGAACAGAGTGACAGATCTGTCCATTGTCAATTGACGTGGAAGCTGCAGTAGTGGTTGTAGGGGCACTTAGAGAAATATCTTCATTTTAAGAGTTGGTATGTCTTTAAGTTGACTTCTGTCTTCCTTAACAAAGCCATTTTTCTATCACAGTCAGGCAGCTAACTGCATAAGACTATGACATCCTGATTCTTAGTCCCACTGATTCAGCTCTGATTGGTAAATTATTTCTCTACTTAGAGGAAAGTGAGCACATAAGATTAATTGTATTCACTAAAAAAAAATCAGAGATGAATTATGGACAGTGATTCATGAGTCTAAGTCCAGGCTACTGCTTCCTACTGAGTCTGTTCAGGTCTTTTTGTTTTTAATTTTCCTCTATTTCAGACGTTCTTGTACATTAATTACTTTAATTTTGGAAATTCTCTCCGTTTTTCTTGGAACATTACCCCCTCCCCCAGGTCTGTGATATTTTTAAAACCTACAATAGCTCTAATATGCTGTCATGCTTTCAGATTGAGTCTCTATCACTCAGATTTTGTTTTTGTGGGTCTGAACCTTCTGTTTGGTGTTGCTATTATGACAACACATCCAGTAACTGTATTTCATTCTTAACTGAATGTCCGGTGTCTCCGTTCCTTGAACTGGTAATGTGGACTGAAAAGCTGAGGTGCAAGGGTGAGGAGTAAAAGGTGAAATCTGAGGTAGGAGTGTCAGAGGAAGGTAAAACTGAAAGAGGTGGAGGGATTGACTGATAAAATCCAGAGTCGCAGAGAACGGTTGAGCCGTAAAGTGTAAAGCTCATCAGTAGTGGCAGATTCAGTGCAGATGTGAGAGGCCGGAGGGAGCAGCCATGTTAATTATGAAACATTCTAGGGAAGAGGAGTATTCATTTACACAGACATGCTTAGTGTGCACATGTGTGAACATATCAAGGCTTCTCTTCATGTGTTTAGTTGAAGAAGAAGTTGAAGCTCAAAGGAAAAAATAACTAAAAGATGTGGTGTCGTCCAGGATTATCAATGTTAAGAAATTAATTTCTTAAAAACCACTGCAGCTTTCCTTTGTTCATTTATTTACACTCTGCACCAGCAGGGGAGCTGCATAATTAAGGAGTCAAAGGATGGATGGGGGGATGAGCAGTGACCAAGCCAAGTGAGAAAATATAGCTTCAGTTGTTTACTGGCTCTCACATCAACACAAAGATGCAAAGTGTGGCAGCAAACAAGCACAAAGTTCAGAGCTCAAGTAATGATCATCTCCTGACTGCTGAATGCCAGCTACTCATGGTCACACATTGAGGGCGAATGTGCAAAATATTTTTGGCTGCACCCTAAAACATACCAAGTGTTTTTATCTGTAAAGCACCCACAGTAATAACACCATTACTGAGTCGTGGAACAGTAAACTTGCCCTGGATCACAGCAAATGCTACGTCAATGCTACTGTAAATCAGAACAAAACGTAAATCAAAGTAAGCACAATCTTTTTGCCATTTAAGGGCATGTAAATGTTGATTTCATCTGAGAGTGTGTTTTCATTCCCATGTGTTTGTACATTATTTTGGAGAATCTCTCAGTGATATTTGAAAGTCAAGCTGTGGGTCAAGACACAAGGGATTTTTTTTTCCAGGATTTATTTTAGCTGAATGTCGTCAGTGGTGGTATGTAACTTTAAGTCCATTTACTCAAGTGCTTTACTCCGTCACATTTATCTGACTGACATTTATCTGAAGTTACTTTTCAGTTCAAGATTGAATTCATAAATCATATAATTAGTTTATAAAACTTGTTATAGAAAGAATTGTGCCTCTCTCATTCCCACTCTCTCCCTCTGAGTGATAGTTAATGACTCAACAGTATTTCAATAATAATAATCATATATTCATTAGCTCTTTCCACCTCTCAAATGTGACACCAGCTGATGGAAGAAGACTAATTTTACATCCAGCCTTCATCTCATTGCTTGCTTTACTGAGCAAACACTGACACGAGAGCAAACTTCAGCAGACACTTGTCAGTTATGTTTGTCTCAGCCGTCAGCCTCGTACACATCACTTGAGCATGAGAGAAAGACAGCCAGACTTCAAAGAATGAGAGATCCACACATGCCTAAAATATGGACAGATCAGACATCAGCAGTATCATGGCAGGCAGCGGAGACGGACCGTCTTGTAAATGAAAGGTCAACTGTTGGAGCCCACGTGTCAAGTAAAAATGCCCTTGTGTGAAAACACTCGACCTCTTCTTCCCCACTCCTGTCAGATATTTGCAGTAGGAAGCATCAGCAAAATGCAAATTGGTCTGTTTTTGTAGCCCGTTTGGCAGACAGCTGGTCTGTCTTTTCTACTCTGGAAACCAGTCCAGTGAAGCAGTAGCTTGGAGGCTTGAGCGTCAGACTCAGGACTGGACAGTTGCCTGTTTGAATTCCTGGTTGTCTGCAAATAATGAGACACACACTCCCCTCAACAGTTATTGAGTTACTCCTGAGCAGGCCACATTAAAGGGAAACATATTATCAACACTATCTTCATATTAGAGTTTTGGGTTAACACTCCATTTACACTGCTTAAAGTACCCCTTCCATTTCAGCCATGCTACCAGCCATACTTACAACTATCTTCTGCTGTAGAAGTAATACGCTCAGAGGACTTCATTCACAGCAATAAATGACTGTTTTCTATCAAACTGTTCTAATATCACAGCAGCATCAACTTTGATGAGCTTTGTTTCCCTGAGAAACACAGAGACATCGGATGAGGCTCTGAGCTGAGTCGGCACCATCACTGTTCCCACAATGCTCGATGAGCACTGCCCCTCTGCCCTGCTCATCAGGCACCAAATAAATAATAAAAAAACCTTTCCCCATCCCCCTCTCTTCCCACCCAACAGTGGGAGAAATCACCCTCTGGCCCCTCATCCCTCTCAATAACATCCTCATGGTCAATCTGCCGGACAGAGAAATCCCCCCTCTCACCAGATTACAGCACTGGCTGGCTGGGATTAGCAGCGACAGGACTCGTGTTATTCTTATCGTTTTCCCTTCATGTGCACACACACACACACACACACACACACACACAAATGCTACAATCAGAGCGCTAAGCAGCTAAGGCAACAAAACAACCAAACCAAGAACATCATCTCTGCCATCACGTGCCTCCCAGGCCCAGCAAAAAAAAAAAAAAAAAAAAAAACATGGTTCAGGACTTTTTTCAGTTTTTTCTTTAAGCATACTGAAAGTAATCTAATGACCTAAATGACATTTACAGTCTCAATCCAAAACATCAGCAAAGTTTATTCTGCCATGAGTGCTTGTGCATCTCCTCCAAGTAAAATGTGAGATTTTATCATTCAGTAATGTGATTACACGTTTGTTTGCTTTGCAAAACTCTGGAAAGAGTGAGAAGTACCATGTCAAGTGACGTCTTCAGAATGTTTTGGTTTGTCCAACCAATACTCTTATTAAATTTCTCACATTTGAGAAGCTAGAATGATGAAATGTTTGGCATCTTTGCATTAAAATGACTGATACCAGTGAATTTTCTTATCAATAATTACCTATCAGTTTCGGCTGTAACTGTATTTACTGTCAGGCAGTTTAATTATGACAAAGCCTCACATTTTATATGTTTTTCATAATTTTGTGTGCACAATTCTGTAAAGTAACTAAAGTTACTGTCAAATAAATGTAGTGGAGTAAAAAGTACAATATTCCTATGTGAGTAAAATTATCATATCAAGTACCATGAGAAGACTCAAAGTAAAACTACCTCAAACTTCACTACTTTTTGCTGCTCATGGCATATTACAGATCATGAGTTAATGTCAAGTCCAAGCTGAAAAGGAAAAAAAAAAAGTTATTTGGAAAACATTTATATCTCAACAATACAAAGGATCCAAGACGGATAAATAAGGAAACACATGTTTACACAATAGTGAGATAAGCCTGTGATGTCACTACAAAATGTGTAATTTACACAGCGATGAAAGCATTGTGTGCAGATGCTTTGTAGCAACGTCCCTAATCCCAACACAAAGGCAGAAGACTGACACAAACAGATAATCCAGTTTCTCCTGCAGTTTGTGAAAAACAATGGATGTAATGACAGGAAACACAGTAACAACCCTCATCTCCACATTACAAAGCATTTATCTGTTAACTTGATATTTCCTAATATTTCTTTCTGAGTCGTTCACTTGTCAGACATGGCCTGCTTTCTTGGAAATCATTTAAATGGTAAAAGTTATTTGGTAATAGGTAGTTTAATCAATTTCTGATACTCACGGATGCCACCATATCACTGTTTTCTTTTATTAGTCTTATTACTTTTATGCCTGATTAACTGAACATTTTGACTTGTTCAACTGATATTTTTGCTGAATTCATCTTTTTTTCATTAAGCTATAACTGCATATATGAATTAAGTGGAAAGTGACAAAAGTACATTTATGAGTTTTTTGAGTTTCTCGTACTCTACTTACTTTACTGTGTGCTGCTGCTACATTTCAGATTTTAATGGTCATTAATGATATTAAACACATATATAAATAATTACTGATATAAATCAAAATGAAAAAAGAAAAAAAAAAAACAACATTTTGAGCCATGATCACCATCCCTCAATGAGGGTGACCCAAAACAGTTCATTTGAATGAAAAACCGAGGGAAACTGCAAACGCAGGAGATAATTCTCTGTGACTTCTTATTGGTTTAACTGCTATCTGACTGTAGAACCTGAGCTTGTGAAATTTAGTCTGGTTTATTGAGGGCTGAAGTTGCCTGAAGAGGTGGTGCGGAAAACGTAACCAAAAACCGAGACATCAGGCTCATACAAAACACAGTTTATTCGACAGTGTCTAGGTCCAAGTACCAACAGACCCCATACAAAATAAAAAAAGGAAAACAAATGCTACAAACTTCCAAAGAACAGAGAGAACTTCCATCTACACAAAACTTCTCCTTAAAAATACATTACCATTAACACAAAAAAGTATTGATTAAAGATAATATATGTAAGGGAATTCCAATCATATTTAAGTGATATTACATAACAAGCCCAGTAAGATGTTGAATGGGTAAAGCAGGGCGCGGTGAACGAGAGTGAGAGTCAACGACCGTACGTGTGTTGGTGTGTTTTCTTCTTCCGACAGACAGCAGGAGAAGAGGGCAACAGTCAGTGATGCAGCAGTCATGTGGGCAGGAAAAAGAAAAGATTAAAGAGGGAAATGAAAAGAAAGGAACGAGAGGTAGCGAAGGGGTGCGCAGAGAGGTAGCAGATAGCAAGAGGAAGATTTCTAGAAGAGGTAGCTAGCGGATGAACGAGGAAGAGGTAGCAGAGATACTAACAGTGCTAGCGAAGGGAGGGCGGGACAGGAGTGGTTTGGGTTAAGACTTCACATTAAAACAAGTTTATTTGCGCTTATTATTAACCTGTACGTCGACTGTGGAAAGACGCAAGACGACAAATGTATGATGTCATTTTAGTATCAGAAGAAGTGAGTGAGGAGAGAAAACCCACTCAAAAACTAACTCAAATTTTTGTTGTCAGAACAGTTAACATCTATTTGAAGTCAACTTGAAGGCCTACATTAGTGGTAAATGTATGAAGCTGATTCAAGTCACAAAGTCAAGGGATTTAACTAATAATACAAAATGCTAAGGTTTGAAGGGAAACATGAACTGATTAGCTGGCAAAACAATTATATCTCCAGGTCCTTTAGTAGCTTTCAATCATATCGCTAAGTCTTCCTCAGCAGTTGTTGCACAAACAGTTCTGAGGCTTTTGATGGTATTAACACAGCAGATCGCTCTCAGGATGAGAAGTCGTAGTAATGCTCAGGAAATTGGAAATTAGAGCGTCTACATCTCGAGGAAGATTGTGTCACATGAACAAAAGCTCCAGAACAGCAAATAAAAGAGCCTGTGGTGAGACTGTTGAGTCAACTGCTGTTTTCAGGGTCAGTAATTTTTTTCGATTGCGACTTTTAAGCCAATAAGGACAAAAAGTCCTGAGAAGACCCTTTTAACATCTGCAATTCTGTGACAGCTGCTGAGGAATCCTGTGTGATAAAACTGAAATCCCCAAAACTACTAGCTCCTATGTGGATCTAGTAGTGAGCAAAATTTTCCTTTACTGCTTTTTCTGGGGGCAAGAATGAAGTCAACACCAATCATCAATTAGACAAAGAGGAAAATCTAGATGATCGACTGTTAAATTATCAGGTCAAATATCTTCCTGTTCAGTCTTTAAACCTCAGGATTTGCTGCGTTTCTGTCTGTAATGACTGCGTGTTGGACATAACAAGCACTGTCAAGACGTTATTTTGGGGACCCGGAAATCAGAATGGGCATTTTTCAATATTTTATGACATTAATTGGCTAAAGGATTAATCTATAATGCAAATAACGATTATCCTCATTATAGATTAAACTGCAGATTATTTTCTCAATGAATTGCTAATATCTCAGTCAGCTAAATGTCAGGAATAGTGAAAAGTGCCCGTTACAACCTGCGTAAACCCAAAATAACGTCTTCAAATATCACATTTTGTCCAACTAACAGTCCAAAACCGAAATATATTCAACTTACTATAAAAGACAAACTAGCAAAATTTCACATTTGAGATGCTAGAACCAGCTGAAAAATGACACTGAATTCATTACTAAAGTAGTTTGAATAAATTACTATTTTCAGCTCGGTTAATGAACGTTCAGTGGTTGCTCCCCTTGTTGCGTACCTTTTTATTTACTGCAACATCACAGAACACAGGATTTTAGGACTAAAATGTGAAATCATGATTGCTTCTCATTGGTAGACCAGTATTTTTCAGTGTACAGACCACAAACCGGTTGATACACAGGAATGAGGGTATTGCTAAGTTTTTACCGTGGCTAGTGGCTAAAAAGCAAAAATGTCAGGAGAGAGGTGTGTGTTAGCGAGGTAGGCAGCACTAGGCGATAGGAAATTTGAACAAAGATGGGGGAAGGGGTTGGGGCGTGAGTTTATTCGCTACAGTATCAGCACCTAAAAACATCTACAAGCCCACCGCGCTGAGGAAGAGCATCGTTCATGTTTTGATGTTTCAGTTGAGCCGCATCACAGCGTCTCCCTCTCTGTAAAGGCTGTGTGAAGGTCAGCAGGAGATTATATGTATGTGTGTTGTGTGTATATGTGTGGTTGTCCAGTGCTTTGTGGCAGGGTCTGGCCAAGTCGGTGTGTGTGCACGTAGCCTCCAGTGTGAGCCTCAGTTTAGCTTACATTTTTATGTGTGTATGTGTTACAGTGTTGTGGTTGGTGTGACAGAAGGCGTGAATGATGGTGCGTTTAGGCGTTTGTCCTTCCTCTGATGCAACTTTGTGGGTGACCTCTCACCATCAGATCTGAGATTTCTGCATCAGGTCTGCATTAATGCTTAAAAGAGAATCATGGTGATATTTTATATTTTACCTATTACAAATCCCAACTCCTTAACTCAAAGATGGTGGCCAGTTGTTAGGGTAGCTAAAAGACAGAGGAGTCTTACACAAGCAGTAACACTTGGAGTGTTTGTTACGGTTTCTAATTTGACACTAGTCTAATTATCATGTATCTGTAACTGAACGTAATCACGAATAACTTACAAACTGTGGTCAGAGGACACAGACGATAGAACCGCCATCAAACACTCCTCTATCTTGAACACACACACACACACATTCACAGACACACACACACACACAAAAACCTACAGTGTATCATTTAAAGAGGAGCAAGAGGTAGATACTCAACAAGACAAGAGTGAGGGCAGGCTGGGTCCCCTACGGTGTGTTTTTTCTTCAAATTACTGTCTGAATTGTTTGTGTGTTACAGCTCAGGTTGCTTAGAGTAGGCACATGCACACACAAATCCCTGCATGTCTGACCAGCCATCTGGTCTCACTAGCTCCCCCTAGTGATTGGCTTGGAGAAAGAGGCACCAGACAAGAAGAGGTGTGTGTGTATGTGCATGTGTTTAAGAGAGATGGGAAGGGGTTACAGTGTCATTTAAAACAGCATTGGAAAGAGAAAAAAAGTTGAGACAGATTGAGGTTTTTATCTGATCTGTCTCCTTGTTTTGTTTTCTGTACACAGAGTCATTCTCTCCAGCCTCCATTTGGCCCAACAGAGCAGAAAACAGTGTTTATTACTAGACGACACTTGCCGCTGTGCCCTGAGAGGAAGTCTGGATGTGTGTTTGTGTGAAAAATTGGGTTACCCTTGCCACTGAACCCTGAGAGTGTGTGTGTGTGTGTGTATGTTTGTGTTCTAAGGTTTATGGAAGTTTATGTGAGTGTTGAGAAAAAAAAAATGGAGCCAGTAGCAAAGGCCGTCAAAACAGGGATCGAGATTCAGCAAAAGAGTTAGTTCTGAGTGTGTGTGTGTGTGTGTGTGTGTGTAGGTCTTAGTTGTCAGCCACTCGTCCACTCGGGGGCGCAGCAGGACCCACAGGAGCTGGGGGCAGCGCTTCAGGCTGTGCAGGTGCTGGGCCGGGGTCTGGTAAGAGAGAGATGCTGGTTTTAGAGCAAGAAAAAAACACTTTATGGGGTGAACGTGACTCCATGGTGACTTGGCAACAGTTCCCAACATCAGGGTCTAGAGTTTGAGTTATTGTTTGGCTGTAGACTCAACAACATTGGAGATTTCAATGCAAAGTACATGCCTGATGTGTGATGTGATGCTAATAAGCAGCAGTGATCCAAAGATTTAGCTGCAGCTGACATTCAAAGTAAATACCAGCTGTCAGCTCCTGGGTCAAAGCAATGTTTGGATTTCCAGAAACCTCTTTTTCCTCAGGTGGTTTGTGGTGTAAATACTGGATTCTAGAAACAACCCCACAGTTTAAAGTATACTGCTTTTGGTGATTTAAATGGTGTACACAACACCAAAAATGGATCAGTGAGTTTGCCTAATAATGTGATGTACACGGTCATACAAGTACTCACACATGCCGTTGGGAGCTCCAGGGTGGCGTGGGGGCATCATGGGAGGCATGCCACCAGGAGGGGGGCCAGCAGAAGGCGGGCCAGGCATCATACGCCCAGGCATCGGCTGGCTTGGTCCCATCGGTCCTGCAGTGCAGAAAGTACAGAAGGGACAAATCAGACAGTGGAGATTTTGATGGAAAGGACGGGCTGCAGCAGCAGGAAACTTGACGATGGCTGGTTTTCAGTCTGTCGAGTAACTTTAATGAGGGAATGGCTGGGTAGAGTTTTAAGCTAGAAGAGCCATTTCTGGGAACTTCTAGGAAGAGATTTTTTAAACTGCTACTATGTCATTAAATGTAACAGACAAAACACTCATACAAAGCAGCAGGTAAAGAAAATAATCTCCATCTCTTTCCAGCTCTCTTTTTGTTCTTCGTTCCTCTTTTCCATCTTTCACCTGTCTGTCCTGGGTGATGGGGAGCCATAGGGTGGTGACCCATTGGAGGGTAGCCAGGATGCATGGCAGCACCGGGTGGTGGCCCGCCGTGGTGGGGTGGGGGTCCTCCGTGGTGTGGTGGGGGTCCTCCGTGGTGCATGCCTGGTTGAGGAGGCCCAGAGTGGGGTCCAGATCCTGGGGCCTGTCCCTGTCCTTGAGCCTGGGCGGCTGCAGCAGCAGCGGCGGCAGCGGCAGCTTGTTGCTCCATCTGCTGCCTCGCCTTCATCTCGGCGTATTTGAGCTGCTCCATGTGGAATGCCTGACGTTCGGTGAGCAGCTGCTGCCGCTGAAGCTCCAACTGCACAGAAAAACGATTAAATGAAGAGATCTGTTATAATCAACAGCAAAAAGGACTGGCAGCCAAACATCATCAACTGGTTGGTGAGAACACACACTGTGGTTAATGAAGGTCCAACAACATTCAAAAGGTCTGTAAAAGGCTAACTGGGTGTCAATAGACAAATCTTAAATTTAAATTGACTATTAATCGTATTTCATCCTTTAAAAGTTAGTATAACAGAATATGGAAGAAGTTTGATTAAGTTTTCCTTTCCCCACTTATCCTCTATGATTATAGGTCCATTTTCTTTGGCTCTTTTAATAGTGACAATCTTATAAATAAGATGTGATGTGGGCCGAAATCTAATTAATGGGGATTTCAGAGTCTCTTTCAAAACTCTGACAATATTCTTCAAGAGGACATGAGCGCAGCATGTTTGTACACTTCAACGGAGAGCATGTTCAGACTCTGTGTAAAACTGTCTTGTGTCTCTTTGCTGTTCTGTGTGGACCTTTGTTTTTGTTTTGTTTTTTCAGAACCTCAGTGTTTTACAGCCTATGGCAGCAGCAGAGGTTTGGTTTCTCTCCAGTTTTCAGAAAGTTTATGCAAACCAGAGTCCTTTTCATGCACTATTTACAGCTGTGAAACTGGGCTATGTTCCCGATGTCTCCACTGCGAAAACACAGTTTTACACTCTCACTCGCGTCTCCAGGGATTGTCCAGGGGCAGGACACACACACAGAGCTGAGGGCTTTTCATTTGCCCTGCAGAGGCAGGTAAGAGTTTCACTTGCCTACAACCGCTTTGCACTGAAAAATGTTTTATTTGCAATTCAGTTCCCCCACAAAGAGGTAATTCTGTGTCTCCTCTTCAGTCTCTGTGGAGGATTTGGATCAAGTGGGAAGCAACTTGTTTAATTGGCCAACACTGGCAGATGAACTTCAAATATTTACTGGCCACTCATCTCAATTTAGCCACCACAGATGTCAGGCTGTGTGGCACAGCCTTAATAAGTCCTATTCTGCACCTGGACTCCTCAGATGAAAAAGTTATACAGTCCAGACTTAAAACAAAGGGGGACCTTGCTTTTGCTGTTTTTGCTCCAGTGCTGTGGAACAAACTCCCCCTCACTATCAGAACAGCTGAGTCAGCCTGAGTTTAAAACACTTTTAAAAACCTTTGTGGTACTTTACAATGTCTAATCAAATGTTTTAATGTTTTATTTCCTCTGTCAATCCCTGAAATCCTTGTTTTTCTATATGATGTTATTAAAATTTTTTGTTCTTATTTCTATCTTTGCACTTATATTATGTGGTACTGTTTTTTGTGAAGCCCCCTGTAAATGCAAAACCGTAAAAGTTTATTATTAATCTTAAATTCACTGCTTTCCTTTCCATCGACATGTTTCCTTGTTGTTGGGTGTAAGCTCAATTCACAAGAGAGAACTCCTCTGTTGATCTGTCATATATCAATAATTTAAGATGATCAACTTAAAGTTCTGCATCAGGACCTTTGATGCAATTAGCTCATGGGGAAAAAAGGGTGTAAAAGTAAGGTGTGTACACCGGTGTCAGACTAAAATTTACACTTTAGGGAGTGGGTGTGACTTCAAACTGCAGGATGAGCTTGTGTTAACAGAGCATCTTCATTATTAATGCAGGGTCATTACTGGCCAACATCATCTGCACTTAATCTCAAGTTTGACATTTAGAAAGTACAGCATCTTTTTGACTTACAGCCTCTTTCTCTCGGTCCATGATGGTCTCGAGCTCCTCGAAGTGCCTCAGCTTGATCTCCAGTTTCTTCATCTGGGTCTCCACCAGCAGAGCAACCAGGGACTTGATCTTCCTCTCCTCCACCGCTGCCAAGTGCTGAAGAGATGGAGACACAGGGAGACAGATTCAGTGTCAGTGTCAAATACTCATAGGTGTTAGATATCAGTTCATTCCGGGAGTTAATGTGTGATCAGAACTGAATTTTCTGTTGGTGTTCAACAATCAGAATCAGAATCAGACTTTATTGCCAAGTAAGTTTGCACATACAAGGAATTTTTCTTGGTATACTGGTGCTAAAGGACACTATAGTAAAAGAAAAAAGCAAAAAGCAAGAACTATATTTACATGGAACATAAATATATACACACGGAGCATGAATATACATAATTAAAATCTAAAGTGTAGAGTGCAAAAGGAGGACAGACCATTAACAACAGCAGATTCAGAGATTTCTAGTCTTCTGTGTTCTTGTCTACTGAAGTTTTGGTAAACAACATACAAGCAAAACTAAACAGGATAAAACCAATGACTTTATGCAAAGTTTCCAAAATAACAACCCAATTGAACTTTGGAAAATCAGACTTTCTAAAGCATGTATTTGCTGCAGTTCACTCAGCTCTCTTGCAGTCTCACCTTGGCCTTGGTGGCAGCTGATGCCAGAGCAGCAGCAGCCGCGGTGGCAATATTTCCCTCTCCAATGTCATGCTCCAGCTTCTTCCTCTTGTCGTCTCCCTCCTCTGTTGCTGCCTTCTCCTCCTTATCCTTCTCCTGCTCTGAGGACGATGTCTCCATAGCCTCCTCCTTGTCCTTGTCTGAGAGATACAGACAGAAAATGTAACAACTGGAGTGTTTTCTGAATATCAGCACTGACAGATATTGAATGACTTCTGTTGGATTGGAGTTTTAATGGAAGAGTGCATTGAATAACACTCACAGAACAAAATACAGTGAAGGTTTTTTTGCACACTGTCTGAAGAAATGTATACATTTTTCTATGTAACTAGAACATTTTTACCAATCTACATTTAAAGGCTGAAGGTGACCTGTCTATATTAGGAGTGAAGCAGAAACAATTAACCGATAATCATTTAGCAGAGCAGAAAAATAATTTGCAACTATTTTGATAACTATTAAGTAATATTTCAAGTAAAAATGCCAACTGTTCCCTACCTCCATCTTCTCAGTGAGAGAATTAGCAGTTTTCTTTGTCAAATTTTGTAGTAAACTTAACATCTTCATCTGACATTTTGTGGACCAAAGAGATAATCAGTTAATTGTAAAAGAATAATTGTCAGATTACTCAAAGTAACAGTTAGTTGAACCTTTCATTTAGAGCCAGTTGCTAGTGAAATGTCCTTCTTGCAACCTTAGGAACTCGGAGTGTGTGTTACATTTTCTTTTGTCATGATTCATGACTCCGTGTTACCTGCTGGAGTGGTCTTGGCCTCCCCTCCTTCCTCTGTCTCCTCCTCACGCTCCGATGCCTCTGTTCCTTCCTTCTTCACTTTTTCTGTGGCCTCTGTCTTGTCGCTCTTTTCTGCAGACTCACTGGGCTTCTCTGCCTCGTCCTTCAACTCCGCCTGAAGGATTAAGACACAGGCAAACAATAATTAATGGCCCGTGTCAATGCCACAAGAAGAGCAGGGCCCTATGTTACAGGCCTGACTTAAAGATTTGACTTTAAATTGGGTGAATGATTTAGTGTGGCTGCTTAGAGAAAAAAAAATGTGTCACAGCCTTTGTAAAGCATAACTAAGAGAAGAAAGACATACACAACTGGAAACAAAAGGTGGAAGAAATCTGATAAATGATCTACAAACAGCATCAAACAACAAAAACAACCACAGAAGGTAAATATAGCTGCTTTGTTGGTAAATGCTGCAATGTTCAGGACACATGGAATAAAAAGTCCCTTCATGACCCTTCTTATGTTTTGGGGGCAATCACTGTGATTTGAACAAAGTGTCTAACACTGGTTAATGGATGCTAATGAGTAAGCCATCAACCACTGAGCTGCCCAGCAGTGGGGACAATGTGAATGTTTGAAAATGCCATTAAATTCACCCGCTGGGCCTTTCCAAACCAAGAGACATGGACCACATGTAGATGGATGGAAAACAGGTTTAATCTTTAACAATATGGCATTTTAAAAGCTTGTTACATTTGTCATCATCTTAAAAGTAACTAGTAACTAAAGCTGTCAAATTAATGGAGTAGAGAGTATGATACTTCCATATAAAATGTAATAGAGTGGAAGTATAAAGTAACATAAAATGGAAATACTCGTGTAAAGTACAAGTACCTCAAAATTATACTTAAGTAACCGTAATTGAGTAAATGTACTTACTTTCCACCACTGGGTGACATGTTCTTTTATTACCATGACCAACACACACACACACACACACACACACACACACATTTATTTTCACTCAGTCCCACATACACCATCCTGCTGCTAGAAATATTCACTAGAACACCAAATGTGTACTAATCCGCTGATGGAAAAAAGTCCCCAACAAATGTACAACTTTAATCCTGTTTTTACTACTGTTTACTAAAAATGACAGCTGTTTTAGGATTTTTTTTTTCAATTAAAGTATATTTGTGACCTTTTCTGAAAGACCCTAAAAGACTAATGTGTTGTTGGTTTCGGTCTTTACATGGGATTTGATGATGCTGAGAAAAATAAAATTTATTGCCAGCCTTGTGCTTCACATTTGCAAAGGTTTCCATTAAACCCAAATGAAAACAGATAAAAAAGAATATATGAAGACACCTAAGATGGTCTTACCTTATCGGCCTGCTGGGAGTCTGTGTCTGTGTCCATCTTCTCTGGCTCTGTGGTTTCTGCAGGCGACATTGTGATGAAGATTATCAAGCATCACGTCACAGAAATAAACTGATCGAGAAGGTTACAGATTGTTGTGACCTAAAGTTTCATTGAGACCAATTCTCCCCCATGAATTGTTTATCCTGCCAAAAAATACAGGTCCATGAACATGGATCGTGGACTTAAATGAATAATCACACAAATAAAAATCAATACTTTCAACACTTGTGACAAATCTGTACAACATAAACATAATGAGGCAACAGCAACACATCGCCCTTTTTAAAATAAAATCTGTTGATTGTCCGGAGAGGAAATTAAAGTCAAAAGCATTTTAAGTGAGCAGGCCCACAGAAGGGCTGTGAACTGTGCACAAGCATTTGCACAGACTCACAAATGATCACACAAACACACACACGTGACCTGGTGAATATGTGTGTATGGTTGAGTGTTAAACCATGTCATGGGTGCACTTGAGCGTGTGTTAAAGGTTTGAATATTGATCGTGTGATGTGTGTGTTGGTTGAGTGCTTCCGGCACTGAACGCATTAAAGCTTATTGATTGCAACAGTGGCTCTAGAGGACATTAATTCAGGTATAATAAATAATTGGTTGTGTGTTTGTGTTTGTGGGAGAGGAAGAAGTCAAAGACACAGAGAGAAATATTTCAAGAAAGCACAGAGCAAAATAAAGAGAGAGATAAGCACATGGTGGAGTGTGATGACCCAGTTTTCTACTCTCCCTCCTCCCGCTCTTCTGCCCCATCTGCCACCGCTGTTTTAATCCACTGGTTACCACGGCAGTATGCACACACACACACCAATATTTCTATAATGCTCCCCCCCCCCTACTGGTAAAAAGTGACATGCATATCGCCCTCAAATGTCAAGACAGATCGTCATCACTGTCTAATAATAATCAGCTGATCATTTAAGGATGTGCGTATAGGACGAGGCAATGACACTGTCCACCCTTTCCTTAGCCTTAATGTATCCACCCACACACCAACAATCTGCCATCAAATTTGCCTCTCCCTACCCAAAAGCTTGTTGGTGATACTGCTACTATGTGCTGCCCTCCAGTGGCTGCAGAGATTACAACAGACAAGACTACCAAACCTCCTCTGAAAATGATCAAATTTATCAAGTCATGAGTCAACAGTCACGCTTCCTAGAAAACATTGACACATTTTAACATTTGCAGTCATTGGCTACCGATTTTTCCAGTCTGGTCAGAAGATCTTAACCAGCGACTTTAGCTCCTGTTTCTATGCCCTTGTCAAACGTTACTCACCAGTCTTTTCTGGCTCCTCAGGGGCGGTGCCAGCAATGCCGCTGCTCTCCAGGCCAAAGGCAGGGTCCACCTTCCCTGTGCTCCTGGCCGCCTCCTGCACCTTCTTCACATGAGCCTCCACCAGCTCAGCCGGCACCTCCTCACGCACCCGGGAAAACTCCTCTGTAGACATAAAGATGTGAGTGACACAACTGCATGTAATTGTACTAGCAGGGATAAATAAAATTACACAGAATTGAATTGTAGACCTATTAAATATTTTTGCTTCATAGTTCAGGAACTTTAACCTAGGTACAATCATATTTGTGATCACTATCAAAATATTTCTAAAACCAAAAATAATTTCAGCTGTCTCCCCTCAGTTCTCACCTAGAGCTGCCTTGGCAGCAGCAGATGCCACTCTGGGGTCGACCACAGAGGCCAGGAAAGCTACTGTGCTCATGACGGGGTTTCCAGACTGGCTGAAGGGTATGGGCTGGTAGGCCAGAGGGCCCAGAGAGGTCTCAGTGCTTTCCAGGTATGGATCCTCAATGGGCAGCCTCAGGAAGTGCAGGATACACTCATCCTGGGTGCGTGAACCGACATGCTCTGACACTTTGTTCCAGTCGTCTTTGTACATCTCCAGTGCCTGGGAGAAGGTGAAGGGAGTGAGTGTAGAAGTCTTAGGATCAGAAAAGCAACTGAAGAGTGGGAAGACAAAGGTACAGACTAAAGGGCTGTTAATAAGATGGAAGATGATGGGATGTCCTGTGGGACTCACCTCTAGGAGCAGTAGAGTCTCCTGCTCAGTCCATTCTCTGGTAGTAGTAACTGCTTTACCCTGTAGGGAACCAAAAGCAAATTATCATATAAAGATAGGTAATTTGACATTACATGTAATACTATTTTTGTTTCCCCATTTTCCCATTATTTACCACCTTAGAAACCCTAAGAAATCATCTCACCAGCCCACAGATAATCACACAATCTTAAAAGTTGAAAACATGTTCAGGATGTTGAGTGAATCGTGTGCTGACCTTTGAGTTTTTCTTGTAGAGGTCAGTGCGAAGGCCAAAGTTCTGCAGGTCGATGGGCTTGTCTTTGCCTTTGTCTACAAAGTTGGGCATTGGCTGTGGAGGGGGAATCTAAACAGATGAAACAATGTTATTAATCAGCAATGTTAACGTAGTACTGTTTGGTGCAAGTGTAGAGGCATGTGTTGAAGATCCGTATACAACTTTTTGATTTTGTTTTAAAAATTAGGATAATGTAAATAGTACAGAAGGTAACTGTAGTGCTAATGGAACCCAGAGAAAAAAAATCATGCCACATTATTGTAAAACTATATTTCATCATCTGTTACATGACACGACACCCACCCACCAACACAGCCCTTCGCTTTTTTCTTTAAAAAAAACAAACAAACACAGGACTGTTTTTACTCAAGCGGGTTCACTTTTTTAAAGTTGATCTTACTGGTGGGGGTCGGTGGTTCAAGGGAATGAGGCCAGAAGGTGTGTCAGCCAGTACAGTGAAATGGGGTGTAGGTGGGGGGCCCATGGGCAAGGGGCGGCTCTCTGAGTCGACCTGGTAGTTCACCAAACCCCACTGCTCCAAGAACGCATGGACCCTGGAGACAGACAGCAACAGGTTTAATATGCTTTTATTTTCTTTACTTAAGATCATTTTTATCATTTCAGCTTTTTCATAACAATGTCACATTTACTTCCACAGCTAAGGAGTTTCAGTTAGTGTTCAACTACACAAACTAACACAGTGACTTCTGCAGTATTTATCTATCCTTCGCCCAATATTTAGCCATCACAAAAATCATTCACAGTAGGAGGATACAATAGCATGTGATAGATAATAAAGCCATTCACACTAGGACTACACATGATCATGCTCACCTCATGATGGCGCAGACATCCCCGGTCAAGTTCCTGCGGCAGGAGGTGGAGGTGAGATACTCCTGCGGGTTTAGCCGATACGTGTCAATCATGAAGTTCCGGTAGGCCAGGTATCTGTTTTGGAGTCAGGAAGAACCACAAAGAGATCAGAATGACAGTAACTCTGCAGCAACACATAAATAAGTTACATATGTGAATTATGTGTGGTGGCTTGTAGCTGTGTATGGAAGATAGGTGTGAGTGTATATATGTAGCTCACATCTCTGGAGTTTTGGATTTATTCTTTCCATTGAAGAATTCAGGGCAATGCTCTTCTCTCGATTTCATGGATGCTGGCAAGAAAGGACAGAAAAAAATAATTCCAAAGTAGAAATCTGGTCAGTAGGTAGGAGTTTTTTTTTAAATCCTAAGTGCAACTTCAACTGTAAGTAAGATAAAGTTTTAAATTACTAAAAAAGCTAAATGTGCAGAACAGTCATAACAATTTGTGTAGTGGTAATTCATTAACACCCATTCCCTAGCTCTTACCAGTTGTAGTCAAACCAAGCAGCGTAGCTGGGGATGATGATGTGGTGAGTCTGTTCAGTCACGTTGTCCTCACTGGCATCAATCAGCCGGTTGATTTCAGCTTTGCCCTGATCCTCGTCATCCTGCAGAAAGAGACGACAGGTCAGCATGATTAAGACTGGTGTTGTATGAGCACAACTGAGACATAGTTAAAACGGTTCATTATGAACTTCACAGGCCTACTTTCCTGGGTGTTTGCAATGGAAGTAAGTGTGCAGATGATTTCTTTTCCAAGTCCAAGTTCCTAAAAGCTTCTCTGTATCTAGAAAGACTTGGCCTGCAAGGAAACTCAGATGGCCTAATAAATAATTTAGGAACAAGAGTCCACCTCCAAAACTACTCAAACATTAATACTGCCTAATGGGAAATGCCCCTGCATTTATTTGTGATGGTTAAGGTTAGGGTAAGGGGCTGGGGAATGCATTAGGATACATTAGGATCCTCACAACTATAGGAAGACCAAAAGGTTTTTTGATTGAGTGACAGCAACAAATTGGCCTCTAGTAACTTCTCATCGTCTATTTGTGCAGATATATATACTAAACAATTATTAAGCTAAATATTTATTTTAAATATCTGATAACTGATATTAACCATACCTATTGGTAGCTGACCTGAGAAGCAGCATTCACACACTCCTACAGTGTTTGGTTTGACAGAAGGGAAGTCTGAGTCATCAGTTAATCTTACCTTTCCGCCAGACAGCACAGAGTCATCCTCCATGTCATCTGGAAGAAATACAAACAGATTGCCAGTTGAGACACATCACACTGGTATGGGTGATATTCACATTTGACAATGAATTAAAACTGACTGTTATTCTGAATTGATTAATGTAAGTAATGTACACAGCAAAATAGATATAACTGTCAAAGATACATACCCAAGTCGGCCACATTCCCTCCTTTCACTGGTGTATTGTCACTGTCTTTCTTTGAACTTGCTGTACATGGAGGAGAAGAGAAAAAAAGACAACTGAAGGGTAAAAAGAGTGGGGGAAAAAAATCAAAGACAGTTTAATTCAGCTGTGGGCATGAAGGCATTAACCAGCACTCTAGTTTGCAAAAGAGGACACTAAAATAGACTGACTGAGGACGAGTATGTGTGTCTGTTGGAATGAAAAAGGAGGAGATTTTTGTAAAAGTGGGACACCGCAGATGGGACTTGGTCTAAAAACAGCATTTTTAGTAAGGATAGTGTGTTTGGTTTTAAAGGGAAGAAGGAGAATACAGATCAAGTTCCATTCATCTCTGGTTAATGAAAGAAAAACCCTCAAGCCTACTTTTATGGCTGGACCATGGTGTGTGATTTTTCTTGTCATTTTTATGCCCCAGTGTACAAGAGGCACACAGGGAATCAGAGAAAACACACCACAGATTTCAAACTTAATTAATTAATTAAATGGTCTCCATTACCAATTTGCAGCACAGCACTCAAAGAATTAAATGCTCTTTGTCCGATGCGCAACTGACTCAAGTGTCTACTGGTATGGCATACAGAATGAAAGACACTGCGCTGTATATGAAATACTGTATAGGTCTACCGCTCAGGTTAAGTTATTTTATATGTTCTGGGATATTTAGGTTGGATTCTAACAAGCGATGATGATTAGCATGAAGTACTGTATCAGTAACATGACTTGGTTAAGTGTAAAGTCTTGTCTGCTCAAATGATACACCTATATTTTTGGGGGGTTTGCAACATTAGTGTGCACTCTTCTTGCACACCTCTTCTTTTCTTTAGTTTGCTTTACTTTCCCTCCTCTCTAGATCCACATCTGCTCTTCAGTAAGTTAATATAGCAGCTATACCCAAATATAAACATTAATATAGAAGTTCTGCCAACTTTATGCCAATTATTTGCTCTGGCACACTGACCACAAGTGCTGACACAATCTATTACTCAGCAGATTAAAAAAATCTATATTATTGTTACATATAAAACGATTAATCAAAAAGTCAAACTCAGCACATACCATTCTTAGACATGCTGCCCTCCTCCATGCTGGCACCAGCTGACGAGTCATCCATGTCCTTGGTCATGTCCTCCTCTGTATCCTCCTCTTCGCCTCTGTGGCCCCGCCGCTTCCAGTGAGGCCCTGGGTTCCTGACACCAGAGAGTGAACTAAGTTATAAATTCTGTTTCCAAAGAATAGTCATCTTTTCGTGACACCACAAAGGATAAGTTTGGTGATATTTTACATTTTGTCTGGAGACCAAAAATTCTACACAAAAAGTTCAAAATCGTGAATGAATTGATCAAACTAATAAGTAATGCCTGTGATATACAAGACTGATGTACTCCGCTGTTGTCCATAAAGTAATATAAATAGCCTCACTGTTGGAACGAGTGACATGTGACTATGAAAACTGCCACAGCCATTTTTTTTGTAGTTAGTCCTACATACACTAGCCACTGCTGAAAATACTCACTAAAGCACCAAGTGTGTATAAATCTGCAAATTAAATAGTTCCCAACATACAGACAATATTCACCAGTTTGAGTTGCATTTCCTAAAAACCAGAGTGCCAGAAGTTTTAGGAAATGACTGACCCTTTGTTAAAACTAAACACTCATGACCTTTTCCTTTAGGAATTAAGTCTTTGTTAAAAAGCAACAAGTTCAGAAGTGCCACAGACAGGATAGGGAAGTGAGAAAGTATTGATAGGCAAACTAATTATCATTTGGTTGCTTTATAGTATTTGTTGACTAGCAGAAAAATATAGCGGAATATCAGCCGTACCACTTAAAGGTTAGTTTGTATATTTTGAAGCTCACTTGTACAGATCTGAAACATTTATTCAGTGTTTCTATCATTTTACAACTTGAATTCTTTGCTCTACTTCTCACAATAAAAAAATATTAGAAACTTGCTGTCCTACCCCTTCTTTCCTCCCTTCTTGCGGGACTCGACTGGAGTGCTAGGTGGTGAGGGCGAACGCCTCCTCTTCTTTCCAGCGGAGTTGGCCTTGCGCTCCTTGCGATCAGGTGTACGGGAAGACTGATCAGACAAACCCCGTGCAGCGCAGGGAGCGAGGGATGGAGGATGAGAGAAAGAGCCGCAGAATGAGAGGATGGAACGGTTGCACACACAAGGAGGGGAAGCATTGGGAGAAGCAACGGCAGGGAGGGGGGGATGCCGTGGTGGTGGTGGAGGAGACGATCAGGGTTCCTGTATACTGTCCTCTTAAAATCGCTTCTCTTTCACACAAACCTTCATTTCTGGGTTTGTGCGCTGTTTGAAATACTGATCTGCCATAAATCATCTTTAGCAGACGAACTTTTGTGATCATTCGTTTAAATACCACAGTTTTCGGCCGTTCATCAACTTTTTAAGCCACTGTGCACCAAAAGTAAATAAAATGTTATCTTTGAAGCAGTCAGGTTTCTTATTTTCTGCCTATTTTGTCTGAAATTAGTACATGGAAGCATAGATACATCTGCATTAGCTTGACGTTAGCGGAAACCGTGAAGGCACTTCCATTAGGTATCAGTAAATAGACCAAAACAAAATAGTGTAATTTTTAAAATAAAACTAAGTCTTCACTCTAACTTCTGCCATGTGAAGTAATTTGCGGATAATAAACACTGTCTGATTATGAACTCCTGGAAAATGCTCGAAATTATTTTCCAAACATGGACAGAAACCCTGAAATACGTTAGGAGACAAAGAGAGAGGAAAGGTTTGGAAAGGATGGGCAACAAACAGACAGAGGCAAGACAGAGACGAAGGAGGACAGCGACAACACAGCCCACAGGGCATAGCCACAGCCGACAAAACACAAACTTGCCGGAAAAACACTCAAGCGTTCATGCTTATTTTGTCTTTCGAAAAATTTCCATCACCAGCTTTCCACACATTACAGCTGCATTTGACTGATTTAATATTCATATGTTACAATTTCCGCTGAACAGACCATTTGAACATTCACCGTCTTTGGTTAGTAAAAATAAGTACAAGGAAACTTCTGGTGCTGAAAAGCCTACTTCCAGACCCAGAATTTTCTTTGGCTGAAATTTTCTCATAGAAAAAACTTTGGAGATGCTGTCACACACACTCAGAGCACAATACCTACCTCCTCCTCCTTGGGGAAGATCTTTTGGCGGAAGCTGACTGGCTTCTTGTTCTCGTCTACCTCGTAGTCTTCTTCGTTCATCCACTCATTGAAGGCATCTGTGTCTAAAACCCACTTGGCATGGACCTGACGGGGAGAAGGAAGGACATGGGGTGAGTAAAGTTGTTCACGACGATCAAGTGTCAGTGTGCTCCTCGTTTATTACACATAGTTTATCCTACAGGCATCTAATGATCCCTTCACACTGCTGCTCTGATTTTCCTTCATCACCCCAGTGGACTTGACTCACTGATGCATGATAAAAACCCAAGAACTGGAAGGGTATTTTGTGACAATAGTACTAACATAGTTTTTAAAATGTCCTGCAGGAAATTGTTCAGTTGAGGAATTAAGCCACCTAAGTGTCTCCCTTTAGAACTAAAAGCTAAAGGTTAAAAATGGATGGCCTGACTTGACAATGACTGCTAACTTATTCATTTTCAATACTATTTTAAAGCTAAAGATGTTGAACTTGCTTCTGCAGAGATCAACTCTACTTGTGCTTCTCATTTCTCACCTTCCAGGGTCTGTCAGTGCTGGGAGGATCCTCCACATCACCATCCACCTCGTTGGCTGATACCCAGGTATCATAGCTGACAGAACAAACAAACAAAAAACAGCCACGACTCAGTCACTGCATCAATTAAATAATATACTGCACAAACCTAGAGAAGTTAACCCAATAAAATTATGTTGAGTAACCCCAAAATAGATATGGATCTGGCCACTGAACTAGATTTAAACTGACTCAGTCTCTAATACCTCTTACCTGAGAGGATTTATGTTCACATGAAAACTTTGATATTACTAACACAAGTAATATATACCAACAAAAATCCAGGTAAAAACAAATCAAAACTGAATTTCATCTTTAAAAAAAAAAATTTATAAAATACAATGATCCATACAATATATAGTACTTATCTCTTAACATGTAATACTAACTAGAGTTTAGTTGCCATAACTACATTTTGGGAGAGATTAAAATGTAAGATTTTGTGCAGTCCCTTTCCAAGACCCCAGGCTGCCTTACATCTACTTTACCATCCAATTTCAACTTTTGTATAAAGAAGCTGCTGTGTGCCTTTTTGATGATGTAGTGACAGTCAAGTAACATAAAAGATGTTTAATGCTAGTTCATCAAAAATCATGTGGTATGAACAGAATCTATATAATATATATATGTGTAGTATAGTATATATAATCTAGAGTTAAGAGGCGTCCTCTCTGCTCACCTGTCTGGGTAGAGACCCCAGTGCACCAGCACCTGCTTATCTTTCCTCATGACAGGACGAAGCCACTCCTCTGCAACACACACAAACCAATGCTGATATATACACATTAGGACATACTGGATATAATACATAACAATTGCCAAATGTTTTCATTGCTACACTAAATACAGCACTGGTTTTAGATTTTACATTTTATGAAAAAGGTGGTGAAGAAAATAAATATTATGCAATTAGAAACAGACAATGTTCTTCCCTACCTTCGTCTTGTTGGGATGGTGAGGGGTAAATGTGATGGGTGGCTTTTGACTTATCATCAGTAATGGAGCCCTGAGGGGAACAGAGGGACAAAAATTATAAACAACTTAAGAGAGAGATACAAGAGTTTACCATTTGAGACAACACTTCTCTACTTGACTGAGAAATCTTTTCATCGGCTGGTATTGAAGCTTACCTGGTGCCTTTTGATGATGTCTTTGAGCTTACTGGCCTGTTTCTGCTCAATGTCCGGCGACAGGAAGACCGTGGGTCGAGTCAAGCAGTTATTCTGGAATCACAGAAACATTTAGTTAGAATGAGAAACAATATTTTTATCCCCTAGACAATTATAAAAGATGTTTTCCAGAACATTTTACACAGATCTTTATCCATGCACAGGTGCAGTACAAGCAGAACATTCAGGTATGGGACATACCTGGACCAAGTTCTTCTCTACATTTAAGAACATTTCCACATTCCTGTCCATCCTGGAGGGATTCTGCAGATCAAATCGACGCCTGGGAATGGTGGACAGAAAACGGTAAAAGAAACAATGTGATGCTGCGGTATCATTCCATCACCGTACTCAAGCAAATTAAATTACATTCATTTAATTATTAAGTAACTTTAAGTCTGATTTTTATGATAACTACTTGAGAAAAACTGTTCCAATGGTGAATTCAAAAATTGGAGCAGCAAGAGAAGGAGCCACCTGGACTCTAAGTCACGACTATGTATCTGTGGAGGATAACCACAAGTCAACTCACCAGCCCTGCTCACTCTTAAACTTGTAGACCGACCCCAAGATGTGACAGAGAGCACCTCCCGCCTTGAAATCCAGGAAACATTTGGCCTGAAAATAGAAGAGGAAGAATAAGAATATGACATTTCTGCATTTAAGGTATACTAGCTATGGGATTTACTGATGGTTACAGTGTATTTTCATGAAAACCACATACATTATACATGTCATGGAAATATAATTTGTGTATGTTGTGCTTACAGGTAACTTGGTGAGAGCAGGATTGTTGACCCTGCGTCCAAATGCGTCTTCCTGGAACTGCAGCAGCTGGACGACCAGGCCCGCCAAGGATTTGCTGGAGGGGGAGTCATTCTGGACGTACTGGGACCAGACAGAGAGAAAAGCACTCATTAACTCACACTAATGAAAATTATGCATGGAACAACTGTTTCCATCATCAATTAATCTGCTAATTATTTCTGCAACTAACAGATTTATTGTTTTGTCTACAGAATACCAGGAAATAATCTGTTATAATATCCAACAGATTTAAGTAAGATCTTCAAATGTTTTCTCTTGTCTGTCTAATAGTTCAAAATCCAATGATATAAAGCATCAAATCCTCACAACAAGCCAACAAGCCAACAGCAACTACTTGACATTTTTGTTTGGAAAAAAATAATAAAAATTTTAAATCATTATTCAATTATCAAAATTGTCACCCATTAATTTTCCTTTCAATCAACAAACAGTTGCAATTCTAACTGCAAATAACAATTACTCACACTATCAAATAAAAAAATCAGATACTTGTATAAAAATTAATTAATTAACCAAGTTTTTGTAAATAATGACAAATATTATTTACAAGTACCAAGAGCCCAAAGTGATGCACTAAAATAGGTTGCATGAAAAACTGGAAATTTGCTCCATGCGATGCACCTGTCAGAATGTAAAAGTGCATTTAATTTTAAGTGTCTGCTTCAGTGTGTGTTTTCATTTGTATCCATAGAGGGGTCGACAACACCTAAGCAAACCAGGATTCTGGGTGTTGCTTAAAGACACTATAGCATGGGTGGGCTGTTACTGTCACAACCAAACCTCATGAAGTAGGCACATTTTCCTGGCCTCAAGTTCAATGTTGCACAAAGCAACACAACATGGGAGCTAGTTCATTTATAACACAAACAATGTCAAAGAGACCCGTCTCGGGTCTTAAAACGCATTCAACTTAACTGTATTGGGTAAGGTGACTGTATATAAACAAACTCAAGCCAGTTATCTTGGTTCTTGGTTAGCAAAGCTTACACGTTGATTTCAGGTATTCGTCTCCGGAACTACGTCCAAAATCCATTACACATGTTTATTTAGTTTGATTTTTGTCTGCTTTCTTCAAATTAACCCCCCCCACGCGTTATCAGTGGGCTTGAATGGAAACATGAAGAGACAGAAGGACAACTCTTTGTTTGGCTAACTAAGTGGGCGAGTGCAGCCTGCTCACAGTCTGATATGCTACTGTGTTGACAAAACTAAGCACTGCTTTCTCTACAGCACAAAATAAAGACTGCGCAAAAGCAAAATGCTTGCAGGCATCTGGTGATTATCTTCTGAGAGTCATTTTTCAGCGGGAATAAAAAGCTTGCTAGGTCTTATCTAGCTAACATTGAAAGGTGACTGACTGCATGGTGTCCCGTGACTAACATTTGGTTAGCTTCTCGGGCCTTAACCAGTGTTGATAAGTTTAACTGCAATGTTGTGAACTGTGAAATACTGTAAAATTGAGGCTGCTGTAGCTGCAACGTCTGCAGCTCTTTCTGAGCATTTTCTCTCTGAGCGTGATGTTAGTAACGTTACTGAATGAACGGTTAGCTTGCTAACGGGGACTTAGCTAAATGATAAACAGCTTGACTCAAGTATGACTAAAGCATAGCTACTTTGAGACTAACTACTCGCACACGCTTATACAAACCGTGTGCGAGTCGTTACTCGCAAAAAAGTAAATCTTTGTTTTTTTTTTTTTTTAAAAACGGCCATAGCTTTCGCTATAGTTTGTTTTGTGTGGCTGCAGCTAGCGAAGACATCAGCGCTCCATTGTGCCAGCGGGACGCGGGCCTTCATAGAAATCAATGGAGGACAGGAGCAGCTAGCTCACCTTCTTGTAGTGCTTTCCGATCCACTGCCGCACCGTCTCAAGCTGGGATACGGTCTCTGAACTTTCCCAGAATTTCGTGGACGGGCCACCGTCCTTTTTTCGTCCCACTGCGGTCCCGCTGCCGACCGGGCCGGTGGCCGGTCCGCCTGAACCCGTTCCGCCTGCCGTTGTCGCCGCCGTCGCCATTGTGTGTTTTGTTCGCTGCGTTGTCTTTCTCCTCCGCGGCGTCGCTCACCGTGCAAGTTTTCGAATGATATTGCGCAGCCGCAAACGTCTTGACACTTTTCAAGTCTCGCGAGCCTCGAGTTTAAAGGGATTGTGGGAAATGTAGGCTGTTGTACCTGAACATTACAAAAGAAAACCTTTTGTGCTTTTACATTATCATTGTACATCATTGTAAACAGATTTTTTCAGTTTGCATTCAGATGCTTCACTTAAGTAAAAGTAACAATACAATAGTGCAAAAATACGAATAAAAGCACTCATTTGAAATCAAAATCAAAGAAACACAAAAGCATTGACAAGTAAGTGTAGTTAAAGTAGCAAAGTAAAAGCATTTGATCTACTGCTACTGACACATTAACAGAAGATTAATATCTATCTATCTATCTATGATTGCTGTGCCTTAAAGTCTACTGATGCCTTTACAGTCCTATTGTATTGTCAACAAAGCACCTGTATGCAGTAGAAATGGTGATCACATGAACACAAGCTCACCATGATGATATGCACAGTTTTTTTTACTTATTATGAGTTACGTATCTAGTACATTAAAGTCTGTGGGGGCCTGTTCAATCAACGCCTTAAGGTCAGTTAGTTTTCATATGATTATAATCATCAAATCTCATGCCGATCAGCACTGATGTGTACAGCAATCAGATACATACTGGTTTTGTTATTTTATTTTCATTATGGTTGTATTCAGTCCTCCTTTGTCCTCACATGGTTTCACACTTTATTGCTTTAACATAAATGTTAGTTTCCTGAAAATGCCTTTATAGGAACCTTGTGCAGATATGTGTCTTTGTTTGAAGGATTAAGTGGCATTATCTAAATACAGATATTATCTAATCAAACTGGGAGGTTGTGCCTTTTATGATCCACTTAAATTATAAAAGTTATATCATGTATCAGCAATAATACTGTTCTGTTTTTATTTTTACTGCTTTATTTCTGTGTTTATTTGGAAATCTGACCAGGAACTACATCCATATTTATCTGGGAATTGACTGTAAACAATAAGTACACGTGACAGCAAAAATACAGCATCAGCTGATAATAGACTTACTGGCAGCAGGGAGTTTGTGCCTCTGCTCATCCAAGACCAGGAGGTGGAGCAGGTTTACACTTTCTCTTCTGCTCTGAAGTGGTAAAATCATCACTATAATCAAAATATTAACACCAGAGACTTTTTAAATCATGAGATAAACTTAGCAGTTTATTAAGAGAGGGGATACAGTTCTATTCACATGATTCAATCTATATTCCTGTAACAGAGAAAAAACAGTCTGAGCAGCCCAAAACCTAATATGTCTGTGGACAGACATAAGACTAGTTATTTTCAACAAGATAAGGTAAGAGAGATAACTTTTAACTATAGTTCCATAATAAACTGACAGCAAAAAAGATCAAACCAGAAATGCACACAACAAAACCAGCAATCATAAAAAAAACCCATAAAACATAGAACAGACAAATTCCAACCAAAGACCAAAACCAACAATGGATTTGAATCAGTTTGGTGACACTTGGTCAAAACCACTGGCTCTTACTAAAGATGTGAATCTTTAAAAATTGGTCACAAAAATATAGTTTTGTTGTGTTTTTTAATAAAGCCTCAGTCTCTTCACAGTTAGAAAAATAGCAAAATAGCATATGCTACTTAAGGAGCTGCTATATTTTGTTGTTTTTATTTTTTATTTTTGTTTTCACAGTGTAATCCTGAGCCCTGTTTTTAGGGCCATAGGTTATTTATGTTTTAATGAGCACACTACAACAATTTCCTGGTTCATACTAGACTAAAAGAAATCAGTTTTACAGCATCATCAGTGCATGTCAATCATTGTTCTGCTGTATAGTTTAAATGAGCCTTATCTAAATGCTAGGAAAGGGACAAAGTCATCTGTGACATATTATCAATAAACAACAGCACGTGCTATGATAAGACATGCACATAAATATCCCCGTCATATTCATCAGCACAGCATAAACCCTGACTCCTCATCTCCCTCTGAACTTGAATTTGCTGGCAGTTACTTCACTTTGTGTATCTAACTGCCAGAACAAAGATTGTTGTAGGTCTGGGATATATTTCAGTACATCTCTTAGAGTTATTCTGTTGTCAGTCTATACCAGGACAATGAAACACAGCTCAGCCCTGCTGCTGCTGCTTCTAATCGGGACGAGCTTTGCTGACACCTATAGTAAGTATGTTCTGGTTCTATCAGTTGCAAAATATTTCTGGTGCTGTAAAATGGCAAAGTAGTCATGACATAGCGGAGTGATAATAGAAATTAATTTGGCTTGGAAATGTTTAGAAGATTTGTTTACTAAGCATGCTTGGGTCTTCAGCTTCAGCTCCAAATAATTTTTCTCTGTAAATGCTAGATGTGTAAATAACACCTGCATGCAAATAAGTTGGCCATATCAACAAAAAACCTGTTCACAACTTATTTCTACTGCCCCCTAGTGGCCAAAAAAGTTTCTGCACTGACAAGTGAAAGACAGCATTACAGCTTTAGTGCAGGAAAGAGTGTGCCTAGAGTGCACAGTAAGGCAGCATTAGTGACTTGGATTGATTTGGGCAGCCGTGGGAGGACAATGAGCAGAGGAGTGACAAGTGCCATTCAAGGCTGATCCAAAGGCCAGATGTGCTGCTGCATTCTGGACCATTTTTATGAGTAAGGTGTGTAAGGGGAGGCCAGCCAGAGGCCTATTCCTTTAGTTAAGGCCAGCGATAACCATGGCCTATAACATGAGTTGGGTGGTCATAGCAAGACAGGTAGGTACTGATTCTCCTAATGTTATATAGTGCAAAGTGGCACGACCAGCAGACAGAGGCAATATGGACAGAAGGATAGCTGGTCATCAAACATGACACCCAGGTTTCTTACAACTTTGGATTGTGAAGTATTTGAACATGTATTTCACCTGTCTCATTCACAGAAAATGTGGCCTTGCGTGGAAAAGCGACCCAGTCAGACCAGGTGAATTCTCCATTTGCATCTGCCTACAACGCCATTGATGGAAACCGTGCATCTAACCTTCTAGTCGGATCATGCAGCATCACCGATGAACAGACCAACCCCTGGTGGAGAGTCGATCTGCTTGAGTCCTACATCGTCACCTCCATTAGCATCACAAACAGAGGAGATTGCTGTCCAGAGAGGATCAATGGAGCAGAGATTCACATTGGCAACTCTTTACAAGACAATGGTGCCTCAAACCCAGTGTAAGTGAACCTACTGACCTGCTAAGAACTGGGTTGTAAGCCACCCAGATCCTGATCTATCATTTAGTAAACAATGGACTAAACAATAAGCATGATCATCATTTAAGATGTCATTTGAATGCTAAAACTGTGAATGTTAACACGTCTTATTCACATGCCCTCTCCACATTTTCACAGTGTAAAGACTTCAAAGAATCAAACCTGTTTATTTGTAGTTTATACCAGGGCTACTGAGAATGAGCAGTTCTGATTGAATGGCATGTGTCCATTCATTTTCTGAAACAACTGTAAACTGTACACCTTTGATGCAGATGAACTATGAATGTGTGACCATCAGCTGTTTGTTCTTTACTTGGACAACATGTTGATTTGTAACTATTGGAACTACACTTTTATATAAGTAACTGAAAGATGGAAGTTTCATATTAGATGATACAATATATCTTAGTTTGTTGGCAGAATGTCATTTCTGTATGTTGCTATATACTTGTCAAGTATGGCAGTTATAAAACAAATGCCCTGCTTCCTCTCCTTCTCTTTTAGGGTTGGTGTAATTCCTCAAATCCCACCAGGCAGGACTTTAAAAATGACTTTTACCAGACCTGTAGAGGGACGTTATGTGACTGTGGTTCTGCCTGGTTTAAGAAGAATCCTTACACTCTGTGAAGTGGAAGTCTATGGTTACCGTGCCCCAACTGGTGAGAACTGAACACAAGACTGAAGCTACACAAGATGTGATTTGCCCAATGGTTCTAGGCATATATGCATTGGAAACACTTTCTTCCATTGGTAGCATCAAGGAAAACTAGGTGTTAGTGCTAATGTCTGCAACTGTGTCCTTTGTGCAGGAGAGAACCTGGCAATTCAAGGAAAAGCCACACAGTCATCCCTGCATTCTATAGGCATTGCATATAATGCCATAGATGGGAATCGTGCCAGTGACTGGGCCCAGGCTTCTTGCAGTCACACAGGCAATAACTTCAATCCCTGGTGGCGACTGGACCTGGGAAAAACCCATAAAGTGTTCTCTGTCAATGTAACCAACTACAAAAGTGCATCCTCACGACTAAATGGAGCTGAGATCCGCATTGGAGATTCTCTTGAAAATGATGGCAACAACAACCCCAGGTAGGTTACAGCCTGTTAATTAAAATAGAACAATAACGAAAGGGTTTGTTTGGAACAACACATTTGTGCTCAATTTAAAATAACATCCAAGAATACTGGTTTGATATGTTATTTACATACTATAATTACTTTTTGTAAACTGATTACTCAGTGAGTTAACAAAATCACATCTTCTTCTCCTAGGTGTGCTGTCATCTCACATATCCCTGGAGGTTTCACACAAGGCTTCGAGTGTAACGGGATGGACGGTCGCTATGTTAACATTGTCATTCCTGGAAGAAATGAGTACCTGGTCCTGTGTGAGGTGGAGGTGTATGGTTCCGTACTAGATTAGAATTGAGGAGGATCATAAAGGCTGGATTACCAAGTGGGTAAAGCGAACAACTACTCAGGGACCCCAGAAGCCAGATTTAACAAATATAAATGATTTGGCATTGATAACAGCAGTGAGACTGAATCATACATTTGTGTCCAACTAAAACAATAAGTGAACAAGGCTAAAAATCTCTTGGTGGTTGGTGATCATTTATCTCTGTGTGCATCACAATGTTGGTATAGCAAAAGATAACCAAAAAAAAAAAGTTCTGAATGTGCTATATATACATGTTACTTTGTATAGACTTTGATTGTTTGTACTTGTTTGGACAGTTTTATATATAAGATTTCCATTTAAATGGATGTTTTTTATTTCCTGCAATAAATTTAAATAATATAAATAAGATCCGTATTCATTTAATTTTCCCAACATGTCACAGCAATAAAGACTGTTTTTGCTGTGTGAAGGTCAAGATGGCGCCCTCCTGTGGTGACACTTTGCAGTGGCTTATGCTATGAAGGGACTGAACTTTTGCTCATATGAGAAATAAACTTGTGTTTATCCAGCTGATAACAGACTCTTCCTGCCAGGAGAGGGTTTGTGTCTTTGTCTATTTAAGGCCAAGTGACTGAGCAGAACCTTCTTCAAAATAGTATACCCAGAGACATTTCATCATGAGATAAACCTAGAATTTTAGGTTATTGAGAGAGGACATGTTTCAGTTTTGCCAAGCTGATTGAATCTATGTTTACTCTCTTTGTACCAGTCTAATACCAGCTGGGAGAAAAAGCAGTTGGACAAAATTGTTTTGAATGTACAACCTCACAAGTTATTGATACTCAGATGTGGACTGAAAAGACAGGGAATGTTCTTATTTTCAACAAGATAAGATAATAAATAAAAGATAAAATACGCCTAATTTGTTTTGGACTAGATAGAACTATATTAAGTTCGAACTTAAGAACAACCCACAATAAGATGTACACATAAATATCCCTGTCATATTCCTCAACACAGCATAAACAGCAACTGCTCATCTTCCTGTAAATTTCTTTTGCAAGTCAAGGTATGAGGTTATAGTTAAAGAGTGATGCTTTTAAAAGCACAGTTTGGAGGGTTATTTCATTTTGTGGGCTTGCACATATAACAACCTGCCCTGTTCTCCTGTCCCTGTGTCAAGCCTCATCACTGCTCCCAGGCCATGTTTCTCCCTCTATCTCCCCTGACCAGCCTTCCTCCTGTTTCTCTATCCTTGCTCTATATATATCAGGTCATTTCGCTCCTTGTTGTTTTGTCTGCATATATTTCTAATCACGATCCTGCTTTGGCTCCAGATGTTTTCTTTGTGTTCCTGCCACCAGAATGTCTATATTCCTGCCTGCCAAACTTGTCATCTTGTCTGCCTGTAAACCAGCTTTTACATTAGCATCTTCACCAAATCTGCCCATGTTTGAATCTGCATTTGGGCCCAACCTGCCTGTGCTGATACCATTACTCTTGACAATCCCTTTATCCTGACAAAAGAGGTAAATAACAAAATGTTTCTTTTGGTACTTTAAGTACATTTTACTACTGATACTTTTGTACTTCTACTCAAGTAAAACACTGAATACAGAAGTTTTACTTGTAAGAGACTTTGTACATAATTGTAGTGAAACTTTTACTTAAGTAAGAGATTCAAGTACTTCTCCATAGACTGCACATTGTAGAAGTCCACTGTGGCCCATAATGAGAATAATCACATATTAAATACCATGCATGTATGTTGGAGAGTGTCGGATGTGTATGGGTGTTTTCAGAGAGAAAACAGAGAAGTAAAAGGACATCTGACTTGTTGAAACAAACATCTAAATGATGCAATAAGAAGTTCCAGGAAAAGTGTTCATTGTGCAAGGTAAAAATGTGAGACTAAGCATTTTCAGTATTAACGGTTCCAGTTGTTTTTATCTTTTCCTGTACCTACTTGGTGTGCACTGCAGTTTTAGTGTCAAAGATGGTGACACTCTGCACCAACTTCTGCCCATCTGCTGTGACCCTGTCACATGTTGATAAAAGGGTGCTGCAGTAACCCGCCCATACTTACATAAACTCCTTTAACATATGACAAACTTGTCTTTTTTCACTCTGAGCAGTATAATCTAACCAGCAAATTAACCTGACAAACAGCTGTGCTTGTGTGCACTGAAGTGGCTGGTTACAACTCTGTATTATACTCTGATTATTTGCCCAATCATCATGCTCAACCAGTCATCTCTGCTCTTTAAATTCCAGCAGGCCTGCTGCAATGGCTCATTTTGATCAATCCAGAGTCTACAGAGGTCACAACTAACACTGATCCTATTACTATGCTTTTGTTTAAGTAACAAAAATCAATACTGTTGAATCATTACTATTGGTTTAAAAAACTGTGTTTAGGGTGTGATCTTTGGCATACTGACATGTAATTCACGAGTAGGGAAGTGAAATACATGTGCATGGAAGAAAACCAATGGGATGTGATTGGATAGTGCTGAGGATGAATATGATCTGATTTCTGATGATTGGTTAGATATGGTCAAACTGATGTAGGGGTGAAGAAAGAGATGCATATAAAAAGCACAGAAATTGCTCTGTTTTTGGGGGTTGAGAAAACACTCGCTCTGTCCGCTTCTCCAGGTAACACATTTCATTTCTTTGTTGCATTAGATCATTTCTGCTCTCTGGGCCTGCTTTTCACTACCTGTGCATTTACTTTATAAAAGATTTTATAACGCATGTACCTCTGCAGCATAAGGAAGCAAATGATAACTGGAGGAATAAATATTAGTTTCAAATTTTCAAGTCTTTATCTAACTTTACCAATTTGAAAAAGCATGAATACAGTTTTTTGTGAGAGATTTGCATATTTGTGTTTCTGTCTGTGCTTTTCTCATTGGTTTACAGTGCGCAGAGATCAGCTGTAAAAAGGAGATGTCACAATTCATCTGTGATGCCAATCACATTCGAAACTATAAAGAATCAGAATTGCACTTTTTAAAAAATTCTCTATTAATGACTGCTATTTATCTCAACCAGAACAATGAAACTCAGTGTTTTCATTCTGCTGCTCCTCTCGGGGACTGTGGTCGGCTTCCACTTATGGTGAGTATGATCTGAGATAACACTGATTTAACATTAACAATTCACAACCTTCACTATATATGTTTACGTGTATTTAAACTGCTTCATTCATAGAAAACGTGGCCCTGCGTGGAAAAGCAACCCAGTCAGAGCGTTACGAGCACATGTTTGGAGCTGCCTACAACGCCATTGATGGAAACCGTGAATCTACGTTCTCAGCCGGATCATGCACCCACACTGCTGAACGGACCAACCCCTGGTGGAGAGTGGACCTGCTGGAGTCCTACATCATCACCTCCATCACCATCATAAACAGAAAAGACTGCTGTGAACATAGGATCAATGGGCTTCAGATCCATGTAGGAAACTCTTTACAAGACGACGGTTTAGCAAATCCAGTGTGAGTAAAAGTAACAAACATATCTGGCAATTTGGAGGTTTTTAATACTTTTATTTTTGCCTGTCTGAGCTTTTTGATCATTTTAACTTAAATACATTTTTTGGGGGAAATCAGCATGTACCAGCTGTGTAATGATACTGAAATTCCAATGTCTTTATTTCTCTCTTTTCCCTGTTAGAGTTGGTACAGTTTCTGTAATTGCTGCAGGCAAATCATTCACTCAGTCATTCACTGATCGTGTGGAGGGACGTTATGTGACTTTGAGTCTACCAGGTTCAGGAAGGATCCTTACACTCTGCGAAGTGGAAGTGTACGGGTACCGTGCCCCAACTGGTGAGAACTTGAGCTATTACAGAAACATGAGAGAAAAATAAGCAATAATTCTCATCTGTACAGGGAAGTGTGGTGAACACTTTGTATTTTTTGAAGTGAACACGTTACAAGCTACATTTGCAGAGATGGTTAATCCAAATAAGAAAACACATTTGCTCAATGAGTCATAGGAGAAATTTGACTGAGCAATGCAAAAAAACCCCAAAACTTTGCACACTTACCTGATGTTTTTTTTTTTTTTTTGAAGGAGAGAACCTGGCAGTCCAAGGAAAAGCCACACAGTCCTCACTGTATACATTTGGCATTGCTTATAATGCCATAGATGGGAATCATGCCAGTGACTGGGACGTGGGTTCTTGCACACACACAAAAAATGACATCAACGCCTGGTGGAGACTAGACCTGGGAAAAACCCATAAAGTGTTCTCTGTTAAGATAAGAAACAGAGTTTCAGACTCAGAACGACTCAATGGAGCTGAGATCCGCATCGGAAATTCTCTTGCAAACAATGGCAACAACAATACCAGGTAATTCAGATGCATTTGTGCTGCTGCATGTATACCCTGAGTTGAAAAGTAACACAAGTGTGCATTGTGCCAAAGTACACACATGACTGTGTTGAAAATGAATCGTTTATTAACTCAACTTATTTAAAACCTTTTTTGGAGTTAACTAAGTGATTCCTGCTTCATCAGGTGTGCTGTGATCACAAGCATCCAGGCAGGTGCTGTTGCTGAATTCCAGTGTGATGGGGGGATGGACGGCCGCTACGTTAACGTCGTCATCCCTGACAGAGAAGAGTTCCTGAGTCTGTGTGAGGTGGAGGTGTATGGCTCCAGGCTGGATTAGATCTCAACATGCATAACAATAACATTTTGCTCTTACATATACTCGCAGCTTAATCTTCCTCATGGAGCCATTATTTCCTAGTACACACAGTGACTGCATTTTAGGATTTTTTTTAGCAAAAAGCTAAATTTTTGCAGTTCAGCGGTTCACTGTTCAGCTCAAACACTGAGGTATTCTGGTTTGTGACATCAGTGAATAACTACATGTTCAGCCTGTCTACATTATGTTTGATACTGTGTCAGTCTTCAGTGCTGAAACACAATTAAATCATGTTTAAAATCTTGTTTGTTTCTGTGTTTTGAACAACGGGGGGTGGAGAGGTTGATGCTTTGTTGGTAGCTGCTGCTAGTCTGTCAAGCTGTTGGGGCTAGCACACTGTGACTAACTGCACTCCCTGAGGAAATACACTGATCAGCCACAACATTAAAATCACTGACAGGTGAAGTGAATGACAGTGATCATCTCATTACAATACGCTGTTCTGCTGGGAAACCTTCATTCATCTGGATGTTACGTGACACGAACCAGCTACGTAAACACAGCTGCACCCCCTGCTAAACGTCATTAAAAACATGTATATGCATTAAGCATATATTCAGTAGCTAGCATAGCATGGTGAAATCATTCACTAATGTCATCGAATCAAGTTCATCACCGTGACAACAGTGATGTTTGATTTATTGATTTTTTTCCATTAATGACTGACTGTTCAAGGACTCTGCGATGGACTGGCGATCTGTCCAGGGTGTACCCCGCCTCCCGCCCACTGTCAACTGGGATAGGCTTCAGCTCCTGAGCCTTAAGGTATAGATTATGGATGAATGTTTAAGGACTGTTTATAAACAAACACAGAACCTCACTCTGTCAGCTGAAGAAGAGTTGAATCTCTAAACTCCGTTAGAACCAGAAATCAGGGTAAGCATTTGTCATTTCTCTCATTTTAAGCCAATTTCAATATCAGCCTGCAACAATCATGTGAATAAGCCTACTATGCATGTATTCTGTACGTCAATACAGTAGCATAAGTGTGCTTTATGCTGTGTGTGTTTTATAAGAGCGAAGAAATGATGAAAAAAAATACCAATCACAACTTCAGAGTCCAAGGTGACATCTTAAAATGATCAGTTGTGTCTGACAAGAAGTATTAATGTTGCATTAGGAAAGTGTCTGTTCTGTGCAGCAGCAGAATCGCATCACAGAGCAGCAAAGGCTTATCACATGACAAGAAGAGAGGTGACCGACAACACAAGCAGATGATTTGGTGTAAAAGCGATGTGGCAGATTTAAACCCAGTGCCAAGAGGGAAACCTGATAACATTAATGAGGCAATCTGCAAACTTTGTCTGATGATAGCAGCAGCATCTGGAGGTAACACCTCTTATCTACACAAACACACAAACAACTACAAGTGTACCTCAAAAGTGAGGCTGCCCACATGGTTTACTTCATACTTTAATCACCTCCAGGTTAATTTTCTCCTGTTTGAAACTGTGATAGACCTGACTTCAGACCCACATAGCAGTCAAATGAGAACGATGTAAAGCCTTACAAGCCCTCAAAGGCGCACAGGTGCTGTCGCCAGTACACATGTAGCCTGTCAATGGTAACAGCAAGTAGTTTATGTATTTACATGATTAAATACTCAAACAGCCTGGGCTGTAACTGATTTTAGAGGGGTTCTTCTCAAATGAGGGACTTACACTGACTTCCTGTCCTTTTGTTTTTTATACATGTAAGACAAAAAGGCTATGCTACGGATGGCAAATATTTTATTTTTTAAAATACTGACAAAATAGACAAATATTATAAAAGACATTTGAAACACACACACGCCTGCAACAGGAATAAACTACTAAACAAAATGTTTCGGGAAGCATCACACAACTGCCCCACTTCTTAAAAACGGGCACTTGACTTACAGGATCACTTTTATTTCATCAAATCTTCAGTCCAAATCAAATGCACAAGATGTAAGAGGTTAAATTTGAATGTGCTGCATGATTTGTTGAGGTGCTCGCTACAGCACATTTAGTCTCACCACAGAAGCTCTTTTTCCCCAGTGTGTTGTACTGAAATGATTTCAGCCCATTACATTAAAAATTAATCAAAGCCAGGATAAAACTTGTAGCCTTTTTCTTTTTTTTTAGAAATGTCACTCATGGAAAATCTGATAATTAGTGATCGGTGACTGTAGGACACGCTGCCATGTTGGAGTAAACGTGCAACAGAAAACTGTGTCTGTGTGGCGGCAGTATAAATTCAAGCTCCTGCAGGAGGAAAAGGGCTCAGAGAGTAGGAAGCCATAATGTTGTTTGATGCTCCTCAACATGAGCACTCCTCGCTGTTAAAGGAATTGTTCAACATCTATTTGCTTTCTTGCCATTGAGGAAGTATCTGCATTAGACCAAGATGGGGAAATGAATGCACTTTAAACTGTCAAATGAGTCTGATTATATCAGGACAAACCATCAATACAACATGCAGCAGTGCAGCTTAGCACAAAGACTGAAAGGGGGGAAACAGCTAGCCTGGACTCTGCCCCAAGGTCAAAAACACTAGAGATGACTAAGTATTGGTAATTAAGTATTAAAATGGCAAGTTGCAGTTTTTCAGAGAGTTACATGCAGAGTCTTATCGTCACCATAACACTGCTGATCAACAGCAATGGTGGATGCACATATTAAACAAACGAGATGGAGGATATTAATCAGGTGTTGGTAGGCAAATTTTTTAACTTTCAGGCAGAGCAAGGCTCGCTGTTTCCCTGTATCCCATTTCCATGCTAATCTATGCTAAGCTAATTGCCTTAAAATACTGAACAATCATTACTGTGGCCTGAACAAAAGAACCAACACCTGTTACCACTTACATTAAATTCACTGCTACAAATAGCTTGGATTGGCTGTTACAGAACTCACAAACAGATGGTTCTCCATCACTAAAAACACATCTTTTATTTGCTACAGTACCCCGAATACCCAGCTTTGATAACAAGACTTCCTTTGGCAATAAACAATAATTCAAGAAACACAAAGAACCTTTTAAAGGCCGTACATGGGTATTGTACAAAACAGCTGTTTGGGTATTTACAAAAATGTTGGCCACTTGTTTTTTCTTTTCAAATATGTTTCGCCATAAAAAACTCAGAACTGACTTAAGAACAAAAGCTCTTCTACTCAGTGAAATTTAGCTAAAAATATTCTTGAGTGAACCCAATCTAGACACCAATGTTGAATGATATGTATTACAAAGATTTTCAAAGCTTCCACAGCTTTCACAAGAACAGAATTTTCCCCTGTGATTTCCAGGACTCTTAAAACACTGTTGAAAGAAAATGTCTTAACACCTTGAACTTTGCATAAAAATATTCACACTAATAAATTATAAAAAAAAATCTGAAAATCTTTTCAGAGATCAACACCGTGCATGACAAAAGAAGTCAGCTTTTGTCAAGTTTGCAAAGGGTATTGCTTCACAGTATGTGGACATCATCAATTAGTCCTGCCAGACAAAATTTACTTCTTAAGCAAAAGTCAAAAACAAATTATTACATACAGTAAAAAATTATGTTTGAACGGTATTTCTTAAAATAAAGACTGTGTGTAACAGAACTAATGCAGCAAGCTAAACAAAGAGCTACAACACCTTTTGGTTTTCACTTGGGCACTGACCGAAGCATTATGGGAACATCACTGGATGACAAAGCTGCAGCAAGAAGGATGATTGGCAAAATGTGGGGACAGGGAGTTTCTTTCATACTGAGAACCATGAGGTCAGACGCACGGCAGATTGTTTTGGCATATCCAAATATTACTTGTCCATCTCTCAGTGAATCAAAGCACCGTGAAAAAAAAGGGGCAACCATGGGGGTTTGAGTTGTGGGAAGTAAAAAGCAGCAACAGCAGTGACTGACCAAAAAATATATCCAAAAAAAACAAAACCGGTGGAAAGAACAAGTTTGGCGCTGCACTGGTACATCCCATGGTGTTATCTGAGATCTTTGGTGACTTTGGGGACTTTGAGAACTTTATAAATGTCATTGGAAAAGACTGTGGTGAAGTGGGGTCGTGAGTTCCTGGACATGTGGGTGCATAGAGGAGTTTTACCAACGTTTTGGGGATCCTCGATGTCCCAGATCTCTGGCATGCTGCACCCGGGCCTGGTCGAAGAGAGACGAAAGAAAAAAGATGAATGAGATAGAGAAAGAAAGAAAACCAGTGCTCATCGGAAATAGAAATCTGTCCAGCATTTGTCAGCTACATACACAAAAAACAAAATGTGAAAGAAAACATGGCCCCAGGTAACAATGTGAACTCTTCTGTGACAGGGCACTGGTAGTGTTGTGATACCTGGTTCGCCTGGTGCACCAGGAGTCCTCCAGGACAAAGAAGTCCACTCCCAGCTTCATCAGATTTCTCTTTACGGTTTCTCCAGACATGCGGCTGTACATGGAGTAGACCAGCTTGGTTCTCTCCCTGCAAGGAACCCAACACAACGTTATAATGCACAAGGAGGAGGAGGCACATGTTATGCAGCAGTACAACAGACAAATATTACAGATGTGATAGACCTGGGAGGATGAATGAATTCAATAATGAAAACAAGATCTGATCTGATCTACTGTGAGCTCCACTGACCTCAGACCAGCATCTTCATAGTGTGGGTGGTTGACAATGGGACGACCCGTGGACAGCTTCACACTGGCCATGGTGGGCATCGCTCCCGCAAAGACAGAATCTGTGTCACAGAAAAACAAAAGAAAAACAAAGAGTCAAACACCTGTCTGTTTTCTGCAGAGAACAACAGACTCAGGTCAAAAGATATCTAGATGTCTAAGCCAAAACTGGGTAAATGCATTTTTATTGCCTTGGTTACATATAACATCAGTAAAGAAAACTCAAGATCATTAACTTAATGGGTGTCAGTTAGTATGTTGCCTTGCAATCAGCTCCTAGAAATGTAAATAGTATCTATGTTGTTTGTTTGCATGAATTTTTATCTTTAGTTCCTGGTTCAGATTCAGGGTTTCAGCACAGGTCCAAATAAGGAGCACTGCTCCCCCTGGGTGCCTCCTTTCATTTGTGACTGTCAGTCGTTAGTATAATTAGTGTTGACAGGAGGGGACTTCTCGGCATCTGTGAAGTGTTGGACAGCTCATTTCATGTGACCAATGAAATAGGAGATTTGTGTGCAGTGCACATTTCAGCAAGAACATCAAAATAAACTGAGCTGTAAACTCTTTCAGGGGTTCAGGAGGCAGCTCTTGTTGGGAGTTTTGAGGAGCTCTGCAATGAATTTTTTGCCTTCCTTTATGGTGATATTTAGTTATTATTTGATGTTTTCTCTAAGTCTGAAAGCTTTACACAGTACATCACATGTATTCCTAGATATGGACACTAAAGAAACATTATGCTCAATCAAGTCTCCTGCGCCTTTAATATGAGATTTTTAAAGAAAACCTGCACTGAACTTTTTCCTCAAATAAAGACTTTGTGATTATCCAACTATGAACAGAATAATTAGGATGATTATTTTCACTGTGGCTACAGAAGCAGGTGGCTTCACTTACCTGGACGGGTGTTGTCCTGGATCCAGTCCAGCAGCTCCTCCTGTGGCAGGTTGCTAAACTCTCCGATGATCGCCCACTGGGCCTGCAGGTTGGCTACTCCCTGTATGGCCATGATGGCCATTACAGCAAACACCACAATCTGGTGCTTATACTTCTCCCCGATCCAAGCAAACAGCTGATATAACAACCAGGACACAGTGAGAGAGCATTACTGAAGGACACGATGTGCGATCAAACAAACCTCATATCAAAGAGATAATCTCTCTTTACAAGTAAAACGCTAATGGAATTAAGAAAACCAACATGGGGTGTGATCAGGAAGTTCAGACTGCACCTATAACCAGAAACTGATTTTTTTTTAAATTGTCTGCTGGGATCGTTCACAACAAGAACAGTCTCTGAGCTTTCCGATGCTGTCTCATTTCTGTATCTTTTAAAATATAATACATGATGTTTTTTGGATCACTTAACTTGTGGTGAGAGACTGACCTGTTTGGAGCAGATGAGCGAGGCCATGATGCACATGTGGGGCGTCAGGAAGAGCTTCAGACGCATGATGAGGATTGCCAGGACAGCAAAGGCCACCAGCTGCAGACTGTGGTAGACCAGCTGGAGGGTGACAAGTTGACAAGCATCAATTAAAACTGACGGGAAGGTGCAGAGAAAAAAACAAAATAACACAGGTTATGAGGCCACATTTTAAACTACAATAATCAACTCTTTAACAGCTGTGGAGGTTAAATGGCAGATAAACAAACTCCAACCATAATGTCTGATCCAAACAGCTGCAATCACTGTATATATAATTTAACCTTATACTGATCACTCAATACAAAGTACATTTAAGATGAATATGAGAATGAACATTGGTTTTAATTCCTCAAAACTGACACTCTTGTTTTTAAGTAGTGCTGAAAAGATTAGTCAACTGTCACTTGTCATTTCTCAACTTCAGCTTGTTTAATGGTGAACTGTTAATTCTCTGACGTATGTCAGGATCATGGGTTACATTCAGATAATTTTTTGCATTCTAAATTGTTTGAACTCACCATTTTTAAAAAGTGAAAGCCCTAATTGATAATGAAATCATGAGAAACGTTTTCTCCAATTTTTAAACACTAAGGCAATATTTAGTGACATTTGCATGATGTGATCTAAGTATGTTTTTAACATGGCTTCTCCTGTGAGGAGAGAGATTCCTCTTGTAAGGTTACTCATGGAGCCACACAGAAACATTAAAGCAATTATCTGGGAAACACTGAAAGCTTCCACACACTGTGGCTGGTGGATGAACATCTGAGCGATTTCCTGCCCTGGGGGGAATATTAGAGAAAATGACACGAAGCAGCAGAACAAAAGGCAGCACAGTGAGATTTCAGAGCAGAAGGGAAGCGGCCTTTCATTTCTTGGTAATGAGAAAAGGGATGAAAATCACTCAGGGAAATAGTAACTGAGAAGATGCAACTGCACTGGAGGAATCGAATAAAATAAAAAGGGTTTAGAAAAATGGCACAATGCTGTGAAAAATGCTACCAACACAATTTTTGTGCATGCTTTTTTCTCACCTCTCCTTTTGCAGCTATCTCAGACCTGCAACACAGAGCGGGCAGAAATATATGAACTCAGCTGTCCACACAAGTATTGACTATTCATCAAGAAACTGCTCATTTAAGGCTACCACACCATTTCAAAGGCATCTCTGTTTCCCTATTTAAAACAGTTGGTAATTAATAGTGAAAACAAGAAAAGGCAGTTTAATCAGCAAGGAGGCTTCAGGTCACTTACCCTGCAGCTTCATCAACATCTTCAGTCTTGCCAGACGCCTTCCCTCCATCTCTCAGGAATCGGACTATATCCTGCATGGTCTGAAAAGGACAAACTGTTGGAATAAAACGCCTCTTCCTAACAGCTTGCTCATGTGTTGCCTGCCATGCTTTGTCAAATCAACTCATGTATTCTTAGCTTAGCGTGGGCAAGGTATAATTGGATTAGACTACATAAAGACCAGTTGCTTTAATATTTGCCCCCCGCCCCCCCTTAAATACACTTAGTTGGCACTTTATTTGGTACACCTGGCTACAACAAATGCACACTAAGTTGATAGTCCTGCAAAAAACTCCTCACTTCATGAAGGTCATAGTGCTCCATTTTAATTAAAACTAATTTAGAGAGGCACTGACTGACTGTAAAATCATTCTGGAGGACGTAGGTTGTGGCGACATTGAACTACACTGCATTATACATAGAGGTGTTTCTGTTATTTAGCCTACCCTGACTGATCTAAATAGATAAAGGTAATAAATGTCCCCGTCCTTCGTCTCTAAAAGCTTAAACATACATATGTAAGTAGAGTAGAACCAGAATTTAAAACAGCTCTTCCTCGATTCAAGCAGCTCTACTCAGGGGTAAAAATGTAAGCGTGGTAACCAGAGCGGATAAAACCCCCCGGCTCTCGTCTTCCTGCCGCAGTGAAGCAGCGTCTCAAGGCTCTAAAGTGATTTCAACTTCATGTTTGACTGCCTGCTGTATTGTTCTGAAAGGCAGACCTGAAGACTTCATACTGCACTGTCTGACAGCCACATCCCTATGATTTCTGCCACTACAGACTGCACAGAGGACTCTTCAAGATATGATATTGCTACATTTTAAAAGTTATTCTGTGCTGCCTTTTCTTGTTCAAGTTTTCATGTCATTCTATTTACTATAAGATGTGTTATATTGTCTTTTTAAAATATATTTTCACATTTTCTTTTATTAAAAAACACTGGAATTGTACAGGAATCAAAAATAAACACTGCACAGTGGTCTTTGTAGGGAAGATGGAAATGCATTATTTATAATATACGCTCAGGTTAAGTCTTGACATTTCATCAAGGAAGCTAAATATAATCTTCAAGTACAGTTAATGCATTATTTATTCAGTAATTTACATAGGCTATGGACCCAAACCAGCAACTTTGAATGCATAATAGTGTCAAGTGTTCTGCGGTTCAGTTTGATTTCATCACTGAGCCCAAATCAATTATGTTTTGCCTGTCAGGTTATAGACAGACTGTCCTGTCTTCTTGGTGGAGGTTGTTGGGGACAAATGCAGAGAGGAAGATTACAGGCAGTTAATAGAGAGAACCTTACCCTCGCAGCAATGAGAGCAACCACCAGCATGTTGATGGGCAGCAGCAATGTTTTGAGGTAACGCAAGGGGGTCTGAGGGAGAGAGGAGTACAGAGCCACAGAGTGAGGTGAGGTAAGAGCAGCTACTAATAATAAAACACACAAAAACAAAACCAGGCAGCTGTCCATCACAGAACTCCTCCAAAATGAGCTGCCAGATTTTTCTGATATCTTCACAGAAGGCTGAGGGACATTTTGAAAGCTAAAGTTTGATAAAGATTTTCACAACAAACCAGAGAGTTTCACTTTATCTGCGAACAAGGCCGCAGCACACAGAGCTCCTCCCCAGCATTTTGTGACAGTTTTGACTTGAGGAAGATAAATGTCACCTTCGATTTTGGTAAAAGAAGACCTTACCTCCAACTCCATGAAATCAAATTCTGCAGCACACGTGTACATCAGAGTGTGGAAGTCCTTGTAGCTGGTGAACTTAGACTTGATCAGTCCACTGATGTGAGCCTAGAGAACAGTAGACATATTTTCTTCACATTTAGTTTTTAAAAATGTCCTCTCAGACATTCCTGGCATTTAAATGCTTGAATGCATTTGAAAATGTTTCTTATTGTTAATTATGACCCTTTCAGATGGTGGCATTAAACAACATAATAAAATTCAGTCATTAGGATCATCTTCATTTTTAAAGTTTCCTTGCTGGATATTAGAGATGAATGCTGGTTTTTAATGACTTCATAGTCTTTCCATTCACCCTATTAAGTGAGTGTACCATCAAAATGATCCTGAAGCTGTTATTTTAAGGTAAAATAGTTACACAATGTTGCTTTAATACAATTTTGTGCTTTAAATGGAGCAATAAATAAAGTCCATAGGCTGGTTCGAGTCTGGATATTCTCTACAGTACATTTTAAAATTGGGAAGAAAGATTGAAATTCAGATCATGGATTATGATTGTGTGTTAAGAAGGCTGTGATTCGAGTTTTTGGTAAGTTGACCCACTCTTACTTTAAGTTACCGTCACTTACATCATCAGAGGCACCAAGGACTGTGGACAACATGAATTTGAGTAGAACTGTGGAGCCGACCCACGCCAAACCCTGCATAACCTGAGGAGGAAAAAAAAACAGACAGGAACCTGGAAAAAAGCCTGAAAGCCGGAGGTGCTGTGAGGTTGGGACCACGCCAGGTAAACTGTGCAGTTGTTGACTGGACACAGTGGCCAAAAAATACAGCCAGTCCTATCATTTTACCTCTTTTATCTCAAGCTCCTTATTTCACCTAAATGAGTGTTGGTTACTTGCAAAACTGACTGACAGGAGAGTCTAAAATGAAGGCTGCGTGATCATGTTTATTTTTTGAGATGTCAGCTTCAAATATGGGCACATAGGCAATACTGAATTTAAATATTAAATATAAAATGGCTGCTTTTCAGACACATTTGGTTATTTCTTTAAAATAAATTAAATTTAAAAATGAATGAAGTGCAGCCCTCCAACCATGAGCAGCAGAAGATTAAATGGATTAAATTCAGATCCACATCTGAATAACATGGAGGAATTTTTCATTAGAGGAGGCAGACACAGAGTGATAAAATACAGATTCAGCCTCGAGAAGAATAAATGATTATTTAATATGGACGGTAAATAAAAATCATTTTTCCCCCCCTTTATATGTTACGCTTTCCTCTTTCCTACCATTTTTGTTTATTCATTTTTCTTTCCTTGTTTTCTCTTTCACAGTAAAATATACAGATATGTATGAGTGCAAATTATGAAATTGTCATTAGAAAATATAAAAAGTATAATGAATAAAGTCAATTCTACATACCCAAATGATGATGCCAGGTTTGAAAACTTGAGTGAATCGATCCCTCAGTGCAATGATTGCCTGAAATATCAATCACCAAAACAGAATTCAAAATCCACCCAAAATGATAAAACAGCATTTATCTTCACTTATCCTAATCATGGTGTTCTAATTTCAGTCCATTTCCTCCCATAATGCATTTACTTGTACAAACATACTCATTGTTTTGGGCTAATTTATCTCCTGAGGCCCAATAAATCTGAGAACACTCAGTGACTGTAAATACAGTACAGTGTATCAGACTCACCCAGATGGAGACGAGCGAGGAGGCGTAGAATGATGTGAGGAGCATGGAGTTACCAAACATCAGGATGAAGCAGACGCCAAGTGTGATCTGTAGGAAGGTGACAGGAAGGAGGCGTTATTCATCACAATCCTGTGGTATTCTTACAGTGAATGCTGTGATCCAGCCACAGTAACTGGTGTTTCCAGTAGCTTTATGTGCACGGTCTGTCTGTGTAATTAGAAATAATGCTCAACATGCGAGGTAGGCAGTGAGCTCAGAGGCACAGCCAGCTTCTGTAGGTTTTCAGTGGTCTCATAAAAGCATGCAGCTCCATTTTCACTGCCGCCTGCAAATAATAACATCTCTGTCTCTCTATGGCAGGAGGGTGGTCTGGGATAGATCGCATTAAGTGTTCAACAATAAGTCTTTCTGTGCGACAGTGTTGTTGAAAACACTCCAGAGATTTAAACCACTGCATTGAACTTTGAATATGCAGCCACTCGCAGAATATAATCCTATTAAATTAACTTTTTGATGCTTAATCCCTCAGTGAAGAGTGGAATAATGCTCTGCATTATATAGACAGTGGGGAGACCAAAACTGCAAATTTTTGTAGTGCTGTAACAATAAATATATTAATTGATTAGTTGAGTCACAGAAATTAAAGTCATCCATTTTTAGAATTGATTTGGGCTGCAAATAATATTTCTTTAATATATATGTTATCAATTGATGAATGCTGGTCTTAACAAATTGATGGATCCATGAAATGTCAGAAAATAGTGAAAAATATCACAAACTGACATTTAAATAGCTCATTTTGTCCAACCAACACCCTAAAACTCCAAAACACTCACTTTACTGTCATATATGACCAAGCACACTTGTAAATATTCACATTTAAGAAGTTCCAACCAGTACGTTTTTGGTATTTATGTTTTAAAAAATGACTTGATCACATAACAGATTATGTGATCAAGTCATCACAGAATTTTGTGTTGATCAACAAATCTATTCATTGTCCTTCAGCTCTATAACTGAGTAATTGTTCATGTTTCAAGGTTAAGCAATATTTGACTCCAGTTTCTCAAATGCAGAGGTTTGTTTGCTTCTGTTTTATATGATTGTAACCTGAATACTTTTGGGTTTGGATCAGTCTGAAGGGGTCGCTTTGGCATCTGAGAAACTGCAATTTTCACTATTATTAATTAATCAGAAAAAGACAGATTAATTAATGAAATTATTATCATTATTTTGATTAATAAGTGACACTGCTTAGGCTTGTTAACACTGTAGGTCACAGAGGACAGACGTCTGGTTGTGTGTCTGTATTCTTTTCTTGAACACAAACACACACACACACACAGAGCCAAAGTCGTCGTTGCCAAGCTCTCTAAATTATGCAGAGCCATATGCCTTCCTCTGACACAAATCTCCACCATCTTACCACAAAGGGCCTTCTCCTTATCTGTGGAGCACACAGGCCCTGGCTAACAGCCTGGCATGCTGAGGGGATTAGGGGGAAAGAATGTGGAGGAGAGGGACGACCGGCCAGAATGACACACACACACACACACGCCCCAGCACAAACATCTTTACTCATTCTCATAGAAAGAGATATACTTTTGTCCTTGGCAGAGTGAACCAAATTGCCCACATATCCTCCCTCTTTAATGCTGAAAAGGCACTGCACAGTTAATACTAAAGAAAGTCATCCCCATCTCTGCTGGTGTTTTCTTCTCGGCTCATGTCAAATTTTTCCGGCCGAGGAACAGAGTGAGATAAGGAGAACTGAGGCAGAGCACGTTACAGCTCAGAGGACAGCATCTGGAATGACTTTTACTTATGTTGGGTGCAACACATGATCCACACACACAGCTTTTTTTCTCTTTGTTCAGTGTTTTTTTTTTCCTTGTCTCACCTGCACAGATTGGCAATTTGCATCTTCTCTTCTGCATTCTTAATCACTTTGTCACAGTGCCTCCTCATGATGCACCAGCGACCAATTCATGTCAAGTTAGAAACAAAAATGGTCTTAACACACTATAGGATTTGGAAAAGACATCTACTGTACCATATGAGTGACCAGGATAGACTGCATCTTGGCAGGACCGAGGTAACCCAGGATGTACGAAGCAAACAGAGAAGCCACCTGAAAAAACAATCACACAGACACAAAAATATGAATATTATAAACATTAAGATTCACCTCCTGCATATTTTCACTTTTCAATTTCCATATTTTTCAACACACTCACTTTTTCAAGGGACCTGAATTTAGTGTTTAATGCTGTGAAAATATGATATGCTGCTAATAGAGGCTGGATATTCATGTCCATTAACAATTTCTTGTCATCATACAGACAGTCCACACGATATTTGAGGTGACATGTTCACTTTTCCATCAGCAGTGTGTGATGTGTGATGAGCTAGATGTGGGTTTCTTATGAACTGTCCGCCCACTCTGTGACTAGCACCTGTGACAGACAGATGACAGACAAATCTCCTTCCTGTCATCTGGAGAGCTGTGCAGGACGCAGAGACTGAGAGTCTCACTATCATTATAAAAATAACTCTAGCTACAAGAGAACACATTTCTATACGACAAACTGAATCTAATACAAAGTTGGAATTAAGTCAAAAAATAACAGTGATAACCAGTAACTATAACACAACTTACTTTATCTTGAAAAGTTTACTGATGTCAGAAATTGCATTTTAATTAAGTACATTAAGCTACGTTAAGTCCTGAGATCTGTTTAGAGACTGATGGAAATTTTACAGATTAACTTCTGTTAAACTGTGATGAGATTCATTGTTCACCAGTATCTGAGATGGCTGATAGAGGGACATCCCACACAGCTCATTATTTTGCACACACTGCAGTGGAATCAGAGGCCTAAATATACACTGTGTGTTCACTCTACCCTGGTAGTGCGTGCCCAGTAGTTGACTTTTTGAGTACAACATGATGCTGCATTGATATTGTATAAAATGAAATAACTGTGTGCACTGAATAAATATGGAGGTATCTATGGCAGGTATGCAATAATAAAGGGATGTGAGGTACCATAATACTACAGGGATTAATATCTTTAGGCGTCTTGCTATTTCTCAACTGAGGAGTGAGCAGCGAGGGTTAATATACAGCACTTGGCCTTAGGTTGATTTACACATACAGTGGATGAGGCGAATGGGTTCAATTAGCAGTTTACAAATATAAAACACAGAAACAACAGCTGGTAAATAACTTGTCTCTTGTTAAAATCCCCATACAGAAAGCAGCAGTACCCTGAGGGAGCCGCCGACAGTGTGGGCTAAACTGTTGCTGTGCACAGATGCTCGCAGCAGTGACCTGTTTGTTTGAGAGCCGTGGTTCAAACTCCAGCATTTCTGTCTGCCAGCCTACACTCTTCAACTTAGTGCTTCTTTCTTTAACTTGCCTGTCTGAAAGAATCTGTCCTTCCAACAATCTCAACTATTGCACTTAAAATATTCTTAGATGCCTGTTGTCAAATGTATTTTAGGAGTGCCTTAATAAAATGAAGATGTAATGGTGTATTCTTGTAATTTCACAAATCTCTATCCCTTCTTCTTCTTTTAGACTTCTCTGTCTCTTCATTTCTTTGCCAACGTCTAAAGTTGCCAGGGTCCTCTGCTCTCTCTCCAAGTCCCTATTCTCTCTCTAATCTCATCTGCCCAAACTCCTTTCGTCCCACATTCTCTCTCAGTGTTTCTCTTGCAATCTGTTTACCTGAGTGAGCAGCACAAACTGGGCGAACTGCCAAGGCAGCATGAAGCACAAATTGGAGATGCCCAGAGCGACCATGGCTGTCCTGCTCGGGTTCCGTGTCCTGTGGAGAGAGGAGAGACAGCAGAGGGAAAAAAAGAGAAAGAAATAGAGTGGTGAGAGAGTGTGTGTGGGTGTAAGGGAGATAAGAGAAGATGCATTAAGTTGGCTGAAAACCCCCACACACACGCAGACGCACGCATTCAATTTCACTCTGTGTACCACAAAAACCTGGTTATGTACTGAGAAATACGACACAGGGTTCACTCACCATTTACTTTTAAGCTGATAAAAGTTAACAGTTAACTGACTGCACTTACACAACACAAGGTGGCGTCCACTGGCTGATGTGCAATGAGAAGATAACTAGTCTGTGGCAAGTACTATGGCTCACCAAAAAGCCTGCCTCAGTGCACAATTTAGCTGACAGCAGAAGCAAGCTCTGCTTCACCCCAGTAATTACCACACAAAGGGAAAACTGTCTGTAGCCCGCACTGCTTCAAAGCCATGAGCAAACAGCTTTCTGTCTTACCCTTTCACGTCTTACTCTTACTCTTTAACATATTTACAGTTTAACAGGATCCATCAAAAATCCTTAAAGAACATTTATTTGTTAATTATTTAACAGGGCCCATAAAGATAAACATTGTTATTTATTGATAAGTAGTGCAACAAATGTAATGTAATCGTCTAGGGTTAGGCTTTTAAATCAAAGTTAAAAGATCCAAACGCTAACATCTCGGTTTGTTGGTGTGTTTGCATAAATGTAACAATCCAATCCAAAGCTGTTCAGTGTCTATGTCTTTGTTGTTACTTAAGCCATTAGCCTCTTTTTATACAGAGATCACACTATATTGATATTAACAAGACCCTTCATTATGCCCCCAACCCTTTGCTTGTTTACACTGAACCAAATCAAACAAAGCCAGTGTAACGCCACACTTGTGTGTGACTTTAGATAGCTTGCCGGCCCTCTAGAATCAGAGGCGTGACGTGTAACATCAGCAGAATTGGCATCTGCTCTGTCATGCAAGCTCTCTCTTATACACAGACATTTATTCCAGCTCTGAGAATACCTCCTCTGCCACCTTAAAGGCGGAACAACAATGTCCCCTTATTACATGTCTGTACCTTTTACAGAGAATGGCAAAGCAGAATAAAGGCTCCCATTCTATACAGGCTGTGTAAACAGTGGCTATTGTTTCACTTGTGCATTGAAGACTCAATGTTTCAAACACAATAAAATGTATATCACAAGCATAAAGATACAACTAGATTTGGTGAGTAATCTCAACTAATGCACTTTTCAATGTTCCATCATCCATCTAACAGAGACTGATTATGGCATGTTTACCGTAGGATGTAGGTGAGAAGAAGCATCTGCAGGACTAAAAAAGGGTAAGCAAAGCTCTCCCTGAGTGGCGGAGTCCACATCACACGAGTGCTCTGATAACACACATGAACACACACAAGATAAACAAACACACATATTAAAAAGCAAATCAAAGCATCACAGTCAACGAGAAATGCATCACTTAGCTTTGATTTCCCAGAGGAAAAATACCTTAAGAGACGTAAAGCAGTTTGTGATTCACAGGCATTTTGTACCTGTGCAGCTCATAAATAATTTCAGTTATCTAAAATTATTCATAGGTGCTGCTTTTGCTCAATGGTAAAATCACAAACACACACCTGCAAGTGGTCACAAAATTGCTGGTAAAATGGGTAATGGTACGATATCACTCAGTTATAGCTTGTACCTGCTGCATGTGCATTACTGCGTCGCGCTCCATTTGTTCACAATAACAAAAAGTCTCAGAGCTTATTGATTGCACCTCATATACTGTAGCAGAAGTATTGGACTGGACTCTGCATCAGCACATACTCTGTATTACAGGACTTTGAATCAGGTCAAGAAAAAAAAGACCTTATTCAGGGCGTCAGTTTTCTGTCCCTCAGCTGCTACATATTGTCCGTTTGTAGAAGAGGATCCTGTCTCTATCATAAAATCCCACACCACTACACCACTATTCATACACAATAACACACTTAACACTATAATCTCACATGTTTGTCACTTCAGAACACTCAGCCACCCCACTACTTTCCCCATAAAACAGTGAAAATCACAGATGCTCATGAAATGTCACAAACCACCACCAATGGAAAGAGGTGAGCAGGATGTGAGTGTGTGTGTCAGTGTGATTGAAATGTCAGCATATTGATCTGGGAAAAAAAAGAGACTTGCTATTTGTTCTGGAGGAAACTGGAGAAAAGGACGTGGGTGGAGGCACTCAGCTTTGAGTGCTAGCCAAAAACAACTCTAAGCTCCTTTGAGGGCTGAAATGAGCTCTTATTAGCCACCCTCCGCTTTTCACTGAGCGCTTTCATTTTAAGTTTTACACATTTCAGAAGCTTACACCCAGAGAGCCTTGCACTGAGCTACAAAGCTGCGACATTTAAAAATCCCGACTTACTGACACTGATAGTAAGTAAGAGGACGAGGACAGTGCACTCACCTCACCGTGGTTGAAGAAAAAACACATTGTGGTAACAACGCCGCCCAGCCGACTGCCACTAAAGAGGAATAATGGAGAGAAGTGAGGATGCATGATAAGAAAGGCAAAGAGCAACAGACAGATTCAGAAAGGTCATCCTCCATCTGATCTTTCAAATCCATATTTTTGGCAGAGACAGGAGACAAATCGTAAAACTGTTTTTCTGTCTAAGTCTGACAGTTGAGAAATGAAATAGACCATAAAAATTCATCCTCTCCTCTCCCATCAGAGTATGCCAGGACAGAACACTGGGCAGGAGTGGGTTTACCTGAGGTAGGCACCGTAAATGAAGAACAGGCTCATCATCACACCGTTCAGCAGGAACACACAGGTCACATAGAAATATGCTGGATCACCCATTCCTAATGTGCACAACACACACAAAGCACACATGCAGAGGACAAAGAGATGGTGTTAATTTTACTGATTACTGATGGAGACAAAAGCTCTATGAGACTAAAACTAGCACTTCAAAGATTGATCATAAACAAAAGAATTATTTGACAACAATTTTGACAACTGACTAATCACTGATTAGTCATTTATTACTCAAAAATGCAAAACATGCACTGACCAGCTTCTCAAATATAAGGATTTAGAGCTTTTCTCCATTTTCTATCATTGTACAATGAATATCTTTGGGCTTTGGACAGAGGAAAAACAAGCAATATGAAGATGTCATATTGCTTCAAAGGTGCGTACAGACATTTCTGATCTTAAAAGGAGAAATCCTACTGACTACAATCATTCCCTGACTTTTCCTCTACTGTCACCATGAGGTTGACATTTTTCAGACTGAAAAGTTTACACAACAACGATGGATTACCATGAAATTAGGTACAGACATACATGTCAGCTCAGGATGGATGGTAATAACTTGATGATCATTTATTGGGGTTATTTGTAAGTTTCCTTTGCCATTGAATGTGGTTTCATGCTGGGAATGGGTGATGATGATGGTTGTTTGCTAAGAGCTTCAGCCACGTTGCACTCACAGTACAAGAAGTTAGAATACGCCCTCCATGCAGTGCTACTTCCTCAGGGCAGTCTGGACTCTACAGTGAGTCACTATCGGAAAATGTCGAGACACGGTGGCCATTTTGTGTTTAGAATTAAATCAGTCAGCATGCTAACACACTAAACTAAGAGAGTGAACATGGTAAACATTATACCTGCTAAACACCACCATGTTGCCATTGCTAAATGCAGCCACAAACAGCTTCATTGATCTGCTGACATGGCTGTGGACTCTTAAGTCTTGTTTTTTTTTTTTAAATACCTGATACATGATTAATGAGACAATGAATCAATAGATTAATCAATAATGATCACAATAATTTGCTGCAGCTCTAACTGTAATATAAAAACTCTTCTGGTCAATGCAGAAGAGAAGACATAGTAAGTATGTTCATAACACCTTTCTGAATTCTCCTGCGCCTCTATTCAGTCTTCTTTAACAATCTGGGAGTGGCATACATAAGTCTCCATCCAACTGTGCCACTTGCATTTTGGGTGCAGTATAATTTGGAGCACTCCAAGTTGATTAAGTTGGGTCAGTGCAAAAATAGCCCATGAAAGAAGTAGTACCTCTGCAACGCTCCTGGCCAGGATGATAAATCTGTGGTGCTCTACCTATGAGGTTACCACATAGCCTTATCCCCTGCTGCAGCTTTTGTGTTTCCTATTTTTATTTTCAGCTATTTTTCCCTTTTGTGATTTTATGTCCTGCTTCACAATTTCGATACTATCCCATACACAAGAATTTGTCGGAAACAATATATAGTATGCTGTAAAATGTTTAGTTTGTGTATGTGCATACAAGGCTTGTGTTTTTATCAGTGTCCTTTCATGCAAATATGTGATACTCAAGTATATGAGGATTCTTTAGGCTGTTTTTTGCTCGATTCATGTAGCACACAAAACCTACTGCTTTACCCACCAAGGTCATTTGGACTCCCTAAAACATGACTGGACATATTTTCTGGTGGGAAACCAGTGAAGAATCATGTAAGAGTTGGGTCTTGATACACCAGTTAAACCCAAATTAGTATGAGAATATTAAACATCTGGGGACGTTTTACGGAACATGTTAATGTGTTAAGCAGTAGCAGTAAATGTAAAAATACATTACACTGAATAATAATGAGTTGAATTTTGATGAAGAAGCATAGGTTCCTCAATTCTTTTTTTGTGACAACAAATGGACTTTTGCTTTACACCTTTACTGAAACTGTATTTCTAGCACCATTGAATAATTTCCTCTCAGCAATGCTGCCAGCCAAATTAGCAGGTACACAGAACAGATTGACAAGGCTGTAATGACTAACAGGATACTTGGAAGCGTGTTGACATTACTGAGAGTCATTTCATCACCATGATGTGACTGGAGATCGCTCGCAAAAAAAAACAACAACAAACTGGAAGAACATGATCCAACAACAGCTCAGCTGGAAAATATAATAGACTCTCCGCTCTCTACTGTGTCATTCTGCATCTCACAAAAATAGTGCACTGTTTGACAGTGACAGCAAATGTTTCCTCTTTCTGACTGTTAACTGTTATGCAATGCGGCTTGTGTCAGGTTTATGTAAACACTGTGAAAACAGCCTGCGTACATTGACCCTGGGGTGCCTCGCTTCACTAATGAGACTGACAGAAACACAGAGATTGCAGAAGCTGACAACAGTTTCCACTTGTTTACTGTCAGCAGATTTACTCTTCTGGGAAATATGTCTGCAAACCAATTGGAAAAAAGCAACTTCTATGAAAAATGTTTAAAGTATTTTTCTTTCCCTCAGGGCTATTATAATAATTACTGTGTTGCCCTTGCTGTTGCTGTGTTGTACCTGTGTTGAAATGCTTTATCATCGATCAGTTCATTGAAAGACTATTTGCTACATTTACTATTTGCTGTATTATACCTGTGGTTCTACCATTTGTTTTGCTGCTTCCTAGATCCTAAATGTCACAGTGTATCAGATGTTTGACTTGACTTTTTGGTTAATATTTCTTTGTTAATATCATATATTTCTTATTATCTCACCGTTTTTTTCAAACATTGTTGAAATGCTTCAGCAATTAATAGATTCGTTCAATAAAAGACTATCTGCTGCATTTCTAACGATCAATTAATAATTTGAAATCATTTTCAATCACAAATGCCAAGTATAACAAATAAAATGTGAGGATTTGCTGCTTTTCTTTGTTTTATGTGATAATTAAGTCTTTTGTTAAAGGAACAGTTCAGCTTTTTGGAAAATATACTTCTTGGCCAGGCTAGTGAGTCTCCATCGGTTGTCCGGCAAACTCATAGTGATGACAACACTCTAAGACGTCACTATGCCCATCCAACAGTCAGGCACATACTATAAGCTGCCATTCAACCACAATTTGTTGTATCAATTTGTAATTTGTCTTACAAATTTCTAATTTCAAGTTGGACTTGATATTTCACCACTTTCCAGCATATTATATAAACTGAACAATTCATTGATTCATTTAAAAAAAAAGTTATCAGATTATTCAGTAATGACAGTAATCACTGATGACACTATTCTTGTGCTTTGCTGCTTTTAATCTATGCATATGAAAAACACTGATTAGTTAGTCATCTGTTCAACATTTTTGTAGTAAAAACAAAAACAACAAAAAGCTCTTTCAGCTGAGAGTAAAAAACATGAATTGAGAGCGCTTGATTCCTTTGTTCAGTCCTTAACTGGCAGCTCCCCATGAGGCTGTTGTGACTGGGTCTGTCCATGAGTGAAGGAAATCATCAAAGACTGAAGAAATTAGTCATCCAGTCAATTCAGTGAGAGTATTTTAAATGTCAGTGTAGCTCCAGGTCATTACTGTGATACTATGAGCTTGTGTAATGTCCTCATCATACAACTGTCTCTCTCTCTCTCTGTGTGTGTGTGTGTGTGTGTACACATGCACAAATGATCTTATTTGCAGATCAGACTGGAGGCTCCATGGCGACAGTCTTTACCTTCACAGCTATCCACAGGAGTGAGGCCCTCTCCTCTGTTGATGGACCAGCACATCTTTGTGGGAATCCCTAAGTAGCCCATCACACCTGTGTACATCCGGTACCAGCTGGCCAGGACCACCTGGGGAGAAGAAACGGACAGTGGGAGAGAGGGCAATCAGTGAAAAGCCTGTTCAAACAACAAGTCTCAAAGGCCCTTTCTGTCCTGTTAACTCTGAGGAATACAGACACACAACATTTCCACTGTAGTCCTTAGAATTCCTTTGTGAAACGTTTGTGGAATCTACAAGAATTCATCCAGCTATAATAAATGCAGGAAAAAAACAGCTGATTAATGTGTAATATCAGTTTTAAACAAAATTCTTGTGCTGCCTCATATAAACCACCTCTCTCATATTCTTTGCTGGAAGGTCCTTATTAAGCTTTTTTGGTCCTGATCCCAGTTGGAGTCTTTTAATATTGAGTATCTGCCAATACCAAGTCCGATGTCATACTTAAATGCTGATTTATCTGACACAGTGAAATAATGAGTGAAACTTCCTCGCAAGCTTCTTTATTTAACAATTACCTTTATAAGCTCATTGATATTATTAACTATAAAACAATGCAACTGCTGAAATGGACATGACAAGATCTGTTGTTGAAACTAGAAGAACACTCAGTCCACTGATTGTACAGTGGTGTTACAGAACAGAGCTTCTTCCCTCACAGATGATCTTTGGTTGAATACAGGCAGCAGCTGCAGAGTGCACTTTTAATCAAGTCGTTAGCTGTAGTCCTAAACCTGAACAGAAGCTGCTACAGTACCTGGATGTTTTCTACACCACTCTTTGCTAATAAAGCTGCATTCACACAGGCACTGCAACCTTTGTTTGTGCTGTTTTTGTTTGTGTGAACTCAAATGTTTGAAATGTTTGTGATGTCCGATTGATGATATGTGAATTAAGCAAATCATTGTCCGACTTACAAAAGAGAGAGAAGAGATCATGTGTTTCTCAGCTGAGCATAGTGAATACATGTATTTTATCTAAACACAGAGACACTCACTGGTGCGCTCAAAAAATAAAGAATCAATTCTAGAGATGTGGAATTTGAAATTTTGCTTTAGAATATTTTTACGTTTTCTTTTTTAAATCTTACAATCTGATAACATCAGATAAATTGCATGACATGGGTGATGATGCTGTATTTAAAATCATATGAATAATATGTCAAGATTACCTCTGGATAGAGATTAAATCTCTTCAGTGTGTTAATAACCAAGGGGTACTCCGTCAGCCGATCATTCATGACCATGTAGAGGCCGTCCAGGAAAGAGGGTGCCTCAATAATGGTTTTATAGTAGGAGTAGTACAGACCCTGGAACCAAAAGAAAATATACACAATAGATTAAACTCATAAACTCAAAATGAGACATGTAGGAAGAGAAATGTCAAGGCAGATTGATGGAGTGAGGGAGAACAAGGGAAACAAGGAAAAAGAGAGAGAGACACACACTAAATATAACTCTACAACAGACAACCCAGACAGTAGAAGCAGGAGTGAGTTACACAGGCTTGCAGCCCATCTGGTAGCACACAGCAGGAGTGAAGCAAGAAAAATATTCAGTTTGCATATGATTAAACTGTCAGTCGCAGTGTCCTTAAGTGTCATCTCTAAAAAGGGTGTGAAGCCTAGACTGCATGTCAAACATCAGCAGCTTTTACAGTTATTGTGACGGTGATGCATAAACATATGCTACATTTAATCACACATATTTTCAGATTTTGCTGTCGTGCAGCCTTTGCAGTGTCCAAAGGAAAAAGTGACACAGATACAGATATTAGAAATGCACTGACATTAATCTTATCATTACAAGCAATGTCAGCTTAGAGGAGCAAGTCCAATATTGATTATATTGTTGAGTGGAAAATTTTGATTGAGGGTTTGGTCACATAGCACCTCTGCATTGCAAATATTCACTCAGTCTCCCTCGCTCGTTTCAACTGAAGCCCGTGCAACTGACACTGTGCATGCCGGCATTTCCTGTTTCAGCTCAATCTAATGGCCAGCTCTAGCAAACTCACTGGTCACAAGTCACCTTTGATCATTTCTACTTGGCAAATTCGCTTGGTTATCAAATAGAAACAAAAAAGAGATTGGAAATGTCAAAGTCATTTTCCTAGTGCAGTGTCATCACCTTGTTTTGGACAATAACCCACTGCCAGATTAAAAACTGCAGCATGGCTCAAACAGACTCTACACTTTATGAGCACTCTGCTCAATATTTATTTATAAACCACATTTGAACCATGACATTGCATCCTTTTCTGAGAGCGAGAGCTAATTTGACAGTACATTTATGGTAACAAGGGCTGCAAAATGCCCATGATCTTCTTAAGCCTCATATTAACTTCAGGTAAACTCTGCGATGTGTCTTTGCACAAAATGAGAACAGTGGGTTCTATCCTCCCTCACTTTCACACAAATTATTTTAACAAGAGTCCTCTGCAGTACTTCCAATCTTCTCAATGGCACATGATGATTGTTTTAAGATGGACTTAAAAAATATGAATCTATTTTGCACCTGTAATTGCATTAAGAGTCAAGTGTAAGGCTGCTGGCCAACACCAGGCAATAGCAGCATCAGCCTCAAAACAATGTAAGTAGGGCGTCCCCAATAAAATCAATGAACCATTTACCATTTCCGTCCGAAAAGCCATCTCTTTCTCCAGGTTTGACAGATGTGAAAAGTGTCTGTCATTCTCAAACAGCTGTGAGAGATGATACCTAAAAATAGGAATGGAAATGTGTGAGCCGAGGGCTGCATCTCTAAGCAAACACAGCAGTGATGTTTGACGAATATAAACATGCCGACAAGCAACTTACCAGTGCAGATATCCAGTCAGAGCAGCTGTGGACACAGAGAATTAACTTTCAGTGCTGCTAATAAAATACCAGTTTATGTTTCATAAACTACAATAACGTCCAAATAGAAGCCACAGGAGTGAAGACTTGGGTAATGATTGTGTGGTGCATTTATTTTAAAGGGAAATCATTGAAACATTAGCTTGAACTTTGCCAGAAAACCTGTTAACACGTGTGAAGCTACATGAGAGAACACAGGCTACTTTGACTGGATTTTAATGAACAGCGACAATGGGAAGCTAACTGGTGAGCTAGTGTTTAGGTGAGCTAACGGTTAGCCGAACAGATCAACGGCAGCGATAACTTAATTTAGCGGACCCGCTAATGCTAAAAAAAACGCATACAACATTAGCAGTCGTTAGCAGCTAGCAGGCTAAAGCTCCTAACTTACCGAGGAGAAGAGTAATTCCCAGCTTCACGGCTGCGGAGGGAGTTAGCCCGAGCTTGTGTCTGATGCCCGAGAGCCCGTTCGAATGAGAGCTGGTGAAAGGCTTGCCCTCCCTGCCTGGTCGCCTGATGTTACTTTTGCCAGGGGGCGAAACAAGCGGGCTCTTGTCGCGGTCAGCCTGGGTCGCCGGACTCTTCCCGGTCTGTTTTCTGTTTTTAGCCACCATGGTCTTCCAGGAAAGAGCCGAGGTTAGGCAGCCGGGGAGCCGTTGAGGGGGGGGGGAGAAAACACAACCCGAGGGGTGTGAGCGGAGCTAAGCAGCCCCACGGTTCCTCGTATCTGGTCCTCGGATCTGCCCCTTTACTACCTGAGCGATGCTTTCACTGACACTCGTAGAAATCTGATGAAGCTTCGCCCTCAACTGGACGTTTAGCGGTACTACACAGAGCTTCTGGCGGTAACCATGGCAACGACGAGCAGAGGGTACCATGCAGTTTAGGAGACGAGCAAGACAGTATGAAAACACATTAGTAGGCACGGCGAATGTGCTCTTTAACAACCTACACACGACAGGCACTTTGTAGGCTGATTAACAGTATTTTCTGACACAGTATATTTAAATTTGACCACCTGAACTGTCTCCGTCTGCCCATGGGAGCTCATTTATCCCAGAATGATGGAAAAACTCTTTTTTTTTTTCATTTTTCAATATAAAATTTGGCTGTAAGTATTAAAAATTGTCCTCAACATTCCTGAAAGTATCAAGCAAGTTCCACCAGCATTTTGAAACCAGTAGATGTCCCTAAAGGACCATAATATTTCTGCACCCTGAGCTCACAGCTCAACATTTCACACTGCAACTCATAACAGTGGCTGCTGCTGATTAGAGATTAGAGGTCTTAATACTCCCAAACATTTTCATTTCTTTTTTTTCTTTTTTTTATTATTCAAAAAGTAGTTTCCTTTAATTCTTGCTCTCCTTCTGTTTTAAAGAATCCACATTTTATAAACAGCAGCCAGACTACAGCTCCATCCATCATCCCTGAATGGAAGAGATTCTGCAAATTCCTGGGCCACAAAAAGGGAAACGGAAAATTGTGTTTTCATTTTAAAAAATGGCAATTGGCGATTCTGGCAACTGAGCAGACCAGCAGACACTGTGAGGCTGGTGCCTGAACTGTAGGTGCCATAGTTTCAAACTGGATGGAGTGGTGGTCTATCTGGCGACAGAGACAGGAACATCAGGAAAGATGGGTTGATCTCATCTGTTTAGCTTGGAGAGAGAGTAAGAGGGGAAAAAACTGTCTGCCGTCTGGTGGTGACATCATGACAGTTTCCCTCAAACTCCACAAACAGCCACCAGGGGAACCTTGCACACCGACTCCTGCTGTATGTTGTGTTGGTGGGCTTTGGAGGGTATGTGGGTGAGAAAACCAAGGAGGGATAACAAGTTTATGGGAGACATTGTGTTTGTTTTTGCCACTGGCTCGGCACTGAGAGCCAAATGGTGAATGCGAGAATCTGTGAGAATCACCACAGAGAAAAGGAGAAGAAGATGAACACAGAGAACTGATCAGCTACAGTAGATGTTGCTTAGGACTGTAAACGTCTGTCTCACTGGGAAAAAGAGTGTTGGTGAGATCATTTGAATGGATTTCTCTGGTCAAAGAGTTTATGGTCATATTATACTAACTCCAAGTCAAATTCTTTATTTATTTTGCTCTCCATTAGTTCATGCCAAGGTAACAAGTTTGCAGTAAAGCTTTATTTCACAGGACCCATAAGGAGTTGGTTGGAAAGCACTATTAATACATATTCAAGGTCATGTATAATTACAATATTCTAAGAAAGTAGCCTGAATCAAGTCTAATCAATAAGCTATTGATTGATATTCTTTACTAAAATCTTACTTAATTAAAAACATTTATCTCACAGTTGCATGCATTTGTTCTCTGGGAAACTATAAAAAAGAGAGATCCCATAAAAGAAAGTGATGCAGCTGTTACTCTTTTTATGTTATTGCTTTTTGTAACAGTTTTCATTTTATAGTATGAATTTCATTTATACCTTTGGTTGAACTCTCATTTATGGTAGCTTTTGTTTAAAGTGATAATTGTTTTTTCTTGTACTATCTAGTCTCATTTTCTTCTTGTATTTATTATATTCTTCTGTAGACATTACTTGTTACTGTGTGTGTTTTGATTTTACTTGTGATAGAATATCTATATAAATACAATCTTACAAACTGTCTCATTTGTCATTTGTCTCATTCCTTATCATAATCACAAAATGGACACACAATCGAATGTGTTGTGTTGCTTCACAGAATGATATAATGTAACTGCCTTGTTCAGACAGGCTTTCTCACTACCCACACACATCTGACATGATGCTTATTGTTATACCACCCTACAGCAGTTGTTGTTGGAGCGCCATGTGTTTGCGCTGTCCCCACTGCCTGTCTAAAGCCACGCCTGTAAAACCACGAGCACATGTGGACATTGCATGGGATAAAAACCCCTTCCCTTCGTGCCACATCTCTCATCATCAATCCTAATTCCCAATCCACCAAAAGCCCCCTGCTCCTCCTCGCTCTCATGGTGGTATTTTCTCAAACTCCCAGCAGATTCATGGCTGCAGAGCCTGAGCAAAATACAATAACTGAGGCTGAGTGGTCGTCAGGGCTGTCAGAAACACCGAGGTGTCGCCGGACTGGACGACGGTGAAGGACAAGCTATTGAAAACTGTTAGCTCAGCTTGTGATTACACTGAGGGAATTTGTTTTTACACCAAACACAGCATGGCAGAGGCACTGGCTGGGTGAGAATGTGGGTGGGTACAGTCAGGCGTGTTTTTTGGCTGCGTTAGTGTTGGGGCTGGGGGGTGACGACACCTTCTATCCATGAAGCTTCATGGGGTGTGTTGCTTAAGGGACCTCCCGCTAATTAAAGACAGCTGGATTGGATAAAAAATAGCTGTGTCCACATATGAATTAAAGGAAAGACTCAGCATGACATATTTAATGACTGGATTTTGCAGATTATAGTCACTTACCCTTAGATTTCTTTCCTTGACTATCTCAAACAACAGAATTGCATTAAGATTTGTAGATTCCTGTCATGAAATTAAATGTTTGATCCAACTAACCATTTGATAAACTCTTTCTTTCCCTCAGTAAAAAGATCTGCTGAACAAAGGGTTGCCCTCATTACATTAGTCTTGTAATGTGTAACGGCTATGCACATGAGCATAGTTTATGTGGCTCATGCTGCCTTTATTTTGAAAGCATATTGCACTTCTGGTGTGGTAATCCTGGCCTTAATGTAACTGCCCCTGTTGGTGATAAATAGTGCCATCATCTTCTCCCTCAAGAAACGGGTAATCAGCAGCTTAAACTGCCAGAATGAATCAGAGTAATGCCAAACTGTAGATGAGTTGAAAAGACTAAGAAGTCATTAAAAACAAGAGTTCATCTCTGATATCCAACAACAGAATTAATCACCACTCATGGCTGCAGAGGGCGTGGTTGCTCAGCAAAAGTTACATTTTGTTGCTTTACAGGAAAGAAGAGAAAAGAAAGTTTCACAGGCACAGAAAGAGGGTTTGGCAATGAAGGCAATATGTTAGATTTGACCTCTAAACATCTTCATCTTACCAGAAAATATGTGCTGAATGTTCAACAAATTGGGATTGTAATTGACCTTTTTGCTATGTAGTGTGTTTCCAGCTCAGTGCAGATATGTGTCTGGTATTTTGTCAATAGTACATGCAGAGTGTCTTTGTGTGTGTTTGTCCACTCAATGAGCGGGCTGAGGTGTCAAACAGTAAGTGATGTTTATGAACAGAGTTTTCAGAGCGCCGAGATCGTCTCTGCAGCGCAAACTTCTTCCAGACGACTGCAAAAACTGAGGGAGTGGAGGAGGCTCCTGGCTTGGACAGCGAGGGGACCAATCGACGCCAAAGTAACCAAGGGACAGTAGGAAGACGTCTGTGTATATATGTGTGTCTGTATGTGTTTGTGTATATTTAACTCTGAGTCTGTGTGATTTTTTTTGTTCAATCATGAAACACAATAGTGTGTAATTACGAAATTGCAAAAGTATAATTCAGTTTTTGTTGAACTAACCTCCTCATTGTTGTAGTGGAGCAATGGGCACAATCTTGTGTGTGTTTATGTGTGGTTTAAGGTGGTGTTAGATGGAACAGGGACTAAACCGAGTCCTCACAAGTATAGCACAAAAATCCATGTGTGTGGGTGCGCATGTGAGGCGGGGGACAACAGGCAAGGAATAAATTTACGGACCAACTGGCTCCCTGTGTTGCTGTGACATGTTTATTACAGAGCAGAAACACATGCTGTCAATGATCACCCGTTGTTTGAGTATCAGTTATCTCAACATTAAGGCCCATTAGTATTCTCTGGAAACCAATTCAATTAGTGCTCTCCAGGGGCCCCGGGGCCGCAACACCACATCAGTCAGACCGCAGGAGAGAGCGACTGTCACAATCAGGCCGTGTGTGTGTGTGTGTGTGTATGAGAGACAGTTTACATCTTAGAGGTTAAGAGTGAGGATATTTTGCATGATTCTTACTTTGTGGTTTACAGTTTAGAAAGGATGCATTCTGATTTAAAATGAGGATTAAAACTGAGTTTAAACAGAAATTTGATCTCAGATACTCAAACTATGTTCGATAGCTTTCTTCTATTGTCATGTTCAGTGGATTTCTACAGCTTTTCCTCAAACTTTTTGAACGTCTGCACATTAATGATATGTTTTTGTTTGCAGAAAGACCAGTTTATTTATGTCAACTGTGTGAGTAGAAATTGGTCTCTTTGGCTTTATGTTTTCTGCTGTTAAACATTAATGTAACTGATGGAAATGTATGTAGATGGATATCATACTGTCATGCAGGATGGAGTTTTCCTCTTAGAAAATATCTTTAACTCCAGCAGGTGCTACAGCTGTAGCACTTTTTCCTCCCCCCAGGCCATCGTTATGGTAACAACTGTTTTAGGTGGACAGAGTGATGGCCTTGGCCTCATTTTTAATCCTGGTAACACAGCTGCCTGGATTACCGGCGCACCTTGACCTTGAGCGTTTGAATCCCTCGCTTCCCTGGACAAAGCTGTTGGCCGGTTCACCTGCTGCTCCACTGATGGAGAGATAAACTGAGGAGGAGACGTTGGGCTGAATGCAGTCTGATACACATCAGAGCTGCTGTTACATTTCATTAAATGGAAGCTGCTGGCTCAGCACAGCGTTTGTGTTTTACTTCATATAACAGATTAATATTGAGATTTTATCAAAACTCAAATCAGCGAGATATTGAACTGATGTTAAATGCTGCTTAGTTACCTCTGAATATGTTTAAGTGCATAATAACAGTTTCAGAAGCTTACATTTTACCATAATTATCTGAATTATTTTGTGCGCATACACAGAAAATAGTCTATTAGATTGGTTATTGTAGTCTATTGCATCAAGATCTTTGTGGGCTACTGGCCAGCTAACCAAACTAGCTGTATATGTTCATGCAGTATACATTTTTTTACTGGACCCTCCAAAATCTGGTAGTGATGGTGAATGGTTAGATGGTAAGTGTATGGACCAAAGTCAGAATAACTGCAATGGTGTAGTAATAGTGTAATGGCCAGCTAGAATACTCTTAATTTTCTCTGAATGAGCTTATTTTGAAAACACAAAAACAAAAAGTTAGGTCTTATAATTGTAGTTTTCAATGCTTTTAAAATATCTTCATTCAAATAATCGATGCCCAAAACTAAATGAAATTACAAAGAACTTTACTGGTGTCTGTATATAAACAAACAAGTCAAACAAGATAGTATTTTAAGGGGAAAATAGATTTACAGACTGAAGATATTTCGTAAAGTTTTGAGTTTGTAAGTCACGGTAGTCATATCTGAGAACTGTGAGCACACAAAGATAAAAAAAAAAGCTAGAAAAAAAGAGAGACAGAGAGACGGAGGGCAAGCGAGAGGCCAAGCAGCGGGTTGAGAGCGAGGACATGATTGGCTTAACCCAGTGCAGAAAGATTGTTTCCTTTGGCCCTGTGCTGCGATTTCCTGCCCTGTGATCATCTCTTCCATATGATTAGGCCGATGTGCAGAGCATGCAGTCATATGACGGGCTTTGCTCCACGCTGGCTGTGCAGACAAATGAAGCAGAGCAGCAACATGGTCAGTGGGCCAACACACAGAGGATTAAGGTGCAGCAGAGAGGAAGACACACAGGTGATGCGGTGTATCTATAAGGCTGACAACATGTTAGCGCTGTTAGTGTTGGCTTCATGCCTTAAGATACATTTGTTTAGTGCAGGAGTGTGTGAGTGTGTGCTATTTTATAAGTTTTGTTTGCAAGTGGTCATTTCATGGGGTGGTCAAAAGGGGCCCATAACATAAGGGTATGGGGTTAGGCCCATGTTAATTTTAACCAAAACCTAATTCAAGTCTTAACCCCAAGTAACATCTAAACAATCACAGAGCAGAATGTCTTCACTTTCCAAATGTGTCGTCACTCTAAACCCTAAAACTCAAACTGGTTCTCACTAAGAAAGATGTACAAAACCATACACACACACACACACACACACACACACACACACACACACACACAACCCTAACCAGCCCTGAGTAAGGTCTTTGTAATATAATTAGCCCAAATCAGTGACCTCCTTTTCAGACCCTACACAATGCCAGAGGGGCCCTGCTCTCCTTCAGCAACCTCCCACACACACACACACACACACACACTCTGTAACTCCCTAACCGCTAACACCACTAGCCCCTTGAGTCACCCAGCTGGGACCTTCTGGCTAATGGACACTGGAACAATGTCAGGAGCATGTGGGACTGTGTCTGCCAAACCTACAAAGAAAAGGAAATACACTCACTTCATCTCACCAAACACAACATTTGACATTGTCAGATAAAATCTAAATTTGCATTGAAAATCAATCACTTTACTAGAAGAGAGAACAAAACTGACTCTGCTGTGAAGGCAGTAACACAATGGAAAGACAAACCAGCAGTGTAATGCAAGAAACTATAACAGTTTCTTAAAAATCTGGTTTACAGTCACTGTTGCATTCACTGATTTGTTTTGGAGAATATAATCTTTACTGAAGTAAAAAGCATAACAATGAAAATACTAACATTTTGGCAAAGTGCAGCAGTATTGTCAGCAAAATGTCCTCAGGCATCAAAAGTAAATGTACTCACACTGCAGAAAGACCCCTTTGAGAATGATATAGAAATAATTGATACTGTTGGTGCCAAATATATGAATGAATGTTCAAATAAATGTAGCAGACTAAATAGTACTGAGTACTAAGTAAAGTAAAAAGCACCACAGAGAGTAAATTCTTAAGTACAAGTAACTCAAAACTGCACTTAAGTACAGCACTTGAGTAACTTTATGTTATATAAAATACCTGAGTAGAAAAATAACAAAAAGAAAATCTAATAACAAATAAACAAAATAAAGCTTGACAAGAGAATTATAAAGATATAAATATCAAATAGGAGTAAACATTTTTAAACATGTGCAGGATAAAGTGACTGAACTTAAAGTTGAATTTAAAACATTGAGAGAGAAAGAAACGTAAACATGTACATTATCACACAGGTCATTTTAAAGACAAATTGCCCATTGATTCCCAGACTTCTCCATCTCTCTGGCTCTCTGGCTCTCTCTCTCTCCTTCTCATCTTAATCTCTTTGTCTGCCTGTGTCTGTGTTTATTTCTCCCTCTGCTTCCAGTACTCCCTTTCCCTCTCATTACCACTACGCTTTTGACTAAGCCTCTTACTGCTACCTGATCAAGTATTGGGGAAGCAATCTGGAAAGCCAATTGCTTTAATTGAGGTGAAGAGTCCCTGACCACTTGGAAAGGGCGGGGTGAGACCCTGCACACAGTGTGTTAATATGTGTGTGTATGTGTGTGAGTCCACCACTGTGACTTACACACTCGACAAGGTTCCTCTGTCACTTGTCAACACCCTGACGGTTTAATCTTTCCTGCCTGGGCGAGTATTAAAAGATTATGAGTGTTCTGCATGGCTTCATGCGCCACATAAGGGGCTGTTTCTCCCGGGGCCCCTCAGTTCACTCTCAAAGGGGGTGAGACAGAGGCCGACGGGGGGGAGAGAGGCATGGAGAGGAGGTGGAGATGATGGCAGTGGTTGTGGTACTTGCAGGGCACTTTTACAGTTTCCTCCAGTTGCTGATGCAAGAGAGAGACATTTTAGAAAACTTTGGCCATTTCACCACTGTACCATGTTATCGATTTTTAGCTTGATAACAGCAACTTTCAAACATGATACTGAGACTTAAAGAGTAGGCTGGTTTTCATACTGCACTCATTTCAAGGTTGTGTATTAAAAATTAAGTGCCAAGATCGACTTTTCAGTGAGTCCCACCACCCAGAGCTTCTACACATTTACCACTCAAATTAGATAGTAACTTCTGAAATAATATGTTCCTGATATCAGACAGAAAGTCAATTCATTTCTACTTAATGAATATTAAATTTACAGGCTGAAATTACAACTGTCAGAGGCAGATTTTATCAACTAGTCAATTAAAGGTGCTATATGTGAGTTTTTGCTATCGCTAAATAGCCAAAGATAGCATTACCAGCTGTTTACTTACGAAGAGCTTATGTCCTTTGGTCCAGAGCTACTTTTTTCTTTTTTATTCTATCGCAAATTTCAGTAGAAGAAAGGAACTGAGAGAAATAAAAGCAAAACGAGAGTGCTACATGCTATAAGTTTTGCTTATAGCATGTAGCACCTTTAAAAAACCATCACCATCATATTTTCATTTGGTCTACACAGAGAAATTCTAATAACTATTACAACAGCTACAACAGCTGACGTCAAGCTTGATCTAAATCTTGGATTATTTGATGTGAGTGTTGGAGGACATAAACATAAATGTAAGATTTTTATTGTGTACAGTGTAGACAAACACTCCCACAGTGTCTCAATACTCATCTGTTCATCTCTATACTTGTCCAACAGACCAGGTCAGATGTATAGTGTATTTATTTCTTCCAGGCAGAGTACATGTGTGTGAGTGTGCGTTTTCATTAACACAGGGTCCAGGTACAGAGGCGAGGTGTAATAGGCTCTTTCAGCGCCTTGGCTGGCTGGCGCGCTGCAGTGATCTTTCAGCAGCCGGGCGCCCCGCTAACACCTCTCTGCTCACTGCAGTCCTTCAATTAGCAGTTTATTATTGCAGGGGCCCTCGGCTTCGGCCCCCGGGCGCTGATAGCTACATGCCAATACTGCTACTGACAGTCTGTGAGCTTGTGTGTGTGAGGGAGACGGGGTGCCAGAGTGCGGAGTGACACCTTTCAGCGGCAGTCTTTGGGGTTTTTGATGAGACGTGCTGTGAGTTGACCAAAGATTTTATGTGTATGTGTTTGAGCCCTGCAAAATATACTGATCCATTTATATGTGTGTTTGTGTGCATTTTTGTGCCTCCCTATGAATCCTGCCCCAATCAAATGTGTGACCTGTTCTGCTGCCCTCACCGGTCATATGCTGGATTGCATCTTGCAGATCCATTTCTGAGGACGTGTGCAACCACCGCTACTAAGGAACGCAGGACATGTGAGGGCAGCCTCGATGAATGCAAAGACACAGTTAAAAGCAAGTATAGTATATCAGTGGCCTCAATGGCAAGTAGTCCAGTGTCAATACAAGGTAGCTTACCTGATTTATAACAAGATGGAAATTAAGCGAGTGTAGCATAACTTTCATGCTAGACATTTGCCGATAATGTTTTTTTAAATTAGCCTTTCTGTCAGTTGCAACCTACAGATTAATTTTCAAACTCTGGCATGGATTTGCAGAATCATCCAATATCAATGTTCCTCTGTGGTGACAAGCTTGAATTAACAGACTGTAATACAACTGTTTATGCCATACACAAACACACGGTGTAAAAATGAAATATTGGACTCAAAAGCCACATGCTATAACAATTCCTTGATGAAGAGCAGCTGGAGATAGTGACTTTCTCGAATCTGCGTGTCCTGCTAAGAAACATATCCAGCACGTAACTCCCTGTAAAAGATTTCTACTTGTGTTTGGATTAACGAAACACAATATAACTTGTCCATTTGTGAGGTTTAGAGGTGCTGGTATATATATAATTGAACTTTGGACACACAAACTATAGCTCCTAGTCTTTATGCTAAACTGAGCAAATCCCGTCTTTGCTCTAATTCCACACTTCTCACTTGACCCTCAACAATATTCCACCAGTGCATCCATTGGTAATAGAGTCACACTTCTGCTGGACAAACAGCTTTTCCTTTTGTTATTTGTGTTTGTTCAATAAAGCAGGTTATGTTTAAAGTACAGTAGTTTCTTGTTCACAAAAGCCACATTTCTTCTGACACATTTCCTTCTGTCAAACTCTCATATTGACCATAATACAGGTCAAAACACAAAGTGAAATGGTATTTAATTTATTTACACAAACAGTTTATAACAAAATCATCATCTGTCACCATCTTTATTGAATTAACTGTCATCATCTACATGGAAAAATCCATTATCTAAACCATCTGTCAACATCAACACAGAGTCGTCTGCTGCACAATCACCAATGAGGACAGTTTTACAGAGTTAGTTAGTTTTAGTCTGATTTGGTTAGGTTAAGTTTTCACTGTCACAGTTACAGAAACATCCTCAGAGGTGCTGTTCACCACAGAGGTCTCGTACCTCACTGCTGCTGTGTGTGTGGTTTACTGGGTGGGAGTGGGTTAAAACACAGTACTGGCAAATTGTGGGCTTCTCTGTCTTGTTTTTTTTTGCGTGACGAGAAACTATGCACACAGACACACACAGACACACACACATATATATACAGAGAGCTGCAGCCCCCCTCGCTCTCCTCTCCTGCCAATGCGCTGCTGGTTACATATTGTTAGCATTCCATTTGCCATTTACATTTTCTCTGCTTGACATAATTGAGGAATGGATGCTCTTATGAAAATTAAACTCGCGGTCCTCCTGGGTTACTGTAACCCTGTTAAAATGTAATGAGATTCTTTATGCGTCGTCTTGTGATTTTTTTATTAAATAGAATATCAGTATGACTAATTCCCCGGGCCCAAATGTGGACTAGGACACCGCATTATTGATAGGCCAGTGCATAAGTGGTCTCTCTTGGCCTGCCTCTAATGGCCTAATAATGCATTATACCAGTATCAGTGGGCCTGCGGCTTGCAGTGCTTATTGTCGTTATTGAAAACACCTGGGCGGACCATTCATCAAGGTTAAATCACCAGGGCCCATCCGTTCATTAGGCTGTCAGTAAACATCTTTATTTAGTTTCGGCTGCCGATACTGACAGAATAGAGGCACAAGGAGCCCTGACGAGCAGCTGCGGCCCCTGAGCGTCCAGGAAGACATGAGGACACGAAGCCACGGAGCTGGCCCATGGCGAGGCTCCTGGCCCGCGGTTGGTCCATGACCACCGGACCGAGCCTCCCCCCTGTCAATTGGACAGATGATGGAGCGGAACGGATTAGGGTGGCTGTTCCCGGAATAGAGGCAATTTTACGATAGCCGTGCATTTACTGTGCATATTTATCTTCTCTGATGATTGTTTTGAGTGTAAGCAGAGGGAGAGGCTGAAAAGCTGTCGGGCAATCTCAGAGAATTTGGAGGCTTTTTCTCCCCGTGACGGATGGCTCGAGGCCCTAACGAAGAAAGATCAGCCGGGTGGAGGAGCCAGTGGAGAAATGATTAACCTCATTGACTCCCATGTTTAGTTAAAGAGCAACTTGACAAATCCTCACTGCACAGGCTGTAGGCAGCAGCATCAATGTATTCATATAATACCTCTAATTTAAAACACACATGACAAGGACAATATCATTCAAATGATAATTGACACGTGGAAAAAGTCTGTTTCATCAACTCAAACAAGTTGTTTCTCTTGACAGAGTTTGTTGATTTTAAGTTTTAATTTCTATGCATTAATTGCATTCAGCACCTAGATCAGGGCAGATCTTAAAGTGTGAGGTAAATATTATATATATTGGGGTCAGCTGACTTTAATTTGACACATTAACATTTGATTTTGATTAGAGATGTGTCAGAAGCACCAGTATTGTTTATGTAGTCTGTACCTTAAAGAGTGTACAGATTTAACATAGACTGCTAAAGCATTTAAATATTACACATTAGATTTTTCCATATTCTCACATTTAAATCACCTTTTAGACACAGTTCAACAGACCCAGTTTGTGTTCACTTTAATCAAATTAACAACTGTGATATAAATGTTTGGCTTCACAGTGAACAATGAAACATCATTAAGCTATAATAAGACATAGGACTCATTTATTTTAGCCTTTGGGCCAACATGGATAAATAATTTGTTGTCTCTTCATAATTAATTTCTGTACAGCGACCGGACTCTTGTGGCCCGGATTGGACAATTTAATGAATAAATTAAGCAGGTTTGAGAGAATTAGCGACGTCTATTACTGCGTGCTGCAACACAAATGGGACCTAATACAGTTGACCATGACATTAATGATTAATTCAGGGAGAATTGCAACAAATTGAGCAGATGGGATAAAGTTTAAGGCCTTAATTTTGATATTAAAAAACACAGAAGCCAGACTTTGCTTCATTGGTTTGGATTCTAATCTAGAAAATGGGCTAAAAATCAAACGCTGCCATCACTGGCTTTTAGATGGTTCAAAATAAATGATGTGGGGGGACATCTGAATGAGTCAGAATGGAGATTACAAAAGCACAGAGGTAAAGAATTTGCTGACTTGTGGCCCAGTGAAACAAACGATGTGTTGGTTCATCAGTTCATCACTGACTCCCTTCATTTACCAGAATCATCAGGGGGGCTCTTTATAAATGTTGGTTTCTTTTCATGTTCTTTTAATAATCACTCTGCTTAGGCAACACAATATATTTTAGCTTCCTGGTCCTAGAGGAAACAAAGGCTTATTTAAATGTATTTTTGTGCATTTATCATCCTCAATTATTTCTTCATACATTACCTAATCTTAGTGTAACACCTGACTTTACAGATTTTTCCTCAGCGTGGATTTGAACCTGTCATCTGTCAAGCTATTTGCGACAAAATTGGATTTTCTGGCATTAACTGAGACATGGCACATGTCAATGTATCTGCCCCTAACCCTGCAAAACCCTGATGCAATTCAGTTCCTCTCACTACCACAATCACAGCTCTGTTTACGTATATCACAAGCTGACGGTACTTTTTCAAGTCCTGAAAAGAAGCATGTTATTAATAAATGTTCCTGTCCTGCCACGCTGCCTTGATTTTGCACAACTGCAGCTCCTAAACACTGTAGTTTCTCACCTTTGGCTTTTTCAGTTTTCTTCTCATCTTGCAGGTTTTTCAGCCAAGAATGTCAGTCTCTGTCTGAAACTGTCAGTTTGTCAATATTTGGTAACTACTGCAACTCCTCCAACAGTTTTAGCTCTGGTGTAAATGAGAGATAACCCTACCCTTTAATTCAAGGGTATAGCACACGTGCACACACACACACACACACACACACACACACTCTAGCACACTTGGCAGAGCCGCCATATGTGAAACGGGCGGCTGGTGGTGTTGATGAATTGATGTGGCGGGCAGCTCTTCTCCTGCCAGCTCAGGATACACAGCTCGGATTCATGGGAACCAAAAGTTCCAGGGAACCATATATCTCTCAGAGGCAGAGTGTGTGTGTGTGTGTGTGGGGGGGGGGGGGTTAAGGCGCTGCGCATGTCTGTCACTGAGCTGGCTGGGCCCCGGGGCCTCAGACCAAACACAAACAAACTACAACAGCTGGACCCAGGGAATTCAGATACACACTCTGATGCACACACGGCTCTCAGCTGATTATCTCTTATATGGGCTGGAGCCCTGGGTGTCAGTATATCTATCTGTTTAAGGTAACTGCATTAAAAATAATCTTTTATTATTTTGTCAGTGATTTATGAATTTGGTTTTTATTGCTTTTGCTGTTTGAAATGCACAGCATTCTGGCTTATACAGTATGATTGGTGTGCGTCATTCATTCATCCATTCATATAGTCACAAATAAACACACACACACACACACACACACACACACACTGCTTTGAGAAGAACACGTAACCTTATAAGATATACTCATGGCATACATACAGATGAAAACAAACACACGGGAAAAAATGCATATACAAAGTTTTGGGGGTGAAAAAAATAAACAAACTAAAAGTATGTTTAAAATATTATATGATGTGGTGTGTTTGTGGTGTGTTTGTGTCTCCTCGTGTCCCTTCACCATTTGCTGTTTCTCCAACTTGTAGTCATTTATTTAGTGTGCATGTCTGGTTGTGTTATTCCTCTGTGAACCTCTAGGGGGAGATAAAAGCATGAAAAGCATCTTGACCTTTAGACAGGACGAGGACAAAGTGCTGCAGAGAACAGAGAAATCACTTCTCAGCTCTGGAAAACATGGAGTTACAGAGAGAAAAGAAAATCTTCAGAGAGAGAAGCAAGAAGAAGGATTATATTTCTCTTTTTCTCATCCTGAAACATTTTTTTCATTTTGAATTTACTGACTATGAAATTAAGAAATAATTGGCATGGTGTCTGGTGCCTTACAGTCCTTCATCAGACTTCAAGTTTAATTGATATAGCTCTATTACAGTAAAATAAATTAAATAAAAGGGAATAAAACTTTTTTGATGATGATGCAAAGTGAAAAATTACAGAGAAAACATAAATCTGTTGCTGTTTTTCCCTCCATTTCTTAAGTTGTGTTTAACTCTTCTGTCTCTGTCCTACAGCAACAGTCTCACCTGCAGTCGGCCTCAGACTCACTAAAACACACTTTTTTGTCTTTCAGAGCACTGCCAACATATTTTTCCAAGCAACTGAAGACAGACATGAACAATTAAAAGCTGTTAAGTGACCTTGTTTGGCAGCGGCAGCAGACCGGACAGCAGCGACAGCATGCAGCTCTCCTGGCAGAGCCAGACTGAGGGGAGAATGAAGCCCTCTCGACAGCGTTCGTCATCCCAAGCCGGGCCCCCGAGAACTTCTGAATGAGTAAAATGATTTGATTATGTTGAGGCTAATGACGAGGGGCATACTTAAATCCATCTCCACGGTTTTCTTTGCTTCTGCCCCTGATTCAGCGCGCTGTCAGCAGCTTGTTAGACGGGTTTTTACTGCAGTACTTCAGCTCACTGCCTCGTCAGATGAATAGTGAGAGAGAGAGAGGGAGAATAAAAGAGAGGCATGAAGCAAAATAAGAAAGGGAAGAAGAAACAGAGAGAGGAGAGAGAGGGAATGACAGAAAGAAAATCATGATTGACACAGGAAAGTGAACAAACTTTTAACCTACATTTGACCCACATGGAAAAGTGCTGGGGCAGGGTTACAGCGTTAACGCTACAACCGCAAATGTGTTTTTGTATGTGTGTCAGCTGGCCCCACGTTCACTTAGACAGGAAAATAAAAGTGATATAACATACCAGTGCTAATCAGTGTCCCTGCTGCTGCAAACATCAATACCGACCATATGGAGACATAAAGTCAATTCTCCTGTAATTGAGAGAATTTTAATATCAGGACAAAAACTCAGCAATCAGCAGCGTGCCGAGCTCGTCCGTCCCTGCACTTTAACTGACACATCAAAGCAGTTGAACAAAGCTGGTGACTGACAGACAGTGACCTCTCCTTCCTGCCCGTCAACACAACAAAGACACACGCCTGTTCATTTCCAGACAGCTGCCGCTCCACACACAGCGTGATGCTGCCCTCAAACCCTCTGAAACCAAACAAATTACTGTAAAGAAAAGAAAATCATGTTAGAGATGAGAGTGGACGTGAGGAGGAATCACAGTCTGTTGTTCTAATATTAGCAATGCCATTGTTGTAAGTAAAGCTGGGCCTGCTGGGAGCTCTGTGAATGGTCCTAATACACAATAGCAGTTGTGTTATTGTGATTAAATTTTGTACTCAGGACAATGTTCAGAATAATTTGTGTGTGTTTTTGTTGTGTGTCTATTCTGCGCCCAGATGCATTAGGTCTAATCAGTGGATGTCAGTTGCCCTGTTACTGTCTCTTCTACTGTTGTGTGCATTCGTTTGTGTATGTAACAAGATTAGATCAATATATTGGGATGATATTGAGCTTTTATTAGATATCTGCAATCGGTCGGTCACTGTTGTAAGTTGACAATAAGATGGAGACTGAAATCAGGCAAAATTTAGATCAAGCTTCATTATGCTTCCTCGTAAATGTTTGTGTTTTTATTCTTTTTTGTGTCTGTGACACATGCAGATTTATATATATATACATACACACATAAATAAAAATGGTCGATGACTTATATTACTGTGTGTAAATTGAATAAATTAATCCCAAACATCCCTGACTAGTGTATTAAATGTACAGGAGATAAAGGAACATTATATCAGGAATTGTCCTGTTATCAAAGGCTTTTTGATCAAAGTGGTATTTCTTTCCTTGTATTGTCAGTTGTGATCTTCCTCTGAGCCAAAAGTTATGTTCATTTTTGATATTTGTTAATTATTTTTTAAATTAATTCATCAGTCAACATAATGTAAATATTACTGTTTCCCAGCTTAAGATGACATCCTCAAGATACTTGTACTCCAATCCAAAAAAATCCCCCCCAAAAAAAGTGATAAAAGAAAGAAAAGCAACACATCTCAAGCAAGAATCAACAATCAAAATTATTGATTTAATTAATAATTACTAATTTTATGAATTAATCATTTCATTTTTTTGTGCTGACAGAAGTAAAATTGCAGCTTTGAGAACAGGAAAAACAATAAATATCAGTCCTAAAAACCATCAGTCAGCCCTTCTTCATCTGCCTGCTGATGTGTGCGTCAGTATGTTTGTGTGTGTGTGTGTCTGTGTGTGTTCCTGCATCACAAACTCTTTATCGTCACTTCCTCGTCCGCTGCAGCAGGTCACATCGCCACTGCAGCGATGGCGAAAAAGACAGAGTGAACACATGGAGGGAAATGGAAGAAGAAGAACAGGAGGAGAGGAAGGAGGAAAAAAAGAAACGTTTCACCGCTTTCATAGAGACCCACTGGTGAGGACCCACCCACCTCCCTCCTAATCGCATTACCCAAGAAAACTTTTACTTATGGCTAATGGAATTCGCTTAAAATTGAACCACTGGTAGCGAAAGTAGATTTGCATTGATCCAGATATGTATAGAGCCAAAGTCAGTCTATCTATTCTGTGAGGGAATTAAAGGCCGCTAAGCCTATAGAGCCAGACTGTATAATCCTATGTTAAAAGATCAATACTGGCTGGAACCCGCATGAGCTTTTTTCATTGTGTGTTTTTTGTGTGTCTGACTGAATATACCCACATTATATACAACTGTGTGTTTTTACCCAGATTGTATATTTTTACCTGTAAATCCTTCAGGCTGTGGGAGCTGGCGCTCCTCTGCCTGTCTTTGGCTCCGGTTCATCATGAAGGAAGAGCTCTTTTGGAAGAGCTGAAGGGGTGTGGTGGGGGTATCGCAGTCAGACTGTTAACACCGTACAAATAAGCCTGGCTGCCCGGCGTTTATTTAGTCTGACACCCATCGTCTGTCGTGCCCTCTGACAGCTTTAACCCTCAGGAGGAGCAGAGGGGGCAGATGGCGCTGGCAGCCGAAACATGGTGGGTGCAGCTCTGACTGTGGTGATCAGAAACCAACTGGATATAAAATACAGTGTTACAGTGTTTGTCTCCTGCTCATTTAAAAGAAACAGGAGAAATGTACCTGACCCAAACTGCAGCTGAATCATTCAAGAAGCCAGAGGGAACAGTGATGATGTTTAACAGCCACATTTTGAGTATTTAATGCCAATCGATGTTAATTGATTATTCTACAATATCTGATTAAATTAATAACAGTACAGTTGAGATCAGAATAAGAAATTGGATTGTGGTTATTGCAAATAATTTATGAGTTAAACTATGAGACTACAGCAATGCCAGTGGCTCTGTGAGACTGTGGTGCTAACATGCTAACATCAGCATGCTAACTAGGCCATCTTAGTTTAGCATATTAGCATGCTAAGGTTTTTTAATGAACACTGAACACAAATTACAGTTGAGGCTAATCATTAGTTTTACAGGTATTCATAAATTACGTTACTTTACTTTTCATAAGTTTTATGTTGATGATGGCGGCAGAGGAAAAACCAGAGGATCACCAAAGTTTCAAAAGTTGTCACCAAGAAATGTCGCCAATGACGCCAATCCCATGTCTCAAGAGGAAAAGTTAGAGGATGACCTATCTGTCAATGTTTGTGCCAATCCATACGCCAGACTTGGAGATATTTAACAGGATAAATGAAAACATCATTCAAGGATCCCCGAAGTGCTTAGGATTCATTCCCTTAGCACCATGGATATCTGCAAATGTGATGCCAACCCATTTAACAGCTATGATATTTCTGGTGTGCTCACTTTCAACTTTACTTCCAAATAAGGTGATTTAGATTAAGACTGCAACTAATGATTATTTTAAACACAGATTGGGATGGAGCCAATCCCTTCTAATATTAATCTTATCAAATTTATAATTTATTGTCTAAAACATGGCAGACAGCAGAGATTCTAGTTTGGTTTTGGAGCTCAACACATAATCTGGTTAAACTGTATGACTGTTGTTGTTGGTTGTTGTATGTATCAATAGTATGTTATCAAAGGTGATAGAATTGATGGACAAAGCTACATAAATAAGCTCCTGTTATTGCTACATGTTTCTACAGTCTATTTGCACTGTTATCATCATAGGAAATTGTTCTTTCTTTGCATGTGTGTAACATGAAATCAAAGAGAGAGATTAGCTAAGTGGTCAAACCTAATCAAATCACAAGGTTTTAACTGGGTGACACTGATGAGCTGGGGAAAATAATTCCTCCTGACAGTCCATCAATCTCATCCATATTCACTCTCCCCCTCTAACATCTCCACCGATCCTCAGCGAACCCTGAGAATGTGCTAAATGACCTCACACACTGACAGCGTAGCCACGCGCACACTCGATAGTGACCTCATTGATGAGCCAGCTCCTGCCAATACTGTAACACACACTCACACACACATACACGGACTCATCAGTCAGGAGGTCAGGGCGACCCCATCATCATCACACCGGCTAGAATGGGCAGCGGCAGCAGCACAGCAATGACATTGGCCGTCAGCAGCAAATCTGATGACTAAGAAATCCAAATATGAGATTAGTCCCTCTGACTATCCTGATCCTAAGTGCCACTCCACACAAATGGGGCCCTAAGAAGATAATAACTGTACAATTGCTTTTATAGGGATGGAGTTATTCAATTACAAGCCCCTGGAGTGAAATGTTGCTATAACTGTACCACAGCCGGATACGGCTGAGAGAGGAACCATTTTTATACCATCTTTAGAGAGAAGAAGTCTGAGGACGAGGATGAAACGAAATGAGTTGGTGTGTGTGAAAATACAGAATAGAACACAGAGAAAGTGGAGGGACAAAATTAGCCCTAATATTTTCTTCTTTTTTTCTTTAAAGCTGTAGTGTGGGACTTGAACTACCAGCACCAGCTAAGTCTCTCTGTATTTTGCAATATTTTGAATCTGGTGCCCATGGTACCAGAAGAAACGTTTCTGAAGCTTTAGATGAAAGAAACCTGGTGTTCAGAGGAAGGATTACGGTTGAGTACCACTGATGGCGTTTTCTCTCTTTGGAGAGTGCTGAAAGAAGAAATTACTCTGCAGTGCAGACAAAAAGTTCAGCACTGCAGGTTTAAATCGGTTTTATTGACAAGAGAAAACTTTTAACACTTTTCACTTTGCCCAGATCCGGAGGTTCGAGGATTCACCCTGCTGGCTTTGAGGAGGTTTGGAGTAATGCAAGCTCGGACTCGGATAAGCATGTCCATGCACGTGTATAAAAAGTCCTTTAGGTCATTTAAAATCTGCAGTGAGAGTTTAGATGGTGTTGTTCTCATTTGGCCAAACAAACAGAATAAAACAAGTAAATATTTCACTGTAAAATCGCTTGGTGCGCACATGGCTCTAAAAAATGAGACGTCATTCTGAATTTGAAGTCGCCATCTTGCATGAGTCACATTTAGTTTTAATTTGCATATTAAGAGGCTTTTTAACATCACCAGACCTGATTGAACTGCCACATTCAGATGCATATACAAGTAATCGGAATAAATGACCACACAACAACCGCAATCTTTGCTAAAACCCTTGACTGCAATATCTTCTTCTCCTCGCTGCACCTTTCCACCAATGAGAATTAACTGCGGCTGTACGGCAGGACCAGGCCGGCTAAAAGAATGAGCATGTTTAACCATTCTTCCTCGGCTCTTTGGCAGCATCGACTCAGAGCTGTTGAAAGTCCAGAGGCAAGCTCGCCCTCTCCCCAACCTGCTACCTCCAGCTTAATCCTGTTTGTCCCCGTTTACCAGGATTGAAGTGGAGAGGCCTCTCTGGATCCCTCCCTCGTTTAAAAACATTTCCTGGACCATATCTATGTGCCCTCATTCAGGACAACTTCTATTACTTACAAATTACAGGCTCTGTAACCCAGTTACCCACTGAGGCTTCGGTTCTTCTAGAAATCGACAGGGTTTCCAGGGGACAGCGGCTCAGCCAAGGGCAAACAGCTGCACAGCTGAGCAGGTTGTCTTTGTGATGGAAGATGTCAAGAGTTGGGATACAAGATTGTTTTTAATAGTCAGGGATTTATGGTTGAATCTGACTTTAAACAAATCTGAGTGCGTTCTTCCAATCAGCAATGTACCATACATCTACAAAATCCTCCAAACCCTAATGATTCAAGTCTTATGAGATAAACAAAGTTAAAGATCTAAATCTGCTCTGAATATTTTATGCACTTGTTAACACATCGGTATCACATAATAATCGATTATCACATATCTCCATCCTCCCCAGGGAGCTCCTCAATAAAGACTTAGAACAGGCATTAAAATTATTGATTAATCATCCTCAGACACTTTCCATCTGCCTGAGGAGGAGACGTGCCTGTGGATAATCGCCTGTGGAAGCAGTGGATTGAAGCTGAAATCCTACCATACTATGGTGAAAATGTAAGATTTTTTTCTACAAATACATGGTATCCAAGCTTTGTTCAACAGTCGACCTCACACTTAGATTGTCTGTTCCTCAGACGTTTCAAAATGTCAAACCACCATCCATCCATTTTCCCCAGACTCACTGCTGATCCTGAAGCACAATACCTGGATGCTGTGCTGTTTTCTCAGTAAACAAGGCTGTGAATTGGGAATTCTGTGAAAGAGAATAAGAATGCACCATGTAGACAAACTTTTTTTGTTTGTCCCCTTAACCTGCTACTCTCAATTCTCCGTAATGTTATGATCTCCTCCAGTTCCCAAAATGCTTTTCAACTCATAACGTGTTTTGAATTGTTCCAGATTTCGAAATAGCCAACTTTGAGATTTCAAGACCTGATAAATCATAGCAGGTCAACAAGGTTTGTCGCAATTGAAAGCCTGCTTGTGTGGGGTTTGTTGTTGTCTCCTCAGTAGTACTGGTGTGCTCAGTTGGCCCAGGTCAACTCATAAAAGCCTTGTTGACCCACCTTTAAACCAGCAGTGGAGTCACAGAGCTGACTTGAATCTGTGCAAACGAGGGAGCCAGCACCAACCAAAGCCAACCCTGCTGCGTTACACGTCACGCCTCTGATTCGTGCACACTCAGGCAACATTACACTGGCGGCATAATCACTGCTGTTTGTGTTTCTTGACGTTAACCTGGTATCTGCAGACAGCTGGCTAGTTGTTATGTCGACAAACACAAACTGAGAGTGCAGATCAGAGTGAAAAAGCATTGTGGCTGCATTTTGTACTGGACCCAAAAGTAAACTGGGGAACAGCACTGTGGTTGTGGTACGATGGTTGAATAGTCTGACTACAGGCGAGCAGAGAGCAGGGGTTCTTGTACTGTGAGCTGATGAGTTGATAGCAAGCAGGTGTGGAGAGGAACCAGGTGCCTGATGAGGTGAGCCACGCCCCTGACACACACACACACACATACACATACACAAGGGAGGAGGAGACACAGGGTAAGACAAGGAGGAGCCATGACAAAAAGTCTCTTTTCAGATAACTGTCTGGACTCAAATCAGGGACTGTCATGACTCAACACGGCTGTAGTGTGTAGCAACTATTATATTTTACTGTTTGACTGAAAATAACAGTTTTGTGCCTTTGTTAAAAAAAAATAAAAATTCTCAAACTCACATATCCCTATAGGGCTGGAACCAAACAAAACTCAGGTATATTTTAACAAAAATAACTTTCTCACTGCTGCTTTAACTTAAGCTAGATACTAAAGATTATGCTGCTAAGTGCTAGCATCAGTCTGTTGCTGGTCTTCGTGTGAGCATTAATTTGTGGAGCCAGGCTGGTCAGTGGGGGCTTTAAGAGGCTGTGTGATTTATGAGTCTTAGATAAGTGCAGAGGTGTGGAGATCTCAGGACACACAGATCTGTTGGGTTGTTGGAGCGACCTGCAGGCTTCCTACAAGAGGGGATTAGGTTAAACTAACTCTCAGCCGTTTACAGTTTATCTCGGTACAGCTGCTTCTGCCAACTACTTTAGAGCACTTTCCCCACAGAGGTCAGGTCTGCGAAAGTTCACACAGATGAAGACTTTATTGTTGCCTATCCAACGAACACACACACACACACACACACACACAGTTACACAGGTGCATCTGAACTGATTTGTTCAAAAGTGGCGAGTATGAATTACTGTAGGCAACCTGTCTCATTCACAAATTTTTTAGGAAATGTTCAATTTTTGTATTTTTCTAATCAACCCATTTAGTGACCCCTCATTCCATATGGATGGGGGGTTTCCATCCTGTTTGTAAACTCTAAACTCTTCAGGTTTTTCCTTTAATTTGTGACCTGCCTGTATAGAAATACACACATCGGACCACACACACCTATACAAGCTTGCAATGTAAATTATCTGGGTGGGTCCAGATGGGTTTTTGCTTGACACACACCCAAACATATGCATTAACCCACACACACACTCACTCCTTTAACTACACACCTATCTTGTGTCTCCTCCAGTTTACCTCCCTACCACCAGGCCTTGAGGGAACCAGCACAGTAAGTAGCTAGCTAATTAGCTAATAACCTGCTAATCAAATTGGCAGCCACCGGCCCTTTAAAGGGCTCAGGCATGGTGCATTACCTTCAGCGACTGTCATCAGAGCTCTGATCCGTCCAATATTCAACCAAAGAGCTCAACATTTTTCATCCAGCACCTTTATCCATTCACAGGCTCCGCTGATAACAGCCCTCCTGTCTGAAACCAAACGCCCCCCTAAATGTCTGCCTTTACAGTGAATGACCCAACACACACAGACACAAAGCACACACACACACACACACATTAAAAAAGCGCGTGTGCACACACACACACACACATACACTGACTTTAAGAGCGCAGAGCTCTCCTCGCCTCCCCAATTAGGCCTCTAATTTGGCTAATGGAGCATTAATGGAGAAAGAGGCTGCTGAAGACCCGAGCTCAGCACAATGTCCTCCAAGCCAACATCACACACACACACACACACTCACTGCTCCCATGTACACAAACCCTCCACCCCCAACCCAATACAACACACACACACAGATTAGATTTCACTAACAATAGTATCAGAATGCCCCTCTCTGGAGACAACACACACACACACACACACACACACACAGATAGGCCTGGCATCTTTTGACTAGATTCACACACACACACACACACACAGATAGGCCTGGCATCTTTTGACTAGATTCACACACACACACACACACACACACACACACCACACACACACACACACACACATATACATACATGGTCTTGCATGTACACACAGAAAAATAGGGCTACAAGGGATGCAAGAAGTAAATTCATCCATTATAAAATTGCCTGTGGATATAACTTTACAGCAAATGTTGTAAATGTAAGAAGGTGGGTACATTTCTACGTGTCTTATTGGATTGTCTTTTGATGTTGCCTTTTGGAAAAAAAGGTTCTGGCTTGTGTTGGAGACTGCTTTTGAAAATCTGATAGTCAGGGTCAAAAATGTCCACTAGAAAACCAGTCAGATCTGATCTTAAATCTGGGACAAACCAGAAATTTAGCTGAAACTTACCAAGACCGGACAAACCACACATGAAAACAGTCTCCACCAGCTTGCACAGATTATTTGTCTTTGACAGTCAGGAAGGACAATAATTCTTATGACTGAGTAAATACACTGAAGGACCTCGAGCATTCTAGCGATAAACAACCCCCACAAATCTCATAAGAACACCAACTGATGCATGTTCTAGTGTCAAAACAAACATTACGTCGTAATATTTCTGCTGAAAAGGTCAAAAATGAAAAGAAAAAGCTCAGCGTTTTAGGTTTATTTACCGACAGGATCTGATGATTTAAGATTAGAATCTTTACATATCACACACTACATGATTTGTCTGCACTGTCACCACCGACCAGATGTGACAGATGTAGTCGACTTGGTCAATCAGTCATCACGGCAATCTATCAATAATAGTCATCAGTTGTTTTGTCATATGTTATTATTTCTTCATTTTTTTCTGATATTTATCTTTTTTGCATGTTATGTCACTTTTATTTTCTGTCTTTCTATTTTTAAATATGTCAGAATTAAATGGTGTACTGTGTCAAATAAACTACACACGTGTATATTTGTTTTTTTTAGAAAACCCACTCAGGCAAAAATCTTTTTCTCTCTCTCTCTATCACACAAACACTCGTGCACACCACGCTCATTAAAAGATGTGGACAGCATGGGAACTACTGCAGCACTGTTGAGAGGAGGATGAACATGGCGCCATCACCCTGCTCCTTATCACACACACATGCACGCATGCACACACACATACACACACACATACACTGGTGGTCATGTACTGTATATGTACATAACCCTCATGTGATACTCTAAACATGTATGACCTGTCTAGTGGGGCCCTGCTTTGACCTTCTTACATTATCTCTGTCATGTGAAGCCTTTGCAACTGGATTCTGACACCAAAAATTAATCAAAATCAAACCCATGATGATTGTCTTTGTTACTGAAAAGCTGAAACATTTAGCCATTATGAGGTCATCACCCAAAACACGCGTTTCAGCAGCATTAGTGAATATTAGCCCTGTGCTGCGATAAGGCTCCCATGGTGCCTTGTTGGGTTGTGTTGGAGTTTCCAAGCCATGACGGCGCTGGCGACAGCCATATCTGACGCTCTGACCCTTTTCAAGTCAGCCGCTAGCACTTCAATCTCTTTTTCTGTTGCTCTCACACACACACAATCACACACACACGCACACACACATCCTCCCCACATCTGTAGATAGTGTCACTGCTCCAGTCTCCAGGCCTTTGATAAGGGGACCCCCTGAAAAAAGAGAAGGGGAGCAGTGAGCGTTTATGGCGAGCAGTCTGAAAGGAGAGTCTGAGAGTGGAAACCCAGAGAGAGAGAGAGAGACAGTGTGTGTGTGTGTGTGTGTGTTTGCAGTCATCCTAATCTCCAGCCCGGCTCCATAAACACTGCCGTGGCCTCGCAGAGCCAGATCCTGAGCAGCCAAGCAGTTCTGCAGCTCCAAGTCTGATGCAACGCCGTCACACCACGCTGCCGACGCCGCCACTGCTGCTGCTCACTGACAACAAACCCTGATTAGCTCGGGCCCTATCTAATGATGTCATCAAATGTTGTTTCTGGTGAATGAGGGAAAAAATGGTAAATGGCTGCATTTAAAATTCACTTAATCACATGACTCTCACGAACACTGAAGTCCTGAAAAATAGTTTGGATGCAAAGTCTGAGAGCTCAACTTAGCACAACTATGTGATATAATTTATCAACAAGAACTTTTTATGCTCTGTTTGTGTGTGTTTAACCTCTGTGTCTGTGTTTCTTGGGATAGTTTTACATGGGATAAACCAAGTTTCTCTCAAAGCTCTCTCTCAACTCAATATAGTGCAGCCACTCAGCCACTCAGCCTCGCCACCAGCACAGTGTAAAACTTTTGACAGTTGCAAACAATTTCAATAATTACTAATTGCATTATAAATTATCGATCAATTCCTGAGTTATATCCAAAAACGGTGACCATGACCTTCGACCTCTGACCACCAAACTCAACAGTGGACTGCACAATGCATGTAAACCTGCAAGCTAGAAATATTTTGGCTTGTGCACTCAGCAAGCAACCATGGTACTGACTATGATATGACTGAAATGCAATGGGCTCGATTAGCCTCCTGAATTTGCAGCCAAAATGCAATGAAAAACTCCTTAGCACTGGAGGAGGGCGCATAACTGAAGAATCACTGCAACGTGAAAGAAAATGATTCATTTAAAATTTGTGTGTTTGGACAGATACAGTAACAAACTGCTTCGTGGTCGGGCCTTCTATAATGATGTTTTCTGTAAAACTACAAAAGCAGATTTAACAGCAAACACATCAGGCTGCTGCTAACATCTGTTCACTAACGTGCCCTGTGATATTTCAAAATGTTGACTGCCTCAAAGCACAGACGGTGTGTTTGTATCCTTAATGCTCTCATCTTATCACAAACTACATTCTTCTGAACATATTATTGTCTACAGTTGATTTCCCATTCACAGAAAAACAAGACGATTACTGCTGTTTTTGCTCTTCCCCCATTCGGATTGGCTCCCTCTGCATTCAGAGCGGTTAAACCTGGCTGTGATTGGTCCATGCTGTGAACAAAGTTAGGTTGTGAGAAGCTGGAGCAGATAAGAGCCGGAGCCAGACCAAATAAAGACCAGCAGTCTGTTAGCATTCCTTACGTTGCCCGATACCCCCCCTACCACACACAGAGACATTCCTCTGATGTCTCAGGGAAGCCACAAATATACCTTCAGTGTTTTTGTTTTCCGACATGAAGTAAAAACTAACATGGTGTTATGTATTTTAACTTCCCCACTGTTTGAGTAGCTGGAACATGTTGAAAGTTCATTTTATAATTTTAAAAATACCTGAGAAATGAGATGAGAAATCATCAGGGACCAGGTGGTGGACAGCTCAGAGACATGCAACAGTATCACAAATATGCACATAAAATAACAGAGACTAATGTTAAACACAGATAACAGACACAATAACACATGCAGCACAGTCTTCATCGTGGTATGATGGAAATGTAAGACATAAATACAAAAACTGGCTCACAGATTAATTGTTGTGCTTCAAAACAGATATAAAGTTAAATTTGCTAACGTCTTTACCCAGAGTGACTTATGCCTGTGCCAGATTAATAACAACTGGGATCACTAAAGTTATTAAAATTCAACCCTGAGGGCGAGGTGAATGTCTGTGCTCAATTTCATGGCTGTCCATCCAATAGCTTGTGAGACACTGTTCTAAAAAACATAAATATCAAACTCATGGTGACACTAGAGGAAAAGTCAGATGGCCACAAAGGTTATTAGGATTCCTTCTATCAAATATCATGGTAATTCATCCAGTATTAATTGAGATATTCAGTTGGGACCAGTTGACCAACCTTGAGTCATGCCACTACCTTGGCTAGAAGGTATACGGGAAAAGAAGGTTGAGCAGAGCCTTTTTCACTTGAACGAGAACAAAACAGTTAAAAGCTGCTGGACTTTTGTCAACTGCCATGTTATAGGAAGGTATAAAGGATCTACTTTCATTTTTACCTGCTGTGTTTGCAGGCTTGTTCCTATCTTTGGCTCATTCTAACAGGATGTGGATCATCAGTGTTTCCTGTGCTTGGCAGCTGTGTGGCCCTCAAACTGTCTCGACCTTTTGGACCAGATGGATGACGATAAGCTGTCATGTTCAGGACAAAAGCTCTGGACTTCCATCATCTCAAGATGCAGTGTTGACTCAAGAGAAACTAGGACTTTCTCTTCCTAAACAAAACACCAGGCTTCAAACACAACAACCGGTCGCTGTTAAAAAGCCACTCAGCAATGGTGGTTAACACCCTCTCACACTTTCGCTCATTCATGCCATGGGAAGTAGGATGCCATTCGTTACGAACATTTGTTTTGCTTGTGTCAGCTTTTACAAGTGAATGAGGAGATGCTGACTTCCTGTTCCTCATGACTCGGACCACCCAGCCCCTAAAATGTGGCATAGGAGCCTTATATGATGAAGTAGCTTTAATTTTTTTTCCTCATCTGACTAAAGCATGGAAATACCACTGATTTTTCCTCATCTCCTTGCACTCTGTTTACTTACAAATAAGCTAGTAACAGTATTACTGGCCAGGTGTATGGTGGTGATTGTGTCTGCTGTCCACTTGCTTGTGTGTTCTTCAGCCTTCTAGTTGCTAAAGGTGATTTATGATTGACAGGTTGTTGGTTTGAATCCCAGAACTGATGAGAAAAGTCATGTAAAGTAATGCAGATGATGATGCCATAAATCCAGAAATATTGCAACATACATTCAGAATTTATTTCCACTAATTGAAAATATGACTATAGCACAAATGATAATACAGTGATAAGACAAGATTTCCCTGAGCATTTTAATGTAACAGGACATGGCTAAGTGTGTAATAATGTCTCTGTTCACTGAGGTCACTGACAAGCCACAACTTAAACCACCTGACAGCCATTTTACCTTTGATCTTTCAGGTTTTACCTCAGTGTTCGCACCTCCTCTGTGAGCGAAATGCATGATGACGAGGTGTTAACAGACAAGTTAGTTTTGAAGAAAGATGACTGGAGAGGGCCGCTGGCATCTGATGATCCCTCACTTCAAAGAGCATAAACATGTCTGCTGTATCTGTGGCACAAATTGCTGTATGCCCCACTTTGGTATTCATCTCTGCGGATCTAAACGTTGCAGTCGACAACACAACAGTACCTGTGTTTTTGAGGGTGTAACTGCAACTACGGCCCCAGGGAATCCACTGGCTGAGAGCCTCAAAGCCACACAAGAGGAGCTAAGCCCCGCTGAAGAGAGGCTGTCATCTTCTCCAGGCTGCACCTGTGGAGACTGGCCTGCCTCTCCACAGGCCTGGCCGGGGAAAGAGAAGGGAGCTTTGGGAAGGATTTGAGTGAGAATAGGAGCCCACTTTGCACCTTGACACAGTAAAAGCCTTGAATGGTTCGACGGCCTCCAGTATCAGCCCTGAGGGGAAGGAATGGAGAAGACACTGGAGCCGTGGAGCTCATACAGCTGTGCAGACAGGAACAGGATGATGCTGCTTCAGCATGACAACTTACACATTATTTCAGCAGATTATCTCATGGATTTATTGAACTCAGTTTCTGAGGGAAGGTTATTTACGAATACATGAGCACAAGACTAAAACTATTTAGCACAAGTGAGAAAACAAGCTGTTCTCTGGAACCACTTCAAATCTACTTCACGTCTCATTGACTCAATTCAAATGTATTATTTCATTTTTTTAATTCTAGATTCCATTTTCCTTTAAACCCACACTTGTTATTCTTATTGCTTCATCCTGTTTGATGCTGATGATTACTCTTTCCATATTGGGAGATTTTTACTTCTATTCATTGGAAACAGCTTTGTTGTTTTGTAAGTTCACCTAGCTCTGCTTTAAACAGAGCAGGGGGTGTGTTTGTGGCAGTGTGTTAAGTGAGACATTGAAATACTATCTGGAAATTGATCAAGGTAGCAGCTGGTTTATCTTTCATCACAACACTCAGCAGTGACAAAATGTAAAAGTCTTAACAGTTATTGTATCACTTTAAATAATTCAAATGACATTTCTGTTTGTGCACCTACAAAACTGACACAGTTAAAAAAAAACCAACGTGTTAATCTTGTGTTCTTTTTTTTTCCTTTCATGTATTTTTCGTAAATGGATCAAATTGGAGTTGGGGTAGTTTAAGCACATTTACAATGCAGTTTAACAAGGGTAAGCTTTCATACCTTTTTTGATTTATATTTAAATGATTTCATATTTTTGGTGCACTATGTAGTTTATCTTTTTTCATCTTTCTAACTGATCACAAAGGAGCATCACTTGTTGTGTGGTATTTATCACATCAGGACGTCCTGTTCATTGTTAATGAACACAAGCAACCATGAAGCCAGAAACCAGAGAGTTAAGACTCAAACAGGATCCCATCATGGGTAACTGGAGTTGAGTAGTTTTATTAATGTTTTTCTCATACATCAGAGAGACAGATATATGTGGCACTAAACCTGCTCGATGTTCCCAGCTCCCTCCATCCACAGGAGAGCGTTTCACAGTCTGGTACTGCCGACGTGTTTACACACACTTTAAGCCTCACTGTATTTATTACTGACAGAATTCCCAGGTACTTACACAGCCAAACCACCATCTAAAAAACACACAAACACACATACACAAACCCTGACAAGTCACACATCACACAAAATCACACCCACACACACAAGTTCTCATGAATATCATGAAAACTGCACTCTGTACACACACATTTTTCTCAGGACAAGCACCTTGGATGCTCACAAGTACTTAGCGCATTAGAGAAACAAAACAGATCTACCTCTCAGCACACACTTTAATCCTCAGGCATCCAGCTCTGGGATGGTGTGAGAGTCTGAGGCTGAGCTCTGCATCCCCGCTGGTCTGCGCTGACAGACAGCGCTCTCTGCAGAAAGACAGGTCACCGGGTCATGTGACCTATCTCTGGATGAACTGCAAGCAGAGTTGAGGGCCACGCCACTAATCCAGCCATCCCTCTTCGTTACACTGTCGTCAGTCAAAGGAAAGCACAGAGCTGCAAAAACTGTGTATTTTGAGAAAAAGCATGGTCGGCTCTTGAGTTGCTGGGTTGGTAGTGGAAGTCTTATTCAACATGTAAACCAGTGTTGCAGTTAGCAGGTTTCTCTGCAAAAATGTACACTGTTCACTCTGGTTCTAGACAACCTGGAATTTTTAATGCAGCTTTCCAGTCACAAAAGTCCTGGAAATGTTATCAGTAAATCCTGTTTTAAATAAAATTATAAAATGCTCAAAAGCCACCAACTTTTTTCTCTTCCTAACGACAAGGTCAAGTTCAAATTACCAAACTGGCCTGAATATAAGAGGAGAACCCCTCTTCCAACATCTGTTTTGAGAAAAAGACAAGAAACACTTTGACCACAGCTCCTGTCAGGAATGTTTCCTTGAAATATTGGTAATCCAAGGAGAAAAGAGTCATCATTGTTTAAGCCTTTTTTCTTGTACAAGTGAAACACTTACAGAAAAATGTAAAACCCACATTAGTTAATCTTGTCCATGTGAAAGTTCAGCTGATGACAATACTGTAGTTGCAAAAGCTGAACAAGAACCAAGTGAAAACCCTACACTCTGTTAACCACATAAAGATGTTTGCTGCAAGAAGTGGATGTGGACAGTTTGAGAAATGGAGGCGTTTATAATCTGCGTGGAAACAAATGGAGGGCTGAACGAGTGCTAGCAAAGTACGCGATCGATCACAAAGCACGAGGGGAGGGACGAAGACAGAGGGGAACGTGTGAGCGAGGAGCAGTGATGGAGGGAGAGATGGAGATGGAGAGAGAGGGAGCGAGGGAGTCGGGGGCCGGTGGGTGGGTGCAGATAAAGCCGAGCTCTGGAGGATTAAACTTGTCTTGAGTGTGTTTCAGAGCTGGCGTGGTTGAGGGACAGGCACTCTGCTCCGGGGGCTCTGGAAGATCTCAGCAACATCCAGACGCCCTGTCTGCGGTCTCCCATTCACACACAGCAACAACACACACACACACACATATAAACACAAAAATAACATTCATGAACACAAAAACACACCAACATCTAAATACAGACATTCGCAGTGCCTAAACAGAAAAAAGCTCACTCACTATTTTCTCCCTTTATTTTTGACCTAGTTTTTAACTTGCTGCAGTTTCCTCTGTATTTAAGGCCAATCTATCTCTATCAGGCCCGCTCCAGGTCAAGGTGGCGGTTTAGACTTCTTGATCTGTTCTTGTCAATAAAAAAAGTTGTTATGTGATTGCTACTGACTTTGACCTAGAATCAGTCAGGACCAGCAGGTTCACTCTGGGAGGAGCACGTGCCCCTTCCCCATTACCACCATTTAGTTGCCTTTGAACAAGGCATTGCTCTAGTGTAGCACATCAGATTGTGCAGGTTGTCTGTTAGCATCCTCCAAGTGGAAATGTGTGTAAGGGTGAATCTGGAGCAATTCCTGGAAAACAGACAGAGTGATAATTAATGCACAAATGTAAAAAAAAAAAAAAAAAAAAAAAAAAAAACAGCGCAACTAAAAAAAAATAAAAACGAAAATGAAAACTTTAAAAAAAAAACTGTTACCTCATGAAGACCAGCTTTTTGCCCCCAAATGGGAGTTAAATCCCCAGAATGTGACTGAACAGAAACTTTAAAACACATGTACCTGCTGAAGTACAGTCATCTTCAGTCTGACTTAAAAATATAAGCCTGCACCACTTCTGTTAACATGTGCAGTACAAAAGATGGATTACACAGTGAGAGGAGGTTTTAAAGAGAGGTACAGCTTCACTCAGTCAGCTTTGAGTCCACAGTGTAGCATGTCTGAAAATCTAGTATTTCAGTGAGGAGGGTGTGTGGATGGATGACATGGATTGGCTTTCCAGAGGCAGAAGCAGCAGTTACAGCACACGACTGACATTTTAGTTCACAGATCAGTCGTAAGTTGGAAGTTGATTATTCATTTATATGAATCATCTGAGTCTAGTAGTTGATAGCTGACATTAAGCCTGCACACATTCCTACAGATCGACTATGAACACAGTGTAACCACATTGCATCCATATCCACAGCCCCTGCTAATGTGATGTTAGCTTACATTGTTATGAAGGCTGCTTTGGTGCCACTGGTTTAATTTCACTGAGGAGTTGTAGGCAAATTTATTGCATAAGTCTGTACAGCTGTGACTTAGCAAAAATTAGTGCTTCTTCATTAACACCCACCTGCAGTAGACTCACATAAACAATGAGACTAAATGAATAGGAAGCTCAGTGTTAAGCTCAGTTTAACAAATTATTTCTCCAACACCGAGTCAGAGACTTTTATTTCCTTTCAGTGGTTTGCCTGATGAAAACTTGGCAGTAATTACTGATTGATGGATGAGTGTTTGTTGCTCCCTGTTTCCAGATCTTCTCCCCTGAATGTTTCAGACACCAGACCCCTGCAGCCTTTAATCAACCAGCGACATGAGTTAGCAGGTCTGTTTCACACCACGACGCTCTGGGCTCTGGCTGCTTCTCTGGTGTCGGCTGAGGAAGGTGACAGGACCCGGTGTGAAAGCACTGATAGGGGAACGCTTTTCCACAACGTTCCCACACGGAGCGTCTCCAGAGCTGCCGACACTGACAGCATGATGGGTGACAAGCGTGCCTGCTGTCAGTCATCCAGGGCTCCACATCTCAGCAGCTTTATTCACATTAGTAGTGCTGAAATGATCAGTCAGTTAATTGATAAACTAGATAAAGACAATCTGATGTCACTTCTAATAGTTCAGACTTTTTATGAGTTGAAGAAACTCAGCTTCTTAATAAACTATTTAAATCCCCCATTGAAATAGAAGAAAAATGACTTGTCACATGGCAGAAAAAAAAATAATGTAATGTAATTAATATTAACATTCTATCAAATATTTGGAGTTGTTTGGCTCTTGTGATGTGAATTTAAATCCTAAATGATTAGTTTATCAAAAATATACTTGTATTGTATCAGTAGCTGCAGCACATTAAGTTTATATTTGAGACATAAAATATATATCAACTCACATCTAACAGTTATTGTCTTTATTGGTTAATTATGTTAATACCATTCATATTTTACATGTATTTACATTTACATATATTCATTGGGATGTCCTCTTACAACTTATTTTGCCCCGGATCCCAAGATATGACAAATGACCAATTTATGAATATTTTGGAATTTGGTGTATCTTTTTAGCTTTGTATTATTTCTTGATTGTTAAGATTTCAAACATATGATGGTGAGTACTTCATTTGAGATACATTGTGCACTCATGTTTACTCATAAAATTGTGAAAACTATCTGGAAGCAGTTTCAGCTAAAAACCAAAATTACTTAGACAAGCTTTCTTCAGCAAGATCACACACACACACACACACACACACACACACACACATCCTTGTACACCTATCTGTATGGATGTCCCATCATTAACATAATGCATGCTAATTCTAACCTGAACCCTAAAACCAAGTCTTAACACACACACACACACACACACACACACACACACACTGCAGGCAGATGTTCAGGTGACAGAGAGACAAAATCCAGGCAGCAGGTGACTGTGTGTCTTTGTGTATGTACAACTGTGTGTGTGTGTGTGTGTGTGTGTGTGTGTGTGTGTCTGTATGTGTGTGTTGTTCAGACGTCATCATTACTGTCATGTTGACAGTAGGACACACACGTAGTGCTGAGAGGAGGGGTGTCTGAGGCAGCCTCAGGCTCTGTCTGTGTGTCAGCAGTGGTGAGTTAATTGAGTCTTTAGACCCTCTGTTTCTCTGCTGTACGACCAGAGTGGTGGTTAGCATTCATTAGGAAAAAATTTACATTATTTAGTGTGTGTGTGTGTGTGTGTGTGTGTGTGTGTGTGTGTGTGTGTGTGTGTGTGTTCAGGCGTTGTGTGCTATGAACTATTAAGATCAAAGTTTTGTTCATACTTACTAAATAAGAGGCTAAAATTCTAGTGTTTAATATTGGTGGAGGAATTCTCCCCAAAGCTTGAATACAGTTTGATTGACTTTTTTATGTGGAGAAGTCTTTAAACTTTGACAAAGACATGAAAGTATTTCCAGCAGATATAACTGAACTTCAGCTGACAGTTCTTCAGAATAACCTTTTATCCTTCAAATTACATCCACATATTTTGCGTGAGGAATTGTGTTTTGTTGGAAACTTTACAAAAAAGACTGTGTGAAAAAAAATCACACATTTCTGTTATTTAAAACGTGATAAAACTGATAAATCCAGATATAGGTACGTTGGTTTCAGATTTCCATATGTGAAGAGTAAGACAAGTCTTGATCGAATGGCTTCACTCTTTCACAACTCAGAGATAAACCAGGGAGGAAACCTTAATGTGCAGTTTTTAGAGTATTCAGGCCTTCATACTGCCATGGCTTTCTTCTAAATAAAATTGCTGCAGGCCCAAATACAGCAGCATCTTCAGTCAACAGAGCCTCTGTTAGCTCTATTGTGTGAGTGATTTGTCATCTTCTCTTTTTGCTTCAGGAAACTTGGCCAGGGGAAGGCGGCCTTTGTGTCGTGCTGGTGTTGAGCCCTGGTGAAAAGGCAACAGAGACGAGGCAATGAGCTAAGTGATATTTAGCTCTTTGCCTGCCTCAAACCAACACACACACAAACAACCACAAAGACACAGGACAGACCTACACTCGCATAGAAAGTCATGTCAATATACTCAGCAACCGCCGTCGGTTCTGGCTCCAAACCTCTAAACAATCAGCACACACACAGAGAAACACACACATCCTCTGTCAGCCTGGAGTTGACGTTGACAGGCTGCTCTTTTGTCCATCATTCACCCGCAGACGAGAGCACAAACAAGAGAGAGAGGGAGAGAGAGAGAGAGGGAGAGATAAAAGCCCTCCCCCCTGCCCGCCATAATCCAATTACAGGCCTGCAAATTTGATTGGCGCCCCAGGAGTGTGCCTTCAGCTGTCCGTCATTAGCGACTAAAGGAACAGGGGGGCTCGCTGAGGGTGCTGTTAGGGTGGAGGGAGGTGTGTGTGTGTGTGTGTGTGTGTGTGTGTGTGTGAAACAGAGCAGGACTCTTACACTTTATCTCTGTTGGCTCAAAGACGTCTCCTCTGTCTTCATGTGCCAATGTCCGATGTATACCTCCCATTAGTGGCCATTAGAAAAAAATGAAGCAGACTGAAAAATGCCTTTATTAAACATTTGTCAGATTATCAAATGTGCCACAGATTCCTTCGCCAGGCCTCCTGTTCAGATGAGACAGCGAGACTAAATAAAGGCTAAAATGATTTGGGAAAAAAAACAAAAACACAGGACAGGCTGTTTGTCTGATTAATTTTGGATATCCTGGTGATCTGGTCCGCTCAACATCACAGACAGTTCAGAGGAGAATAAGAGCGGAAATGTCAGAGATCTGGATACTGATTGGCCGAGTGGATAAAGTGAAGGGAAGACATAATCAGTAAAAGCTATTTGACTCATAACAGCCTCTATACACTCTGACATCTTATAATCACATATTCACTTTTATTCACAAAATCACTGGGTGTGTGTTTACTGAAAAAAACATATTCTTATGCATGCTAATGTCCCAAAAAAGACTTAATGACTAAATGACAAATATTAACCATCATTTTGTGTCACTGACAGCTGCTGAGTGGCACAACAGTAATTCTGTGCGTCTGTGAAATGAGAAGCATCCTACTGTGGGACTGCTGAGTGAAATTATAGCAGACTCAGTTATAAAGTTGTCGTCATAACTGATACAGATTATTGCAGAAAGAACAATAATAAGACCCTAGGTGCAAAAAGAAAAAAATGGATTAAGTGCAGCTTCAAAAGAAATCCTGTCATTTGTCTGAATGCTGCTGTGATGTGTGTTTCTCTGTGGATGCCAGTGAGACGCCAGCCATATCAGCGCGGTGCCTTGTATCTGCCAAAGGAAGATCAGTGAGGAAGTCACAGACATGCCCCAGGTCTTATCTTTTATTGGCTGGCTCCTCTGAGACTTATCTTTTATTGGCTGGCTCCTCTGTCAAGCTTATCTTTATTGGCTGGCTCCTCCTGAGGACAGCCTGTAAGCTGTGCAGGGCTGAGGTGGAGGTGGTGCGGGTGGGGTAAAGGGAGGTGGGGGGCACTGCCAGGATGACTGGGACCGACACAGATAGCTCTATCACCAGTGTGGGAAAAACACACAACCCTGTTTCCACCTTCAGGACGGAGAGACAGACAGAGTCACTACTGTCTCACTTCCTTTCCTTCCTCCCTCCTGCTTCCCTCCTCATCACTCGGCCACCTCAAGACCCATTACTCATTCAGCTGGTGCCCAGAGTGATTTAGAAAAGTCACAATGCACCAAAATGTATCTGTCATCTTATTTCTTAAATAAATAAAACCACAAAATGAATCCTTTTTTCTAAAGAATCATTCATAGTTTGTCAACTTTGGTAAGTTTGACACACAAATTTGCACAAACCCTCCACTATACATAATAATCTGACCCTGTGTTTTCACACTTGCCCTTGCTGCTACAAAGCTGAGTGGCATTAATGAAGCTTAGAAGAAGCATTTTTGTTTCAGGGCATGTTTCATAAGAAAAGTGAAGATTTTGGGTGAGAATTCCCAGTAAACAACAGAATTTTATTTCCTAATTTGTTTAGATATTTATTTTATTTTGAAAAGGGTGTCAAAAGTAAAACTTAAAAAGTCCTGCATGCACAGACACATAAACTGTGCTTTGTCGTTTCCCCCTTCGTACGACTTTCCTTCATTGCTTTGTTATTTTTTATTTATCCCTGCTGTTCAGTGTGGGCCTGCACCAACCACAGACACTGGCACTGATGTGCTGTTTTCAATCAGCAGCCTCCTTGTTGCTCATCACATGTGGCATCACTCTGTCCTCTGTATATATGTGTGTGTGTGTGTGTGTGTGTGTGTGTGAAATGACAGAATAAGATGTGGCTGTTCTCAACACTTGTTTCCTGGAGTCTGGCCTATCAGTGAGATAAACAGCAGATCTCCTTCAGCAGGTTTGTTACAGGAACTGCTGTTCACAGGCGTTACACAGTTTTATCATCCAGAGAAAAGCTGATAACTGACCTCTGCAGACCCAGACTGAGTGTTAACAATAATTAGCATTATAAGGGCTCCAGCAGAAGATATCTTATTCCAGATATTTCAGGAAAACAGACACCTGCCTTTATAAAGCATGCCAAAATAACTGCATGGATGAATACAAAATCACAAAACAGTGAAGTGTTAATACATTTATAGTCTGGATCCTGCCAGCTTTGCTTAGCTTTAATGCAGTTGAATCAGCTCATTTTATATGACTATATACTGTTTTGTTTCTGAGTTGATTTGGTAATGATCTGCTACAAATACAGGTCACGACAAAAGAAATTAATTCAGGCTGTTTCTGTGGTGCGACTCTGAGGTTAGCACTAAGGCTAACCACCTTGGAATAATGTCCAAATGCACCTAGATGGAATAAGGGGTGTTTTTCCTTGTTCTTCCCATTTTGCCAACATCACCTGAATGCAGCGCTTGTCATGCTTTTATGAATGAAAGCTAAAGACAGTCTAATTCAACAGTCCAGCAATAAATCTTACTTCATGGTGTTATAATGTTCAGTTTTTATTGAAATTGATAATGTTGGGAGGATGTAGCTTGTGTTGCTGTTGTCGATCTACTGTATCCTCTCCGTCTGCTGACACCCCCCCCCCCCCCCCGCTCCTCTGACTCAAGGCCCCTGGACCTTCTTATCAGCTCCCCCATCCCACCTACCGTCCCAACATGGCTCCACCAGCAACCACAGTCCCCCCACCTCCCAAAAACACCCATGTCCCCCATGTGTCTGATAAGTGTGTGTGTGTGTGTGTGTGTGTTTATGATTGTGTCCTGCTGTGGCCCCCGTCTGTCTCCATGCCTTGAATGACATCACTGGACCAAAGAGGGAAGTGTGTCTGGAGATGGTGCGTTGTCGTAAGGTTGCCGTGACAACAACATCATCCATCCCAAGGGAGGGAGAACTGGAAGCTTATCACTCTGGAAAGCTTTTAAAACAGAAAAAACAAAGAGTTGAGGCTTTAGGAAGCAGAGCCTGATGGGTAAATAAGTTAACCAGGATCCATCTCCGCCATTTAAGACCAGTTCCCGTATCCCCTAATTACTGATCGAATACAGTGTGTGCTTGTGTGTATTTGTGAGGTCCAATTTAAATCTTTTCAACTTTTCATTAAAAAATACAAACAAGGCTTTTTCTTTTTTAGCAGCATGTCTCATTCACTGAGTTTTCATCCAAATGTAATCAAAACTTTAACTGAATTTATGAAAAATCCATAAAAGAAAATGTGAGTTAATGCATGTTTCCTACCATTATGCAAATGTAAGGAGCTGGTTAATCAAAGTACAAACAGCTTGTGGCCCTAATTTTCATGTGGGAGTATGATTCCTTTCATCTATTACTTTAAAAAAACATTAGTCTCCTCACACAGAGCAGTTTCGCCACCATGCATCTCTTCAGTTGACATTAAAGTCACATGCTTCATGTTCATTATGATTGATTCATTAAGTCTGTTTACTTTACACTTTATTGCATTTTGTTTTTATTGCTGTGCCAACTTTTCCACTTCAGCCAGGTAAAAAAAAAAAAATGCAATATCATTTATTTTTTTACTTCCCACTGTTTCCACTGTGTTTTTTTTTTTAAATTAGCAAATTAAAAATGCTCATAAAAACAGATGGGTGGAAACCCACTGAATGTGATTGTCCCTTAACTTTTTTTTACAGGCCCTACACACCCACACAGGTGTTTTCAGTTATTAATTGATTAGAGCTATGCTCAGGTTGAAGTTGTGTGAAGCTGTGATGACCATTACATGAGCTTACTAGACTCCACATAAGAAAACCAAGTAAAACAGAGGATACTGAGTCCTACTAAAGACAAAACATATCAAACACGCTACATACTTCTCTGGAGGTACTGCAGATACGACAATGTGGATCCTCTGCTGGAGCTCTGTTTTAACTAATTAATACAAACTTAGAAGCCCCTCAGATAGAAAAATTAAATCCCTGCAGTTACACAGGTGTTTTCATCAATTCTGATTAGACTTCTGCTCAGGTTAAAATGCAGCAGGGAGAGTCAGACCCAACTTGTACAGTCTCAAGGAACTGAATCAGATAGATTAATGTGAAAACACCTGTATAGGTAGACCATGGGTGTGTAGGGACTTAATCAGTGTATTAGTCCCAAAGGAAAAACACACTGGATTTCTATATTCCTATACATAAGTGCACTTTATTATGCCACAGATCAGCTGTTTGAGGAAGAGATGACAGATAAAGGAAAATAAAGATGAAATTAAATTTAATTAAATTCCTTAGTTGTCAGGTGATTGGTGATACCACATCCTCTTCTTTGGTCATGTCTTTGTTGAGGACTTCATGCCTTTGTCAGCCAGGACATATTCTTAAATAGAAGTCTGGTGTTAAGTTTGTACTTCATTACTTTTAACTAATTACACAGTGTGAATTCCAAAGCAGACACACAGGCAGGATTTGTGAGTTAAAGGTTAGAGTTTGAATGAGATGAGGGACCAGATGAGATGAACAGAACAATCTGGCACTGAGTAGGAGGAGAGCTGGGCTTCTTATACAGGTGGAGATTGGATGATGTGTTGCAGGTGTGCAGATGAGCCAGGTGCTGGTCAGCCACACCTCACCCCAAACACACACATACACACACAAACAAGGGAGGAGAAGACAAGAGGAAAAACACAAGGATGCAGTGAAAACCTGGAGTTGTGACTTTATCCAACGTATCCCTCCCAATAAACAGGAAGTCATTATGCTGACAGTTTTCACAAGAAAATCTGTATTAAAGTCCAGAGCTCTGATTTTTAGGTTGTGGTACAGTAGAAACACACAAGGCAAAAACTGACACATGAAAAATGTCATCATCATTAATATATCATTAATCATTAAAATGCCTTGTTTATGTGAACACACACACACACACACACACACACACACACACACATACACACAGTCTGTTAAAAACACATGAACACCATCCAGACGTCCGTCTTATCTCTTGGCTCTTTGGCTGCATCTTGACACACTAACCATGTACAAATATGGAAAGAGCAAAGCACTGTCAACACCATCCCAGTGTGGACCAGAGCACCGCCATCCTCCACCCAGCACACACACACACACACACACACACACCTGGACATAGTGTACGTATACACCACATCAAACACACACTTGTGAGCTCACAAAATGAACTCAAAAATAAACACACATGAGCTCACACACAGACAGACACACAACTTTCTCTTTCATTCCTAAATGCTCAGACCTCACACACACACACACACACATGCACACACACACACACACATAGACCCAGTGATCCAGACCTGCCCAGTCTATCACCCCTCCTCCCTGGGAAAGGGTGAGAGGACAGCAGGCCGTCACTGTTAGTGTTACATACCACTCAGAGCGCGCTCAGATAAGACAAGCAGAGGAGCCGAGTCCTTCAAAAGACCACAACCAGATCCTGACTGGGCTGCTGACACTGCTGCTGACAAATTTTTCAGTGCACTCCATCACATTAATTTTTTTCTTGCTTTTCAGTTATGAGTCAGCTCACACCAGACAATCCCACCACGTTTGTCTGTTTCACTGTACTTTCCACCCTTTGTCAATAAACTGCCTCTGACTACTTTCCTACTCTGCATTCTGCTCCTCACTCCTGTTGCCACTGTTATTTAACTTTGACAGTGATGCATCAGTAAAATCAGGCCTGTTAATGACCAATCAGAAGGAAGAAACAGGACAACTGGTAATTACTCCAAATTCTCATTTTAGAATTGGGAAGCCTTTTCCTAATGTCATTATTTGGTCTCCTGCAGTGTAAACTACAGTCTGCAGGGACTGGGCTGACTAATAAAGCAGTAGGAGGGGCACTGGGGAAGTAATGACCAGTGATATGCTGATAAAGGAAAAGAGGTGTTGTGTTCACTTGTTCACTAATTTAAGAGGTTCTCTAATTGTGGCTCACTAATGGGTTGTAGAGCTACTATTAGGATCTGTGAGATAGTTTATCTATGAACTGACAGAATACACTGACCCGAGACAGACACTGATACAAAACTGCCTGCACACACATTAGTTCTCTATCACTTACACGTGGAAACACAGATACTAATACAAGGATAAATATACAAGACAAGTCTTGGAAATGTAAATTTAAACATATTAATCATGTATTGATTGTTTGTCTCCACCCTGATTTTCCTGTTCACAGTCACATGGACACAGTTTAGAAAATCACTGAGCCACTTCACCTTCAGCTTTTGTTCAGTTTGTTTGTTCTGGTGAGAACAACAGAGTTCAAAGCAAAAAATAAAAATACAACTAAAGTGTAGATTATTGAGATATGTGTAGATTAACTGCTGAGCCAATCAGAGCCTTTGTGGGTGGTAGCAAAGTCTGTGTCACCGTTACCAAACATTTTCCAAGGCTGAACTCTCTCTTTCTACAAGATCTATGACTGGCATCTAGAGATGAAAATAAAATAGTTAAATTTATGCAACTAAAACACTCAGGAATGTGATAGAAACTCCAGTGCATTATGCTACATGCCCATCCCCCACCCAAAACATCTCTTCATTGATTGTTGCTATTATATGTAAACTGTCCAGAAATTCACAAGTCTGCTGTGCTGTTGTTGTCCACAAGGATCTGTGCAGACACCATGCTAAATCTATGACTGTGGACTGCAAACGTCTAAAAGTCCATCCTCTTTATGGTCTGATATTGAATTGAATGTCAGCCTGCTGCTAAAAGTCTTCAGTAAATATCATTTCTATTTCCTGAAATATTTGTTTACATGTTAACAGTTATAGTGATACAGGCCAACAATGGATGATGTTATTTTTTCTTGAGGAAACCAACTTGGACTCATCTCTCTACTGTTAGAGCCGTGTCAGACTGAATAATGGGGTGGTAATGAAGCGGCCGTTCAATCTGAATATCAGACTCTGAAATCTCTGCCTCTCTGGTGATCCAGCACTGTGGAGCTCTGAGGGTTTATCAGGGTCCATGGTGCTGTGCAGGGGGGGTCAGCAGGTCACAGTGGGAGGCCTGAGGGTTCAGGGACAGGCTGTCTGTCTGTGAGTTAATCCTCCAGCACACACACTCCCTCAGACCTGACCTCTCCACCACCAACAACTTCACAGACTGGACCAGGAAGCCAAGTGTGTGTTTATCTATATGTGAATCTACATGGGTGTGTGTTTGCATAATCTGTCTTTGGTGTCTGTGCATGTTTGTCACATCTGCAGCTCTGACACATATTTTACTGGTGGTGTCCATCCACTGTTACTGGAGTCATCAGACCACAGGCTGCCGCTGCTGAACTTCTACAGACAGGGAGGCAGGGTCGGGGTCAAATGTCACAGAGAAACAGAAGTCCCTGGTCACATCTATCTATCATCACTCCATCACTCTACATCTCCTTTTTCTGGGCAGTGCAGAGGAATTGTCAGCAAAGTAATGACAGAGCTATCAACACGTAATTTCTGCAAAAATTACTCCAGTTGATTTGTTTACATCCTCATTTTTCTACGACACATAAGAATGAGATATCTGGCTTTGAATTCACAGGCATACTTGTTAATAAGATCAGTTCACTGTTGATTTGCCCTTTTTGTGGGATGTGTTGACAATGAGAGAAATATAGAATATCACCACTCAACACAGCTACTTCCTGCTGCCAAAATGTGGACCCCAGATGCAGACATTTGTGGCTGAAATGCACTGCAGGACTTAAAACTAAAGCATTCACCACTGAATTTCTTTTAAATTACAAAAACAGTACAGGAGTTTGTTTTAAGAAAAGTCAGATGAAAGCAGAAACACAAGGCACAGCTGCAGTCGGATACATCACAGATATCACAGGGGTATTTTACATGATACATCTACAACTATAGTTTTGACTGAATCTGTGCTGTGATATAAAACTGAACTGAACTTTTCTAACATCTCACATTCCTCCATCATTTTCTTTTTCCCCTCTTAATTTCTGGTCATAGTTTAGTCGAACATGCTGTATTTCTCTCTTTTTGCCAACATCGTTGAGGAAATTGTGGCAAGTCAGTTGTTCTGTATGATGTGAGAATAAAAGCTGCAGCATCTGTGTTGCATGAGTTATCACAAGTTAGATTTTAGATTTATAGAAAAGTCAGAGTGTGTCGCCAGCGTGATGCAAAGGCAGAAGTAAATCATTTCAGGAAGGAAATGGAACAATTTTAAGACATGATTTTTGTATTTCTAACAGATACACGTACAGGATATTGTATCTTTGGAGGTGAAGCTGGAGAAATCAATTGTGCATGTTTTAAAACCTGATACAACATGATTGTTATGTACTTCATTGATTTTCATTCCTCAGCTCAGAGAGACATTGAAGGTATCAGCTGACAAAAAGGACACAATTTCTATTTGTGTTCGGAGCTGAAATGTGTGACCATGTGTATGTGTTATCAAAGAGAAGTTACAGTGTGTGTGTGTGTGTGTGTGTGTGTGTGTACCTTACATACCTATCCAACAGAGGACCTACCAGTTGTCGGTCCTGACCATAAATCATGCCTCAATTATGTGGCCTGAGTATGACCTTTAACACTCAAACACCTACATTTCCCCTTTTAGCTAAATTTGAAATGCAGCGCTGTTGCTATATTTATGCCTGGCCTCCACAATTTCAACAGTCCACTGATGGTATGTATGCATGTTTGTCTGTGTGTGTGTGTGAGAGAGAGAGAGAGAGAGAAAGAGAGCGTGCAGATGGGCGACCATTCAGAGGTGTGACTGTGTGTGTTCAGTCTTCCATAGATTTTAGCAGCAGTAGTGTCCACAGGGCATCGCTCAGTTCTTAGCAGATAGTGTGTTTCTCCAGAGGTTTGGAGACAAAGTGTGTGTACATGCATGTATAGTACAGTGTGTACAGTGTATGCAAAGGCATATCCCACCGGACTGTGAGGAATTTTCAATGTTTTCCTGAGCCTGTAGTGAGACACGTCACACTCAAAAATGTTTGATGTTTGAAAAGACACAAGGAATTCAGATTTTGTCATATTTAAAACACTCTGAATTCCCTTGTTGTTGAAAGGTGCTCGATCACATTTCCTGTGTCCTACATCCTAAAAGGAGAAGTTAACTTGCTGGTTTAAGTTTGGAGGATAGAAACATTATCTGTTTGATAAATATCAGTGCAGTCGCAGGGGATCTAACCCTCTGTAGTTATTTAAAAGAAAGAGTGAGCATCAGTTCAGTTATTTGGGATGCCTTATGGACACAATTAGGCTCCCTTTATTTGTCATTGGATTTATACAGTGTGTCTATATGTTTTTTGTGTACTTGTGAATGTAGAGAGAGAGAGAGAGAGAGAGAGAGAGATTCAGGTCCACTTTCTTGGGACTTCAGCAGTTCTTAGCAGCTGCTTGGTGTTTATGTGACACCTTTTCAGGAGTGCTAATGCTGGAGAGCCGTTTAACAGTCGAACAGGCCGATGAGCCCTCCCCACTGCCAGGAAACAGTAATGGATGGTTGGATAGTGACTGAGTGGAGGAGGGGGGTGAGGAGCAGTGGTGAAGAAGGGTGAGGCAAGATGTTGTTATGAGAGGGTGTTTCTCATCCTGATCCCATGGCGGCTCCCCTGCCGCGCTGGATGAAAGCTCCCCGACCAGCCGTCGTCGCGGTAACTAATTTGCTGAGATTTTCTGCTCGACTGGAGGCACGAGGAAGAGGCCACCCCCCCCACCCCCCAGCTCCAGCCCCCGCAACCGACCATCAGCTTCCCCTCACCTCTCCCTCAACACTCACAATCTTTCCATCTCTGCTCCCCCAACTCTGTATGAATCTTCTTTAGTTCTGTTTTTCAACTTCCAAAGAGATCTGCTATATATCAGTAATTACAAAGATAAATATCTGTTTCTCACAGTGTAGCCTCCGTCCTCTTTCCATACTGACATCACTACAGAGTAACTGGCTGCCATCAGCAAAAAGGCTGATGACATAAATGTGTGTAAAATGTCAATACTACTAGGAGAAAAGTCAAGGGATCACCAAAGTTAGTTAGAGTCATCCTCTGGGGACCATGAATAACTGTACAAAATTTCATGGCATGCAGTGGCTGTTATTCTAGTCTGGAGGACAAACAGACCAACATTACCGTCTCTAAAAATTAACATAGAGCAACTACTCCAACCTTTCTCTCTCTCACTTCTCTCCCTCCTGTGCCCCAGCCACGTCATCTCAATAATATTCCTTAATCACCGCCGTGGCACCCTTTAGGGTTCAAACGGGTCATTGGCAAGGAGCCATAATCCCCTTCTTGAACTCTGACCCGCGACGGCCATTTTAATAAGGTCAAATACTGGAAGTGGATCACATCACATCCTGACCGCCACCGCAAACTCCAACATATCAACTGCTGGACGTGAGAGGACGACGGCTCTTCATGCCTTTCACACTTCAGGAATTCGGCGGATTATGTGCCTGGAGAGGGTAAACATGAGGATCAAACACAGGAGGAGTGACAGTATTGATGAGGACACAGCGGGAGAGGTGATCACTCATCATTGGTTCATGCACTGTATAAAAATCTCAAGGGAGCAAACACCTGCATGTGTGTATGGTTTAATGACAAATGCATGGGAACTCTGTGAAAACTACAAAAATAGCATTGTGTGGCTTACAATGTCATGATTGTATGTGCACGAGTCTCTACGTGTGTTTGTGCATGTGTCTGCATGTGTGCAAATGTGTGTGTGTGCATTATGGTGTAACTAAGCGCAGATAATTCCAGGCAATAACAACACTTGGACAACAATAGACCTTTTCTTGGGGCTGTTTGGCCCTCCTCCAGTTTCCTCAGTGTTATTTTAGCAGTGATGCTAATCCCACTTCTAGCAGCGTACAGTCCGTCCAGCAGCCAAGGCGAACACAGGCCATGAGACTGCAAGATTACGGCTTATAGATCTTTTTTTTCTGTCTCACACATAGTCCATATGAGTGTGTGTCAGAGAAATTGAGTTTGTAGATCATTTAATGTAAGAAAAAGAGAAAAAAACGCTTCTTGATTTCACTTTTCATCTCAGACTCTTGTTTCTTTTGACTCTTGGCCACTACAGGACTTTTATTTAATATGTTCCTGGATATCTAAAAGTGGTTGTTTTAGTCATCTTAGCTTTATTTATTTCCCCTCTTTCTTATAGAGGCTACAAATGGTGCACACACACAGGTGTTTTAACTTACTTTGTCTGATTAGATTTTTTTCTCAGGACTGCAAAATTAGTTAGTTTCAGTGAAGTCAGAGCAAGGATGAAGTAAATCTGTATTCCACTTTGGTGACCTTTTTGATTTGATTTGTGATGTTGCCTAACACTAACATGTCTCAACAGTGCTGATCTCTGAGGGAACGCAGAGGAAGTTATTTTATATTTAGCTCATTGACTGTGTATAGTGCTGCCAGATTGGGCAGTCTACACCTGTGAAAGGGTTTGAACTGTAAGTGAGGTGTGGACGGAAATATTCTGTACCACATGAGATGAAAGAGACAGGGTTATCATTATCTGATGTCCATCAAAAATAAGCATCCATAAATCTGCCTGGATATCATACAAAGAAGATGCTCCTTATTCAACAGATCCAGAGCTTGCCTGAGAATCATCACGTTTTTATGATTCCTTCAGTCAAAGTAAAGTATTGATAGTTGTCAGTACATCCACTGGTACATAGCAAACTAATTTAGGAATGTAGGCAAAAAGTAATAATAAGGGCTCAAGTTGTAGTCCACAACATAACCAGTCCAGCTTGTCACTTTCCAATAGCAACTCCCTGTAGTGTCCAGACTGCCCTGAAGAAGTAGCACTGCTCAGAGCGTGTATTTTTACCTCTTTTACTGTTACTGCAACAATGGATGGAGCCAGTTGGCAAGTGACCATCAAAACCATCCTCTCCCAGCAACAAATACCCCATTTAATGAAACATTATCTTTAACATTTTGTGAAAAAAATCATTTAGATTTGAGCTCAGACCTGTACAGAGCTGGGATTGTGACTGTCTGGTGTTAGCACGTTCCAGAGTTGTCATTACAGCACTAAGCATTACATATTCTAGTGCTACGTATTTGGCAAAGACATGTGGAAGTCACTGTGTCACTGTCTGATTTTAATGCATGGAGTTTAGTAAACCAGTAGAATCAACTACAACCTGCATGAGCAAAACAATTTGATCAAGTCACCATAAACCAAAACAATTTTGGCATCAAGATCTGAATGTTTTCCCCAAATGCCTGCTCAGACTCAGGATTAAATTGTAAGCACCAAATTTATTTGTGAGTGAGGAAAAAAGTCTTCTGCTGCCTCTCTGTGCACCAAGAGAGCCCAGACAGGGTGGGGATGAGGAGTAAGGGGGGGCTGATGGGTGACAGAGGGTGCTTGGGGTTGTCAGGGTCTTTAAGTGAATAAAGGTTAAAGTCAGCTCTGCTAACAGGGGCTCTTTGCACATGCAGTGCCTTTGCCTCCCCTCACTGGGGCCAGCTGTTAGCACCCTGCATCCCTCTGCTCTCCAGATCCAGCCTGCAGCCCCCAACTACTCTCACCAACACACAACCACACACACACATAGATAGACACAGAACTTTACTGACACGAAACAAATAACTGAAGTGATTTGTCATGGTCAAGGAAAACCATTTTCCTGACAGGAAACTAAGGTGAAAAGATTTCATGTTGATGTGTTAATCTCTGTCTGCATTTGTTTTCTTGGGTGTGAATTTGTCATTTAAAATGTCCACAGCCATCATCAAAATTTTCAAATTTAGAATAGGTCACTTCAAATCACAAGTCATCAAATTTCAACAAATGATGTCTCATGGCTAATTATGATGAGAACAAAGAAAATCAGGTGATGTTGTCATAGAGCAATGGATGAAGTCAGTGTGGATGGACTGGACAACAACACTGTTGGATAATATGGGACAATCAATGTTTGTATTTCACTGACTGAAAGATCTCTGGATATGGACATAACACAACACGATGCTTCTTCAGCATGCTGAGCCTTTAAATGTCATCCAAATTTATCCAGCTGTTATCTCTCTGGATTTTTGGTGTTTTGATAAATTTGTGTCGACTCCTTCTCCAAACAAGTCTCCTTTCTCCAATTGACCAATTGAATCCCCCCCCCCAGTCAAAATGCCAAGAGATTTTTGGTTTACAGATTACCACAAATTAGACACATAGCCTCTTAAATAGGCTGAATTGTTTCTGGTGAGAAATTAAATCCTCATATCTTAAAATATCTTGATAAACACATGAGCTAATATCACATGTATCTCTAAATATGAAGGTCATCATTGGACCTAAAACTAATTGGTTGCCAAGGAAACTATGGAAACTACATGGAAAGTAATAGCAAAAATATTTAAAGGAAGGACTGTCTACTACTTTCTAAGTTGTACAATAACCTTGACTTGTACTTCTACTTTGGCGTGAAGGTTCCTGTGAGCAGATCCCCTTCTCTCTCCTTGGCAAAGTGAAAATCTGTGGAGCTGAAGTGTGGAGTTCTGAAGTTGAGGTCAAACTAATAAAAGGACACAGAGGTGAAGTCCACAGTCTAACATGCAGGGATGACTCCCCCTCGCCTTGACCATATTTAGAGATGTGACTCTTGGCACATCTCAGAAACAGCCTCCCCCGGGGGGTCAACAGGGTCGATCCAGCCCGCAGAATCACAACATGGTTACAGCACTCCTTCTTAAAGAGATGTACAATCACAGGATGAAGGGGTGTATTTCTAAAATCCCACTGTTAGCTTTTAGCACCACGCCCCTGCTGCTAAAATCTCATGGTTGTCCGTGCTATGCTGCAAAAAGGGTTCAGGTGTTGCAGTAAGCGTGTTATTAGCCTCTCGCTGTCAGTGTCTGTCGCGCTCTGTCACACTCTGAGGGCACACAGCCTGTAGATGTGCATTAATCTGCCTTTTTTAACAACAGAGCTCCTCAATTATTCAGAAGCATGGTGGAGTCAAACATTCCCATTTAAAGATGTAACACTTGTTTGACCAGCTGAATGTCCGATAGTCATGTAGAGACAGACAGAGCAGATGGCTGGGTGAGGGGCAAGGAGGACGGACACGATATTCTTTCAGGCTGTGACACTATCAGTGTGATTAAAAACACACAAAAGAAAGTACTCATAGTCTTTTTGCAAAAGACTATGATCACTATTCTGATAAAATACATTTTTTATTGCAGAAAGGATTCTACTTTCCAATGTAATAAAGTCCATGTCCATTCAAAAGACACTTTGTTGTACTTTTCACCTCCTACTGTGTTTCCATAGCACACAACCCTAATGCTAAACAAAAACACTGATATTAGATTATTCTGCAAAACCCTGGATTATGTCTGACAAAATCTGGCATGGCATCTGCAGTTTGGTTAAAAGAGCTGTTTGCAAATTTTGCTGTCACTACTTAGCCAACATTAGCATTAGCAGCTGTTTACTTAAAGTAATGCTGCTCAGACGGTGTATGCTAACCTTTTGTATTATGCAACAATATACCGCTCCTGGCAAGAAACCATGTGGCAGTGGCAGAGGAAACTCATTGTTGTGAGGCTTTCCTGTTCTTTTGTGAGGTTTACAATCAGTGTGTCATCCAGTACAAACAGAATTCCTTGGTATAACGGTATGCCATTTTGGCTACAGATGTGATGTATCCAAATTTAGATTCAGAACAGGAAAACCAGAAAATAACCATCATCGTCATACTGTAGTGCCCATGAGGAAAAGCACATGCAGCTCAGTCTCATTCCAACCAGAGCAGACTGGATATGGACCAGAAAACTATCCAGGGGCTGGATAATGGAGGAAACATCACAGGATATGCTTTATGGTCCATATTGCTACCTCATAAAAGTTGTTTAGGTCATGCATTTAAACGTATCGCTACATCTCCAACTTTCAGGGCCCGTGACAACACCTTTTTCAAGCAAGTATCTCATCCCTGCAAGCTGATTTCCACCATGTATTGTGATCAGTAACAAGCCAGATGATCAGAGATTGACTCAAAGTCTTGTGCTTTTGGAAAATTCTTGGTATTATGATGTAGTACTTAAGATAAAGCGGTGAGACTGTCCTGTCTCTAAGAGTTAAATGATGCCTCCCTGCCTTACTCTTTCACAAACCTCCATCACACAGTATCACAGTGCCCCCTGATCCATCACATCCTCATCCCTCCTCTCCACCCCCCTTTTTCTTTTCATTTGACCTATCCTTCACCAAGGTCCAGTGTAATCCCATTGAGTTTGGGCAAAACAGAGTTTAAGTGGGGGGAGGGTGGGAGTTAAAGGAACCCTCTCCATAATAAAAAAAAAAAGACTTGATCCTGTAACTACCACCTGTGTTTTTCAGTCTGTATGGGTAGAAAAGGAACTCTGGGCATCAAATAAAAATACATATTTTTTAAGGAACACACCAACAGTCTTGGATACTGGATTACACTTGTACAGACCGTGTAACACGGATCAGTTTCACAGTTTTTAGTTGTAACTATATTACAGAATTTACATGTTTGCAATTACACTTTATTTTCATCAGTATTTCCTTCAAGTTGCTATGTATACTTTGTTTTTTTTTTCTTCATAGGGGAGATGTGTGTGTGTGTGTGTGTGTGTGTGTGTGTGTGTGTGTGTGTGGGTTGGGGGGAGGGAGGTCTGGCCATGAGGCAGAGGGAGGGTTAGTGGAGACGTCGGTCCTGCATTTGAACTTAACCTGGCTGTGGCCTGGGACTGACGCAGCAATTAGCACCAGGGATCAGCATCAAAAGGAACGGCGCAGTGTGAAGCTGGTCTAATTAGTCATATGAACGGAGGCAACAGACCGACCACTGCATGCCTCAGGTTGGGGGGTGTGTGAGAGGGTGTGTGTGTGTGTGTGCATTGAGGGCTGAATCACTCTAGACAACAACAGGTGGATGAGAGTTCATGTTAGCGAAGACATGCTTCAGATCAAAGCTTTGTTATGTCAGCTAACATGTGATCTGATATGATCTGTTTCTGAATATAAGAGGAAAACATCCCTACTGTTTTACGCAGAGGTAAAACAGAATTCTGCTGGGTTTACTCCACACTGCAGATTTACTAGGAGCAACCCTCCCGGTATCACCAGACAAACTCTGGATTTAAGAGAGAGTATATAATGCAGAGGAATACTGAGGAGTTGATGAAAAGTTCACAAATGTCTTTACTGGGTGGTCAAACACAGGTAGCCAGAACAGGTGGAATCAAACATGAGGAGAATGCTACAAAGAGATGAGCACATGAGCTAGAACAAAGCCAATATGGCAGGAGACAGAGGAAACAGGAGGAGTATATATACAGGGTTGACTGATGGGAAACACCAGGGGCAGGTAAGTTAATTGGGAGCAGGTGTGGATGATCAAAGGGCGAGAAACACTGGACAGGAAGTGAAACAACAGGAGTGTATCAAAATTAAACAGGAAGCAAAACATGGATGTTACAAATATACACACTTGCAATTACATATCTGCTCATAGCAACTAAAGGATGATTCATCTTTTTTAGGTTTGTGTTTTAATGTTACATTAACACCTGGTTACACTCAAGGAAAGATCATGGTCTTAGTTTAACACAGAAAAAAAATGAGCAGTGTCCTTAAACTGCTAAATCAACACCCCTCTGTGGCCCCATCAGCCCTGCAGGTGAATGCTGACATGTAATATGCAGAAGTACCTGTGATAATGGGGATTTACATTGACAAAACAAACCTATGCACATATATTAAATGTATTCCTGTAGGCAAATAGTCGCCCCTGCTGCCTGCTCTGTAATCTGGTAAAAAATCGTCGGGGAGGTGAAAGGGTCAGGTCACAACAACAGCCATTTCATTACTGTGGCTCAAATGTCCCAGGATTCAATTCAATCACAGGGCGATTATTTTTCCTCAGATTCCACTCTGCAGGGAATTGGCTGTCGTTTGTCGCTGACCTTTTCACGCTGCAGCCATTTATCTCGGGGAATAATTGTTCAGATGGTTTCGTTGTCATATCCCTGAGTGCTGCTGCTCGCAGGCTCTCAGTGTGGTGAGCCGTCACCTATCCTGTTATCTCCTACTGCTGACAAATACTGATGTGAGGCAGGAAGAGCACCACACACTGCAAAACATGCCTATTGCAACGAGTCAGTTAAAGTGTTCAGAATAAAAATCGTCTCTTTGAACATGTGGAGAAACCTTGCAACAATTTCAGTTGTTTCCAATGATTTTTTTTTAGTTTTGTTTAACCAGAAACATTGCAGTATATCACTACCAGACTCCACTGACAAAAACAATCATTTTAGCTGACAGAACAGTAACTAGCACACCACACAAAATTAATATACAACAGAGGTATATGTATGGAATTATTAATATTTTCTATGTTTTGCAAAGTCATATGTAGACTTTAGGATAAGATCACTTTACATGTAAATAGACTGAATCATAGTCTTATTATTCTGCTGTGTTTGTGTGTATAAATAGTGAAAAAAAAGTATTTTTTTACAACCTTGAACTGTTCTATAATCATATTTTGAATGATTATTGATAAAGAATTGTACAATCTTGTGGGTGTCTGACTCATTTTTCTTGTATTTTTGATTCCTGGCAGCTTTATACAAACAAAATAAACTTATTGCTGAGTTTGTGTTGAATAAAAAGGACACTGTGCATGTGGGGTGAGGACAGTTTAAATGGCAAAATGACAAAATGAACCTGGACTATAGAGGGTTAAATGTTAAAATGGATGGATAATATTAGCAGGTTTGGGCACTAATATGAGGCATTGAAGAAAAGAAAAAAGTGCATAGGGTCAACTTATCCAGAGCTAAATCTAAAAGGTTTTCTCATGTCTCCATGCCTCACCCATGTTTTTCAGTCAGCTGGCATTAAACCATCAATGATTAATCAACCACTAAAATAGAAAAACTATTACTCCTTTATTTCCCTGTTTTATGTGTGACTCATCCTGAGGCACCAACACTAACTGCCATCTGTTTAGTTTTTTTTCTCCCCCTCTTCACTTCCAGGCTGTGTGTTTCTTTAAGGCTGCACCGGCCCCTCAAAGTGTGAATAATATTCAGTAAGGAGTAAACGCTTAAGTGGGAAAGCTTTTAGCACATTATCCACTGGCAATTGCGAGGTAATCTAATTTGCCCGCGCAGGTCTCTTATTAAATATCTGCAGCGGCGGATTTGCATTCAGGAGTCTCCTAATGGGTTTAGCTGATCCGAGGATCTCTGGCTCACACTGGTGTTTGTGTGAGCCTCCATCTCTGAGAGAGGAGAGAGAGAGTGACATTGAGGATGAGAGGTGATCCTATTCACACACACACACACACACACACACACACACACACACACAGACACCTTTGGAGAAAATCTGAAGTCAGCATTTTGCAAGCATGATGCCTTCAGGTGCTCCTTGTAAACTTCAGAAGTCACTTTCTCTGCATCAAACATTTTAAAAACACACTTTATAAATACTTATATCTAAAATTGGCTCTGTGGTGAACGTGGTCTCTCTCTGATTGGCTGTTGTAAACCAAGCAGTTCATATCAGTTGTGTCCCGGAAGAAAAATCTGTCTTGTGATTAGACTCAACCGTAGGTGACGTCTAGACCGGATTCAGTCCCTATCAAGTTAAAAGCAAAGGGAAAAAAAATCTGTAATAAGTCTTGAAAGCATTCTTCTTTGATATAAAACTGAATGAGTGACTAAGGACAGTAATTTGATGATAACAGTAGAGAGCCTGCGTCTGGAAACCTGCTTTATAGACAGCATAAATGTAACAGACTGCAGACTGCTCTGTTGCCACTATTAAAACTAACAGGGCTGCTACTGTTACAAGTAGGCCTCATAAAAATAATGTGCATTTCCTGTTGTCATGTGAAAGTGTGTGTGTGTGTGTGTGTGTGTGTGTGTGTGTGTGTGTGTGGGTGGGTGGGTGAAAGATTAGGGGCTCACTGGTGTGTGTCATAGAACGGATTAACCCAAGACTGCTGCTCCTGCACTCAATAAGGTTCCTGTGTGTGTGTGTGTGTGTGTGTGTGTGTGTGTGTGTTACAAGGCTGTGTTACAGTTACTGTAGTCTCACACATCTCACATCATGCAAACTCTACCTTACTTAACAATTAAAAAATGGCAGCAACACTTCCCAGTATGCATACAATGAAGGTCAATGACCTTTTCAACTGCAAAAATAAACCTGGTACTGAGCTCTCCATTTGTAATTATACAAAGTAAATGACATATAAGGTGGGTTCACATCACCATGAGGCTCCTCTGACTGGTGGGCTTTTCCCAGCCTTAGTAAAAGCAGCAATACCACAGTACAAAAATACTCCATTACAAATAACAGCAGCAAAATGTACCTAAATATTACACTCGTTGGTAATGGTTTTGTATAATGAGTATACTACTACTACTAGTACTTTTCTTACTTTTAATACTTCAAGTATATTTATCATGTATATTATATAAATATTACTGTACTGTTTGCAGTTTAATCTATAACAATACATTGTATTTTATAAATTATATGTAAATAATATATGTAAATTAAATAATTATATGTAAAATTAATGAATTAAGATACTCAAGTAATGTACAAGTACCTCAAAGCAAGTATTTGAGTAAACACATTTAAACTCCACCAGTGGTGAAGGTCTGAGGACTGAAAAGTGATGAACATTGTGCAAGATCTTTTGTTTCTTCTTCCCAAAAAAAACACACACGGTATCCTTGTATCAACACACTAACAACTCATCATCTTGACAAAAAATAATTGCTTTAAAACATAATAAAGCAAAGTGAAAATGATACTATCCAAGGGGAGTTTTTTTGCCAAAACACCTCTCAATGGGTTTTTTTTTTAAAGACATTTATGTAGAAGGGAAAAAATAATACATAATACAGACAAGGTGACAGAGTTGCTGTTGCTCAGATGCTACAACAGGTTGGTTATTAATGGCCCTGATCATGTGGCAAAGAGCCCTTGAGCAAGATATTGAACCCTAAACTGCTCCTGGTGTGTGCAGGGAAAAATATATAAAAAAACAACACAAGCTACAGCATCAGATTTTTTTTACAGTGTTAGATATAATAATAAAATATTTTTATATATAAGCTTCACTTATGTATTTATTACAGAAAGTATTGGTTTACATTAAAACAGACAGCACACAAGTCTCTTTTTTTCTGGACACTGCAGTAAACATGCTACATGTAGGCTACATTTTGAGACACATTATTCAATGATCCTGACAGCAGGAGGTTTGTGGCTGTGTGTGTGTGTGTGTGTGTGTGTGTGTGTGTTGGGAAATGATTAGAAGTTTCCAAAATGAAAATGTGCATGTGTGAGAGTTAAGAGTTAAGCAGCCATCATCATCTCACTGCTGCCATTAATTATCAAACAGCACCATCTTGGGCAAACATCTCCAGGAAAATCTCTGGGCTTGCTGTGGTTCTCAACATGTGGTCTGGGGGCCCTCCAGGGGTCCTTGAGGAGGCTAAATTTCACCTCTTATTCCCCTCCTTAATATTGTGCAATGGCAGCCAAGAACTACATTTTCCTAACCATATATTTGTCATTTCCCAGTGTCATCACCTCGTATAGTTCAGTGTGAAGTCATAAAAATATCATACGATTCGTTTCCAACCACACACACACACACAGAGAGAGAGAGAGAGAGAGAGAGAGAGAGAGAGAGAGAGTCTGTATTTGGGGTCTTTGGCATGAAAAAATAAAAAAATAAACCCCTGACAGCCTCAGGTTATTTAATTGGCTGCTCGGTATCAGAGCTGCTGTGGGACGGTGGGAGTGTGACGTGGAAGCAGAGGCAGTGATTGGTGGGCACACTGGAATTATAAGGGGAGGGTGATCCGGACTGAAGCTTCCCAAAGAGCAGCCGGCCTCAGATCAGGCACTGCGGGACGCGCGCAAGTCTCTGGAGTCAAGACAGTCCTCCTCCTCCGTCCTTCGCCATGCATCCAACCAGACTCACAGCTCGGCAGTGACAAGTGCTTCCAAAGTGGCGAGTGTTTCACAGTTTGAGCGAGCGGACTGTTTGTGCGCAAAAAGCGAAGTCGAGGAGAAACTGTGCGAATTTTTCACCGTCTTCTTTTTCCTCTCTTCGCTGGGAGCTAAAAGCAGGCGGAGTTGAGGGTTTCTGGAGGGATTTATTATTATTATTATTATAATTTAAAGAGGAATATTATTTTGGTCCAAACCTTTTTACCACCGACATGGAGTACACGTCATCCCCGAAACCACAGCTCTCATCCCGGGCAAACGCTTTCTCCATAGCCGCCCTGATGTCCAGTGGGAAGCCCAATAAGGACAAAGAGACGGAGGAGAACACCATCAAGCCTCTCGGTAAGGATGGAAGAGGAAACAGAAAACTTAAATCCAGTGTAATTTGTGTTAGCGATCACAGCTAAACATTACACCTGTTAAATGTGTTGTCTGCAAAAATCCTGTTCCTGAGTTTATTAAAAACTTCAGTAACGTACAATCTCCATGTTAAAACAAGCAATGCTGAGAAAATAAAATTAAACAGTGAACGATAAAGTCTTTATAATATTTACAATTAAATCAGGAAACAGAAAAGGATGCTGACATCCCCTTAATGTGACAAATATTTATTTCCGTTACATTTATTCTCGAGTTACTAAAGCGTAATTGTGTAACATTTTACGTTTTGTTCAAATTTGAACTATTACACTTACAGCTATAACTATTAATATTACTAAATGATTTTAAACATGAAATGGTCATTTTGTTCAAAGAATGTGGCTGAGGTCTTTATCTAACACGCTGGTGTCAGTTTTTCATACTGGATCATTTCAGTCTTACAGAACATAAATGGTAACATGAGCTGTTTTTCCCTGTTAGAACAGAGATTTTATTTTATCTAAGGAGGTCATGTGTTATTTGCAGCTTCTATTTTCCAAAGCTTTTTCTTGCTGACTAACAGAAATCCACACAAAACGGGTTGTTTCGACAAATTTAATTTGTCTGTTGCAATTTTTGAAAGAAAGAACAACAAAAAGACAAACATATTTCCTCTTTTATTTTTTATAATTTAAATATAATGGTAAAACAAATAGTAAAACAGGTTAACACTTCACGTGACAGTGGAGTTATACTGATAGCTGTCATGGTCTATAATAAAAATCTATAATTTCTATTTACTTTTATTATTTGCAGCTACAGCTACGTCTACAACATAAGGGGAAATAAAACTAGAAAAAGCTGTTTATAACTGCATCTTATATTTAAAACCAAAAAACATATTGGAAAGGTAAACTACATTTAAATTTTCTGATTTTCTGTTCCTTTGTAACAGAGTCGTTGCTGTCACAATCACTGAAATAAAATGAAAATCGTTCTCATATTTTCTGTTTATTTCTCTGTCTACACGCATCTCGCGACAACAGAGCAGTTCGTGGAGAAGTCGTCCTGTAACCAGCAGTCTCTGGCTGACCTGTCCTCTATGGACGGGCACGGGGACTTCAGCGGGAGCGCGCCAGCGGTGTGCACGGAGCCGCTCATCCCCACCAATCCCGGCATCCCCAGCGAGGAGATGGCGAAGATATCGTGCAGCCTGGAGACCAAAGAGCTGTGGGACAAATTTCACGAGCTCGGCACCGAGATGATCATCACCAAGTCTGGAAGGTAAACGGTGTTTACTGTATTCTGATCATTTTGTTATTTTATCTGGTCTCATGGCTACAAGACGACTCCAGACAGAAAACTGCACACACACCTGACCTGAAATGTTCATATAAACGTGCCGTCGTCTGACAACTACTCCATGATGTAATGTTTATATCATCTATAGGTTGTGGCCATATAAGGCCACACACCTTCACACCACAAAGGCCTGTGCACAGGAGATATGTAAATAATTACAAAGAATATATAATAAAATAATAATAACATACAGGTGGATCTGTAATATTTGTAAGTGTTTGAGGCCACTGGGATAAGTAGGCTATATGCAAGACAGAAAAGCCGTAAGACAATGGTCACAGTTTTAGCAGCCTGCAATCCACAGTTAAACGAATGAACATGACAGGTATTTAACTGGCTCATTACAATATTTTAAGACTTGTGCATTTGCATCTGACCACCTTTAAGATAACAAAATAAAAATAATCTAACATTTAGCCTGTTGTTTTATTACACAACACGTTCAGACACAATTTAAAAATCCTGATTATCAGACATTTACAAATAATTAAACAAGAAAAATCAAAGAAATGAAACATTTTACGAGATTTTCCCTTTGGTGTCCGGTCAGACTTTACATCGTGAGGTGTAGTTTACTGATAATTAGTAATAATATTTATAACATCATAATAATTAATAATAATATTATCAGAAGAAGAAGAACATTAACAACCAATATTAATGTCTCTTCTTCATTAGGAGGATGTTCCCCACCATCCGGGTCTCTTTCTCCGGGGTGGACCAGGACTCTAAGTACATCGTGTTGATGGACATCGTCCCGGTGGACAACAAGCGGTACCGGTACGCCTACCACCGCTCCTCCTGGCTGGTGGCCGGCAAGGCCGACCCTCCTCTGCCCGCCAGGTACAGCGGCTCAGCCTCCACCCTCCACACTGCTGAGCTGACGGTTTGGCGACTCAGAATATTTCATTTTCCTGAAGTCAACACGTTAAAATAAGACAGAATTCTTCTAACAACATACCTGAGTTTTACTTAAACCTCAAGACTCATTGTTCGTCATTTAAGATACAGTGGTTTGTGTTGAACAAGATCAGTTATTATTTTAAACAATCAGGAGTCATGATTTTGGTATTATAAATGTGAATTATGGCCGAGATAATATTTATCTTTATCTTTTAATTTATAGAATTTGAAAATGAAATGAATGAAACAGGTCACCCCCCGTATAATTTAACCCTGAAACTAAAAGTAAACGAAATATTTCTTTGGGAACATGATGGCTGTTTAAAAAAAACGCACGTTCAGGAAGCTGTTGTTTTGTGTAGGCTAAAGGACAGTAAAGATCGAAACTTGCTAACAGTTATTTGGGCGATTTTTTTGCTGGTTTTTTTTTCCAATGCAAATTACTGCGCCTGGTATAAAGATATGGATAATTCATTTCTGAATGCAGTTTGTCAAAAATGATTTGCTTTCAAATTAAATGATTTAGGATTTTTTTCCTTGCTTTTTTCTCGCTCGCTAAACAAAAAATATAAGAAACTTTGAGAAAGTTTCCGCCGTTATTTTACAGGCAGATAGAACGCGGTTGCTAAGCGCTGGTTACATGTGTGCGTTTGATTGGCTATGTAACGTTGGCTTCGAACGTCTGTCAGCCAATCAGAGCTGAGGATGTGACCTGTTGCCGTTCTACTCGGAGGCTCGGAGGAGGCGGTGTTGTGTGTCTGTCTCTTACCTTAACTCGGACCTCACCTCACCTCAGCCAGTCGTCTCCTATCATGTTTAACCTGACTCCAGCCCTGGACCAGAACCCCACTCCCCAGCCTTCAAATCTAACGGCCTCTGCTCTCCTCCTCTGACAGGCTGTACGTCCACCCGGACTCACCGTTCACCGGAGAGCAGCTGATGAAACAGATGGTTTCCTTCGAGAAAGTCAAACTGACAAACAACGAACTGGACCAACACGGACATGTGAGCACTTGTCTCTTTATCCTACTTTTGTTTCGAGGAAATAATAAAACACGTTTCCCATCAGTAGGCCGGACGCCTCTAACAGCTTTACCTGTAAAAATAACCACTCTAGATTTCAAATCAGGCTTTGCAGGACTTTACTGGTCTGGATTTGTGAGTTATTATTAAATGTAACAGGCTGGAATTCTGGATAATGACCAAACTGCATGTAAAATATATTAAAAGTTGATTCTATAGAATGATGTGTAAGATCACACAGGCTGAAAGCTTTTTCTCTGTCAGATTTAAAGTCCAGTGTGGTTTTATAATTACTCGCCTGACTAGAGCAAATTGCTCTTTTAATCCTCCTTTCACTGAGAGCATCAAGACAAGCACCAACAGGGAACAGAATCCGAATAGAAAACCATTTATCCTTTATCCATTCATTAGCCAACTGTAGAACACAGCCTGGGAAACACAGTAATTATTATCTTGAAGGGTGTGTGAGCGTGTTATTCTCTCTCTTCCTCCAACATTATTAACATGGACGTAACCAAAACAAATGCACATAAAAACATCTTTCTTTAATTATGTTAGTTTCTCAGACAGACTGTTGCTCGTTTTGTCAGGCACCTCATCTTTTTTATTTTTTGAACAATTAGCTGTATAATGAAAATGGCATATTTCCTTGAGTAAAACAGAAATAATGTATTAACACCAAAACCTCCTGTATTTCAAGAGAAATTTAATGTTTAGAAGTAAAATATTAAAGAGGATTATAATTATAATATGCAGAAATAATATTTCACATTATTTGATGATGAGACATTGATTTTTTCTTCAGTTGTTGACGTTGTATTGTGCTGCTGACGCAGTGAGGTTTAAAAAAATTCAGTCTGGAGTGTAACATTTTTTTAAAGCTCACCTGAAAGAAATACAAAATAAAGCATTGCTGATAAGAGATTTATTTGAACTGATTAATTTGCTTCCAAAATACTTGTATCTTAAAAATATCTTAAAATGTGTAACGCCATTGGTTTCATCATCATTTAAGAAAACAAGCAGCTGTGTGGATGAGTTCATAGATAAAGATAAAAAGCAACATTACTCTTTACATAATGAAAACTTAACTATTTTAAAGAAATTATTATTTATCTATATATATATCTATTCTATGGACTGAAATAGTCAGCCCCACTGACAAAAATAAGAGTGATGTAGATAATACATCCTTCTGTAGCTGAACATATATTACTATTTATTTTAGTTTTATGTAGTATTATGTATTTTAGTCAGTGGCCGAGAAAGATAATTAAACTTTCCCTGGGCTGCAGCCAGACAGGAATGATTGTGGAAGGAAATTCTCACACTGACACTGCAGCTGCAGTGTTAACAACTTTATCTGTTCACACTCCTCTCACTCTCTTTTTCCAGTCACCCCATGTCTCCCTTCATCTTTTCCCTCATCTTTTTATTATTCGTCTCTCCGCGCTGCGTCTCCGTCCCTCTCTCATTGTCATCTTACAAGCTTTGTGTTTTTCTGTTTGTCATTTTATTTCCTCCATCTTTGTTGGTCTTCTCCTCTCATTCAATCAGACCACTCAGTCTGGAGAGATTTTCATAAAAAAAAAAAAAAAAAAAAAAAAACGCAAAGGTTCACAAAGTCAGGAACAATTCAGAAAGGACAAGGCATCATGCCATGCTGAGTGAAAAAGCTCTCTACTTCACCATTTCAGAAATGTTTCAGTGTTATTCCTTATAGATGTATTTATTTATTTTACTTTTTTGTTTATTTACAGCATTTTAATATATATATAAAATACACAATGCCAGGAATGAAATGATAAAGTCCTGGACTGACCTTTTAAAAGTTTCTGAGCAAACTGACGAAACAGTCTCACCACAATGTCCATTTAGTAGCTGTGTTGGAGCTTTTAATCGTATCACATGATCTTCATCAGCAGAGCGAGTCCATTTTGTTTCAAGGACTTCTCATTCATGTTGGATTAAGAGTTCATTCTTGACCTTGATATTCTTTTATTTATACACAAATTTCTAAACCTGCCTCTGACAAGAATCCAGTGAATTTTATTTTAATTCTGCTTATTATTTTGGTAGATAAATTTGATCATCTCAGTTTTATTGCACTGACATTAGACCTTCTTTTCATTGCCTTCTTTTTGTGTTTAACATGAGTACTTTTTATATTTTACCAAACTTACTGAGGATGAACAACAACAAGCCACTGACTGAAGAACAGTACTTTCACTGTTCATTTTAAAAGGAGGCTTGTGATATTCTGTATTTTTGGTTTTGTCAGCAAATCCTATGAAAAGACAAAAAACAGGCTGTCTTAGTGTTTAGGTCCATCTCTCAATATTTTCCAACTTCCCTACCCTGTCTGTGACTGAGCCCAAACCCACTGGTTCTTACTGAAGACATAAATCTTTAAAAATGGGTCACAAAGATATATTTTCTCTTTCAAAAAATTTCCTGAAACAGCTGGCCACTGTAATTTTTAGCAACCAGAGTAAATGGTGCATTTATTGGGGACTATTTTCAGCTGCGGATTAACACGTGGCAGCAGGAAGGTATGTGTCAGACTTTGGATACACAGACAATACATTTACGTCACTGCTGGTTTTGGTCTTTTTCATGGAATTTGTTGGCAAGAAGAATACGCCATCTCAGCTGAACCTGTGTTTCCCTGTCTCACTGACTGTCATTGATTCTCACTCTGATTGTCCTCTGCAGATCATCCTCAACTCCATGCACAAGTACCAGCCGCGGGTCCACATCATCAAGAAGAAAGACCACACCGCCTCAGCTGCTCAACCTCAAGTCTGAGGAGTTTCGCACCTTCGTCTTCGTCGAGACCGTCTTCACTGCCGTCACGGCCTATCAGAACCAGCTGGTGAGTGATTGTTCTGGAGCTTTTGACTGTATCACACAGTCTTCATCAGCAGTTGACTTAGATTTTGTAGATGTTGAAATTTCCATTTTTCTTTATTGGCACTTTAAGGACTTTCTGTGTCAGCTTGTTGAGATTAAAAGTTCATTCAATGACGTTTAATACGAAGCATCACAAAACACAAACAGTGATACAGTGAAATAAAACCGGATCGTTTGTGAATATGTGACTGGTCCTTCCTTTAAAATCGCACATACAGGAACGATCCTCCGCACAGAGACAGACTAAATAAGCACACCGGGTCATTTTGGGTGAATAAAGCACCAACACAATTGGTCAACTGTACCCAGTACCCACAAAACCACACAAGACAAAGGACTGTTTTGACTCTGTGTCAGTGTTATTTTTATATTATTCTAAGTTATTTACCCAGACTAAAATATGTTGTGGTTACAAACTGCTGAAAGCTATTCTAGCTCTTAAACTTCCATGTCACTATTTGTTACTGACTGTACACACAATAACAGTAATTAATAGGCTGTTATTAGTAAAAAATGAATGACTTTTAAGCCTTAGCTCTACTGTGTTTGTAGTGTTGTGGTAACATTACAGAGAATAGAGCCAAGCTGCAGGAAGGAGCATGTCCAGACGGACTGACGGTTTTTGTGTGCTGAGAGAAAGAAGCTGAGAAGAAAATAAAACAAAACAACAACAGAGGGAGAAGCAGCTGTAAATTAAGAGAGAGAGGGAAATATTAAGGATCAAGAGAGAAGGGTAAATAAAAAGGAGGAGGAAACTGACCCTTTACTCTGCTGTGTTTTCCCCAGATAACCAAACTCAAGATCGACAGTAACCCGTTTGCCAAAGGTTTCCGGGACTCCTCACGGCTGACGGACATGGAGAGGTACAGGGGATTCTGGGTCCTGCACTGTTTGTTTACCTCTGTCCCACCACTGCCGATAAGATACATAAAGGGGGAGCAGTGTGTGTGTGTGTGTGTGTGTGTGTGTATGTGTGTGTGTGTGGAGGGGAGTGGTAGATATCCTGCTGCTAATTAGCAAATACAGAAGCATCAGTGTTTATTTCTCTGTGTTTGTGAAACAGATAATCCACGTTCCATGTAACCACATTCACAGTCTGTCCTTCTTTCTGTCATCCTTTGCTTTATTTTACGTTTGTCTTTCAGTCCACTCATCTCCTCTCAGTCTTTCCTCTTTGTCATTTCCTCTGTCTTGCTCCAAATATCTCTCTTTATTTTCATCTTTCCTTTTTGTCTTTCATTTCTGTTTCCATCTTTCCATCTTATTCTGCCTTTACTTCTTGTCTTGTCTGTACCTTCATTTTTTCCTGGCTATTTTTCTCCGTAATTCTTCATTCTTTTCTTCTTTCCTTAATTTATCTCCTTTCTTGTCTTTCATTTTCTTTCTTATTTCTTTCATGCTTTCTAATCTGTCATATCTTCTTACTCCTCTTTCCTTCTTTTTACTAGTTTGTCCCCTCTCCCTTTTTTCATACCTTCCCTCTTACATTTCTTGTATTCTTTTTTCCCTTATCCTTCCATCTTCCTCATTTGATGTTCTTTCTAAATGTTTGCTTCTTCTTTATTCATTTTTCCTTTTCCCTCTAGTTATTACTTTTTGTTGTCTTCTCACACTAGTTTTTCATTTATTGTGCATTCTTAGTCTTCTTGTTTAACTCCTTTTTCCTCCTGTCTTTCCTTGTCATCTTTTTGATTTTAATTTGTGAACCTTTACCCCTTTAATTCTCCCATGTTGTTCCTTCCTTCTGTCTTCTACTGTTTCCTCTGTAGTCTTTTCTTTCCTTCTCATCATATTTTCTATTTTTATTATTTTGTGCATGAAAGAGACAAGTCAGTGCATGTTCGCACACAGACACACACACACAGACACACACACACTCTTACAAATCCCCCTCCAAAGGATTTTTATGGATGCTGCCAAAACACACACTTCTCGTAATTCCTGATTCCGGCACAACGGCCAAAATCAGCTGACAAAATCAAACCATCTGCCCATTTCCCTCAATCAAACATCCTGAACAGAGGCCGCCGAAACACAGCCAGACACCCACCCCTCCCACCCGACCTCCCTCCTCCTCCTTCTTCTTCTCTGTCTTTCTCTTTTTGAGGGCTGTGAATTAGACCTGATCAATTGATCTTCAGGGAGCTGCAGAAATCACATTAGTCTGGAGTCGGCCACTGCACTAAAACACACTGTAATTCAATTGGCTGCAGTGACTGATTGAAACCAGCATGACCCGCCCCCCTCCCCTCACCTCCCTCCTACTCTGCTGTGCATTGTGGGAGTTTGCTGTGGCCTCTATGCCGGAGGGACCCGACGCTGATAAAAACACACACATTTGTACTCCTCTGCTGACAGATATTGCACTTTCCTAACCTAATTGGAGGGGTGGGGGCTGCAGAGGGAGGGCTGCTAATGTGGACGCATGGCTCTCATGATGCAGACCACTTGCCTGTCCACCCACCCACACACTCACTAACATGCACTACCCCCCCCAACAATTTGTGTCACTGTGTTTGAGAAGTGCCGTCTGACAAGACTCAAATGAGCTAATGCACTTTGTGGGACAGTGAACACGCACATACACGACAACAACTACAGTCAACAGAAACATGAGAAGAAGAAGAATACACTGAGTGGACACACATTTTCAGATTCTACACAACACGAACACAAACAGAGACATAGATACTGATACTGGTGTAAAAAGGAAGTTAGACAATATCAATGCAACAAAGCCAAATGAGGTGAAAACCAGGAGCGATAGAAAGACTGGTGGACTGCCACCAGCTTATATAGTGCAGTCAACAGGTGAGCTGAATCTCCCTGACGACAAAACTCCGCCCCTCAGGCACCTGCAGGGAGAGGCCTGCTCAGAGACTGACGTCACAGTTTTAATGTGTTTAAAGTAAAATTCAGAATATTTGAACATTTTTTAAAAATTTTAAATTAACAAACTGTGTTTAAAAAAAATGGGTTGAATTAATTACCAACAGCTACTAAAATACGTGACTAAAATACGTGTCAAGATAGTGTATAATCAAGGTACTGTATTTATTCCTACAGGAAAATTCAAGGCAGTAGGTCTGCAAACAAAACACTGAAACAATCCAAAGATACAACATTAGAAAGAATCAAGCACAAGCTTCACTTCTAATGTAAAGTGTCACACGCTGAGCATGTTTGATAAATGCTCTTCTTCTCTTCTTTTTTGTTGTGAAAAAGAATATTTACAGTGGAAAAAAAGAGATTTATTTTGGGGCTCTCTCTTCGGCTTTTGCTGCAGGGAAAGTGTTGAGAATCTGATCCACAAGCACTCATACGCCCGGTCGCCGATCCGAACCTACACTGGCGATGAGGAGAACCTGGGTGAGGACGGACACCCTACACACACCAGAGGTGAGCTGCTGTCAACACACACACACACGCACACACTACAGATCATGTCAGGACAGATACAGCAGATGAAAGGGATGGCTGGTGTTGTTCTGTATTTTTATTACAGTCAACAAATTCCATGTAAAGGCAGTCCATTCTCCATTAGGAGGAAATAATCATTCAGTGGGGACTGTTTTCAGCAGTGAATTAATATACGTTCGGTGCTCTAGTTACTGAAAATCAAAATAAATTACAGTGTGTGTGCTCATGATGATGAAAGAATATGTCCCCCAGTGCAAACTAAATAAATAAAAACTCCTATGTTAAGAGGTGAGCAGTGACAAGTTATTTTAATATATATAAGTATATATACTACTATATTACTACTCCCATAGTGATAGGAAAAAAAGATTTTAGATATGTTGACAATAAGAAGCAGTATGAATTTGTAGATCCCATAATGTTTACATCTACCATGTGTCTCCTGTAGGCTCAGCGTTCACTGCCTCAGACAACCTCTCTCTGAGCTCCTGGGTCACCACCACCTCAGGCTTCTCGGGCTTCCAGCACCCTCAGTCCCTGACAGCCATGGGTACCGGCACCGCCTCCCTGCCCCACCCCATCCAGGGCTCGCTGCCCCCCTACAGCCGGCTGGGCATGCCGCTGACGCCCACCGCTCTGGCTGGGACCATGCAGGGCAGTGGGCCGTCCTTCCCGTCCTTCCACATGCCCCGCTATCACCACTACTTCCAACAGGGCCCCTACGCCGCCATCCAGGGACTGCGCCACTCCTCCACGGTCATGACACCCTTCGTATGACTCCGTCGTGGGGAGGAGACAGCCGAACCTCACTCTAACATTCACCTCCAATCCAGTGCAGCAAGTTACTTCTCCACGCTGGCTCATCACTCCTCATCCAGTTTGTATCTTTTCCCCTGGTCTTTGTAAATAGTTCACCTCAGAGAGCGAGGTGATGGTGAAGAGGATGTGGCTTACTGAAAGCTAATCCAGAAAAAAAGACAAACTGAAAGATCCCTCAGGACCTGTGGAAACACCAGCAGGTCCGGGGTTTCTACAAACTCTTTGGTGACATTGTACAAACTACAAAAGCTAATGCAAGACGATAAAGGGAGCATGTTTGAACTTGGCCCTTGAAGAACAGTGGATCCTCAAGTCATTTTAACAATATTTAGAAGACCCTGTCTTCCTCTAAACATTTAACAGTCACTTCTGGCTACAGGGTCTCCACCAAAGCTTTAAAGATGGCAGGTTGCTGTGTGATCCTTCAACAGTGCAACCTAAAGTGATGCGTTTTGGAGAGACTCGAATGACGCTACAGTATGTTGGACAGCGAGGCTCAGTCTGAGTCTGTGAACATTTCAGCATATCATAGAGGCAGAACAGCCATCTCAGCTTTTCTGTGTTTTCTAGAAAGCCAGCCATATGTACAGTCCTCCTCGCGCTGTTGAAAATAATATGTTGAAATGCATTGTACAAAGATGAAAATGCTACATTTACTCATAGTAAAATCCTCACTGTAGAGTGCAAAAAAAGAGAAAACTAATCATAGGACGCATGCTGATCGCAGTAGACAAACACACTGGGTAAACTTTATATGGAATAATATGGGATGAATAAGCTCACCTGCAACAGAGGGTGAAGGATTTTTGCTTATATTAAAGGCCCTGTCAAACCAGCAATTAAAACAGCAAACCTCTGCAGAAAGATCAGTTCATTTCAATGGACTCAGTCTTTGGATTTCTGCGAAGTCTGAGCGAAATTTTGCATTTGTGGCCTGCAAATTCCCACTGTCGACCACTAGCAAATCATCTACAGGCAGATTGAGGGAACTGGGAGCAAGAAATTATAGCTTACTACTGTAGCTTACTGGCTGTGTTGCACCATAAGCTTTTATTTTACCTCTTCTGTTGCTAGTGAGATCGCACAGACCGTTAGCAAAGCTCACTAGCCATTTCCTAACCTTTCAGAACTATTTTTTGAATGAAATGTTGTACTGTTGTTATTCTGACAACAAAATGAAAGAACAAAGATATTAGAAGAATTTTTATGACAGACTATTTCTAGTATATTCTCAGCTTGCCAGCATATTAGCCATTAGCTAAGCCTCTAACGAAGATTGCTGTGTCAATTTCTGGTGTGACCGGGCCTTAACTAAGAGGAATTCGACCACCTACTGTGTAGAGCTCACAAACACTCTTTTTAAGATAGTCATATTTTAATTCAGTATTTCAAGTGTGTAAGACTGCCCACAAATGTAGCCCTTATCAGTCTGTTTCCATGCAGAGGAAAACAAACATTTGAACTCACTGGTTGTGCATTGTAATCTGTTTTATGTCAGAACACACAGAAATATTTGAAGGGTAACAACAGTTTGATTTTGTACGTCTCCATCGTAAACAGCATCTTATTTAGAAACATCACGTTCAACTCCACTGTGTTTTCTGCTGCCGACTGTTGACTGCAGCCTTTTAGCAGCTAGTCTTTAGCAGATGTTGCCGAGCTGATTCATGGCTGTGTCAGAGCCGTGTCGACAGGGCGTCCACACCTGGAAATAATGGCTCTCTGCTGTTTCATTCAGAGCAAGCTGCAGGAGTTGCCTCTCACACTCTAAAGTAATCAAAGTTGTTTATTTGAAAATTTATAAAGAATTACAACTATGAGCAGCACAAGTGAGATAGTCCAACCTGGAGTGACAATGCTGCTGCTTTTAGGTGCAGATAGATTTTCAATCCAGAAGCTCCACAGCAAAATTCTTCATTTTGACAGGCATTTGTTGTTCATGAGTCTGAGTTAGACTGATAGACTGGATAATAAGCCACAATATTTTAAAAAATAATTTAGTAACCATGTCTCTATTGCATAATTTGTCCTACAGAGAACACTGACAAGATAATTTTTCAACTGTAACATTCTTTTAGAGCTGTAATTACTAATCATTATGTCTACAAAATGTCCCATAATACCAATAATAATTTCACTCAGCCGTCCACAATGTAAAAATATTAAGTTTACTATCATTTATGACAGAAGAGCAGAAAATTCTCACATTTGAGAACCAGTGAACCTTTGGCATTTTTGGATGAAAAACTAAAAAGATTAATAGATTATTAATTGGCTGTTAGTCAACTAATTGAGTAACTGACTTCTCCTTTCAGCTCATTGAAACATTGAAAGTTGAAGGATCCTTATCAAATATGTTTGTTATGCATTTAATCATCTTGGCTTTTTAAACCCTAAAATACAAGTATCGGCCTAAAAAATCCAGTTTCATTGAAAAGTGCAGCTGGATTTGTTTGACCTGTTTCCAATACAGATTACCTACAGACTCTATTTAACAGATATTTCTTGATTCCAGTGCAGCGATCTCTACAGTTCTCGTTTTATGATACAGACACTAATTTCTCAAAAATTACTGACACAAGTTGAAGCATTTTGGAAAGATGTTGAAGTAATGAAATAATCCTACCACACTGGCAGTTTTTACTGGAAAATGTGACTTTTAAGAAGACAGTGATTAACAAAATTACTGGTTCAGATGGGGATTTTTTTGCAGTGAGTCTGTCACATTTTGTCGAAATCATGAAAGCACCAGTGTTAGGTTCATTCAGTGTGTAGTGGATGAAGGTGACTAGTGCTGTTCTATGGAGGCTTCAAACAAATGTGCAAAAGTCATGAATGAGCTGGTTACACAAACACTGTAAATGTCCCGGTTTACATCACATGAAGCCTGTTGCTGTGGAATACAGACATAAAGGTTCTGTTCTGACCCCTTTGGAATCATTAATGTACAAGCAGTTAATTTTATCTCATCTTTTACTTTGGAAATCAAACCTTGGTCCTTTTCTGATGTACAGCCTGAACTGAAAGTTGTTTTCCATCCTTCTAAATATACAACACTTTTCTTCTCTTCCAACCATACGCACATTCCCGACTTACCACTGAAAATAATCTTTTTTTAGAAAATGTTTAGTTTCCTTTTGTATACCATAATCTGAATACGACACCGAACGAGATTGTGTTTTGATGATTTTTAAGTGCAATATATTTATTTTGCTCTCTGGAAATAATGTGTAATGTACTATGCCGCATTAAAAAAAAATAGTTATTTGTAAACCTTGAGAAATATATATCACCACCCAAACACTGAGTTATTTTTTTCACTGTCTGACATCATGTATATGTTTCTCCCTCACAACCAATCACAGATTGTCAGAAATAAATGAAATCATGAAATGATTTAAGGACCACAGATGATATTCAGATATTTATTTAGGTTTCTGTAAAACCCCACATTTCAAAAGAGTCTGTTTTACTCTGAGTAATACCTATTTTTCTCCATGCAATAATTTATGAGTTCTGGGGTTAAATATAAAATATTATATATTAAGCCCAGCGCAGAAATCTGTTGTCTAAAAGCTCAGTATCTCACAAACGGTATTTTTCATTATTTTAACTGCCATATCACAAACACATCATACAGCACCACCTAGTGGTCAGCTGTTTCATATTCCACTGGTGCGTGTTGGCTGGTACCTACATTATGTCCATAGTTCATACATATTTTACAGGATGAACCTCTGGATTTTTTCAGATGAATTAGCAATACAAGTACAGATAAATAAAGGAATAGGTAGAGGTAGAGGATAAACTCAGAATCTAATCATGAAAAATGAAAATGAATAAAAGCAGCAACTGATTAAAGTGGAGTAAAAATACGTTTATAATAGACAATGTCAAAATTAAGAGGCAATCTCAGATGAATTAAAAGCGAGATGAAAAAGGTAGGTCAAGACTTAATGTGGGACTATTCCTGAGTCTGGAGACAGCACCAGAAGAAGTATTTGTCACCTTTGGTTTTCAGGTGAGAGTGGGGGACTGAGAGTTGTTTGTGAGGATGACCTTAGTGACCTGGCAGATGATGGAGTTAGAGGAACAGCAGTATAACAGGTGTCACAGGTGTGAAAGCTCACAGTAATGAGGCTGATCAGTCAGATTTGGAGCCATTTCTTTCAACCAGACAGTGGCGTTAAAAAGAACACATTTTACTAAATAGTAATGTGAATAATCTCCATTAAATTAATCTCTTACAAATATTAATCTGCTGAACAACAGGATTATAAATAAGTGAAGAAATTTACTCAAAAGATATGAGAAACTCAAACATTTGGACAAATAGTGGCTGCTACCAGCTTGACATGGTCATGCTTATAAACTTGAGGATATGCAGGTGTTGTAAGGTGTAAAACAAAACATTAAGACAAACTACAGGGAAAAAAAGGTTTTGTGGGGTCTCTACACAGAGGAGCACAGAGTGTGGTTAAGACTTATGTAACGTAGCACAGGTGTTCCAGATCACACTAATCAGCTACCTGCAGGACAGAGATGCAGCAGGAGCACTTGCCACCACAGACTGATCCAAACATCATAGTCCCTTTACAAAGCAGCATGTTGACTTGTCATAGTAAGAAAAGCACAGGTGATACTAATGACACTAATGATGGCTCTGTTCTATTCACGTCCACATCCACTAAACCACGAACCTGAAACTGAAGCCACTAAATGAAATGCAGCCTCATTCATTTTATTTTTATACCTGTTCTTTTCCTACTGTGACTGCTGTGAAATAGGCCTGTTATATTTGGAGACAGATAAAGAGGTTATCCCGTGCTTCCATAATTTACACAGAAAATCTCTGGAAATATGGGATATTTTTGCATCATAGAATGCTGTAGGGCTGCAGTTGTTTTCATTATAGATACATCTGACAGTTTAAAAAAAATCTTTGATAAATTATTGGTTGTTCACAGTAAAAAATGTTAGGTAAGAGTGAAAAATGTGCATCATCATTCCCTGAAACCCAAATTAACATATTCACGTCATATTTTGATTGAAAAATAAGTTTGTTCTGTGTCCAGTAAAAAGTAGTAAAAATAAAAACAAACATTCTTTTAAGAGTGAAACTACACATTTGTGAGATTTCAAAGATCTATGTCTTCAGTAGCAAGCACTGGGCTTGGGGCTAACACAGTAGAGAAAGACTGTGTTTGGCACCAAGTTAATTTAAATTTCTTTTGTTTTCCTACAAACACTACTTATTTATCCCATAATATGAAGAGAATTACCAGCGATCCTGACTGTTCTTTGGTGGTTGGTTTAATACTTTAACAAAAGATGCAATAAAGTAAGAGAAAGTAAAGAATGACAGACCAAATTAGACAGGTTGGACCAAAAAATATATCCACTCAGGAACTCTGAAGAGTTGTTAAATTATTAAAGCCAACTCTGAGTTCTTTCAAGGATGCTGCTCTCCATTAAAATCTATCATATATCATATTACTCTGAAAAGCTAATAGACCTGTAATTGATGTGCATAAAAAGTGTCTTCAAGTAAGAGCAGTATGATGTTATACATTTACATTCTGGGCAATTTGGCCTTTGCTTTTATGAGCCTAAAAGAAGAATATGAATGTAAACATTATGAGCTAGCAGCAGCTCTGGACGTGGATATTTGAATGGGTCAAACAAAAAATCCAGTCATAACTAAATATGATGCAGAAAAACAAACATGACGTCAGAATCAGCTCAAAAATCATTTTCACATAAGCCTGGTTATTGCTGTATCGCCCTCGAGTATTCACTCACAATCCAAGGACTGAAAAACACACCCAAATGTGCACTACACTACATAAAGTATACACACTCATACATATAAACACGCGCACAGTCGTCTATCACCAGAACCATCACCCGCCACCGCAGACGAACTGACGGATCGATGGCTGGACGTTAGTCACCGTTTCACCAGGAAGAAGGCCCCACTTCTGCCCTGATAAGAATCAGTTACATCCTTCGAAAATAAATAAATAAACAAATAAATAACATCCATTGCGGCTCTGATTGGATTAAAGGGAGAGGGGAAGGGCAAGACAAGCCACCATGAGGTATGGCCTAACAAATTGGAGCTAACAGTAGGGCCAGAGAGTCCATTTTGGGGCATAATTTACACAGTGAGGAGCATGAGCTGAATCTAATGTCATTTCCATCAATTTTGCATTTTGGCCCTTTTTTCCTTCCCTCGGGCTTTTAGCGGTCATTTGAATCGTCTGGCGGAGGACAGCCGGCAAGCATTACAATGTCGGAGACGACATTTAGCACAGCAGCAGAGTGAGAGGTGGTTCTTTATGGCGTGGTGACTGGCTGCAGTACGGCAGCGTGTATCCATTGCTGCACCATCTTGCAAATGGCTAACAATATGCTAATAGGGTAAGAGTACAGAATCGCCCCAGACAAGCCACTTAATGGATGTTTTATCTGCAGGTCAAGAGTCTCATCAGCTGCAATCTCTCCTGACAAGACGTGCCAAGTCAAATTTAGCGATAAAGCGCTTTTAACAAACAGGCCACAAAGTGCTTCAGGGAGGACAAAGGACACAAACACACAGAGGAGTCTGTGGTGAAATGTGAAACCTGTTGGCAAACAATGGAAAATCGTTTTAGAGGAAATACACCTTGAAAGCAAAGTTGTCCGAGGACAAACAGAGACGACAGAGACGACAGGACGACAGGACAGGACACAAACATCTGACAGAAAGGCTGCAGAAGTGGTTTCTAGATCTCTTTTGATATTTATGTGACTCTAAAATGTTTTTAGTAACATCGTTATAAGATAACCTAAAATCAGTGGTGACAAGTAACTAAGTACTGTATGAAAGTACAATTATGAAGTACCTGGCTTGAGCATTTCTATTTTTTGCTTCTTTTTCTGTCTACTTCATTTGAGACATTTTTACATTTATCAGGAAAAATGGTCACAATCTCCCCTTGGTTTTTGAATTATGGCATCGAATAAAGGCAAGAAAAGTCTTTCTGCAGAACATTATGATATCACAGTGATGCTGACCTTTTAGATATAAAATGTTATCACGTCATAATTTTATCCTGGCAGACATTTGTTAAGATTTTGTCACAATTAGCCTATGAATTCTTGAGCTCTTGAGTTTTGTGAGGTCACAGTGACCTTGACCTTTGACCTTTAACCACCAAATTCTAATCAGTTCATCCGTGAGTCCCAGTGAACGTTTGTGCCAAGTTTGAAGAAATTCCCTCCAGGCGTTGCTGAAATACTGCATTCACGAAAATGGAACAGACGGACAAATGGAAAACATGATGGCTCTAGCTATGGCTATCACTGGAGCAGAGGCATAAAAAAACTCAGATCTGAAAACGTCCTGAGCACGTCCTGATTATATATCTATCAATAAAATTATACACAGAAAGGACACTGCATAATGGATACAAACTTTACGAGGTACAACTCTTGAAAAAAAAAAAAAGTCAAATTTAGACTCTCAGCTAATGCAAATATAGTATGTTGTTCTGATGTGGATGCAGTTATGTTTGTAAATCAATTGAATCAAAAGATAATCATGTTAATCATATTCTTGTATGTACAGTACCTTTGACAGTAGTGCGTTGGCCAAAAGATACGTTTCCTTTCAGTGTCAGACAGCCACAGAAATCCACTTACCACGTTCTAAAATATTACCCCTGACACATGCCTGCGTCTATACTACAGCCCCAACCATACATTTTGATGCTGATACAAATATCAATAAAGGATATTTTGACTCTCAAACAACTATATACAGGTAGCCATATCTTATTGGTGGAAGAAGTATTTCTAACTCCTTTACATGTTTCTGGGGGAAAGAAAAATCACTTCATTTTGCATTGAACTCTAATCTTAAACCCATCCATCCCATCAGACACCAAACAAACACCTTTGTAATAATTACATTAGGGCTGCAACTAGTGATTGTTTCTATTATTGATTAATCTGTTGTTTATTTTCTCAGTTAATCAATCGCTTGTTTAGTTTGTTGTAATTTCCCAGAGTGCTAGCTAATGTATTCCAGTATCTTGTTTTATCTGAGCATCAGTGCAAAACTAACCCAAATATATTTCGTTTACTCACATATGATGACGAAAAGCATTAAATCCTCAGTTTGAGAAGCTGGGATCAGTGAATGCTTGGTGTTTTTGCTTGAAAACTGACTGCAGTGATAAATATCAATATCGTTATATTTGATCATTAATTTTCTGTCAGTTGTTTCAGCTCTATCTGTCGGCCCACTGATGTATTGGTCAGGCTCTAGTTTATACATGAAAGTTTTACTGAACACGCTCAGTCAGGGTACTTTTACTGAAAGCAGGTGCTACAGTGCATCAACATCCCGTCCTCACAGGTGTCACACACTCTATCTGTCCTCCCCATCTTTTCTCTGCTTATAATAAAGTCAGTCTATCTCCTCTCTGTCCTCCGTGGCAGGTGTCCAGGCCAACTGCTGCCTCTCCAAAGACAACGAGGCCTGATAGCAGGGAAACAGGAGAGAGCTGGCTGCATAACAAGGACTTATTATGATGATGAAATGTCCTACAAGGCCCCAAACACTCTCTTAAAGAAATCTCTCCCTCCGATAAGGGGAGTCTAACCCTCGCCCCAGAGCCGCGGGGAAAAGGGAGGAGGTGGGAGGGAAGGGGGGGATCCTAACCTGATTGGATCGGCGGCTCAGAGGGGGCACGCGTAACGAAATCAAATGGCCGTCAAGCCGCTGTCATGCATAATTAATTGGGCCTTCTACGACCAACTACACAAAAATCCATGGTCATTTGATTAGGGGGTTTTGGAGGACTCTCTGAAGTGCATCGCTGTCTGAGCTGCTTCCCCACTCACCTCTCTATCTGTGAGGATAGTGTCAGAGTGGCGTTATTCTTCCCATGAAAAAAAAGAAGAAAAAAAAAGAAAAACGTTTAACATCCAACAGGGACAAAACTCAGACTTTCATTAAGGCCTCCCTCAAGACTCAAGGACCATTTGACTACAGTCTTTATAGACAGACAACCCACAGTTCTCAGTAGGTGAGGTCAATGTACAGGGGCAATCATGAGCCTGTATTTAATCTCTAACAACACTAAGAGTCTGCAGCCACACTAATAGCTCCAGTGTGGATCAAAGTGGTAGACTGACAGAGCCATGGATAAAAAATTAAATCAGTGAGTGTGAAACAGGATAATGTTTTGACTTCATGGACTTCATGTTATAATGTGTAAACTTGTTATCTTATACATAGTTTCATACACATTTGCTGTAATTCACATTTATTTATTCTCTGGAGGCTTTCGGATGGTAAATGGACTGTATTGATACATCGCTTTTCTAGTCAAATAGACCACTCATAGCTCTAACACACACACACACACACAATCACACACCAATGGTACGCCATCAGGGGCAACTTGGGGGTCACTATCTTGCCCTAGAATACTTTTGTCATGCGGACTGGTGGATCAAACCACTGACCTTCCAGTTAGTGAGCGACCTGCTCTACCTCCTGAACCTCAGGTGTCCATGAGCTCTACAGGTATCTGTGGGTTTGAACAAAGGCTCAGCTGCATAACAAGCATGTGCAATGACAGAAGTTAAACTACACTGTAAACTTACAAAACATAAAGAATTATGATCAATCCCTACCTCTCAGCTCTGAGCCACTGAAACATCTGTGTGCGAATGCTGCCACCTGCAGGGCATTAGAAAAACTACAGAGTGAAGTACAGGAAGTAAAACACAGCAGACAAAGTCAAACCGCAGCAAGATTTTTATTCAAAAAAGCATATATTCAGGAATTAAAGATGCATATACTTACATGTGTAAATACACAAAGTGGGAAAACAATGTGCTTCAGTAGCTGCAGTGTCTATAAGCACATCGAGTGCATACATGAAAATGTCTTTAGGGATGTGGTTTTCATGGTTTATTAAGGACGTATTTCTCCCTCTCCTTTCAGGGAGATTCCTGATTTTTTTTTTCTTCTTGTGATCTGGGTCACATTGCTCATTTGAAGAATTTCAAAAGCATGACCTCATCACTGCTTAAAATGGAAGACAGCTCCCTCCGGCGTCTCTCAAAATCGCCATGTCTCAATGAATTCACGATCAATAAAATGGGAAAAAAAACTTTCACTAATGAAGCATTTACTCCATTAACACAGCGTGATATTTCTTTTCTAAATGTTCATTTATTCCCCCTAAACCCCTGCAGAACTCACACGGCATCTGCTCTTTAACTTCAGAGTAGCCTGTTTTTATTATCAGTCCTTTTGTTGGCAGCATGTAGAAGGTTTGTAGCCGAGTGGCTGGAGTTGTGTCAGGTTTTCTGTGGCAAAAGGGTATTTGACCGGATGGTTCTGGGGTAAATGGGGTATTCTGGACAGTAAAGATGGAGGCGGGAACTGCTGTAGAGCGATACCTGCTGGCAGAAGGAAAAGGGGTTTTGAGAGGTAGAGGGGTCTACCTAGTTGGCCGGGTGGGGTCGTCCCTCGGGGATAAGCGAGGTGAAGAAGGTGCTGACAAAGGACCACGCGGTGGTGAGGAAGCTTGGCTCAGGGTGCGCAGCAGGAGCAGCAGCCTGGGCCTGGTCCTCAGGGCCTCCGCCCCCTTCCTCACCACTGTCATCCTCCTCAATGCCCTCATCCATCAGACGTTCCTGGGACACACATGGACACAAACGTGGTTAGAGACACAGACAATATTAAGGACACAATGCTACATTTGGTTTATTTTTCAGCAGGAAATCTCCAAACACTGATTTTGATGATATGTATTACAAAGTTAGGCCATGCCCTAAGGACTTCTTGACTTGCTTGATTTTGTCTTTTTGTACATTTTCAAAACAAATTTAGAGGATGTCAAAAACAATTAGCTGAGTACTGTCAAGGTTTCATCTTTTTTAGAATCTAAAATTGATTTCCAGAATAATGTTAAGTTGTGTATAAGCTCTGTCCTGTGATTGTCATAGTGCAGCTGCAAAACTAGATGGCACTCTTTACTTCAGGCACATCACTCTGTTTATATTCTGTCACATCCACTTTTGACATTAAGAGGTAAAAATAGTAGCACAGAGAAAATTCTGTTTCTGCACATAAATGCTTCAGCCAGAGGCAGAGGATTAAACTACAGTTCCTGGATTTTCCAGGTATCCAGTGAAGTCCTGTGCATACCTAAGCAGACAGGACAGACACACAGATAACAGGAAATACAACATTTTGATGCAGGAAAGCACCTATAGTTTGTACACAGACAAATCCTCACTTGTCAGTCTCAGAAGTCATTATTGGAAAAGCAGATTAATTATATTAAACTGACTATTGTGTATCGCTCTGCCCAAAGTGGGCAATAAACCTCAGTCCCTGTGTGAGACTATACAACATCAGTTTGAGGCATGTCAGCTTGTGCAATGACTGCATGGTGAACCGAAGGACTGTTATATAGAAAGACTGATCGTTCTGAAATAAGGCAGTGTAACAATAAACAAGCTTTAGCCATAATGCTGACACTGCTATGTATGGAAAAAATTCTTCTTCTTCTTGGTCGTTTTGCCTCACTTTTTCAGTGTGAACACACCACAGAAAACCAAATACATTTGTAGTATGAATTTGGGGCATGCCAACATTCTCCAACTCACCATTTCCTGTATGTCCTGATGTCTCTCTGCTTCCTCCTGAGGAGCATCGGCCCTTTCTCCTCCTCTAAGGTTCTGCTGCTCCGGCCTGAAGGGAAACCAACCAGCCTGGTGCCTAAAAAAAAATACACACACAAACACAAACACAAACATACTCTTAGACTTGGGTTTAAAGTTTTATCTATAAAATTCATATGCATAGAGACAGTACAATGCAATGAATATAAGTGACATTACTGTCTATACCACTGACTCACAGGTAGACAAGAAGCATGGCTCCAACCACCATGACAAAACGGCTAAAGGAGGAGTAGAAGTAGACGATGCTGAGCAGCACACCAGCGCGAGACACTGTGTACAACCAGTCCAGCCAATCACGGTTCAGCTCGTCATCGTTTAACACCGCTCCACCTTGCGCGTTCATCTGGATGTTGGGGTTGGCCGGCTGGTTCTCTGGTAAAGGGTTTGGGGCCGGGTTAGGCCCCAGCGGGGGCTGCACGGCTTCATTGGGCTGGGCGGGCTGATGGGGGGTGGACGAGGGAGAGGAGGGAGGGGTGGTGCTGGGAGGCTGAGAGGCAGCTACTGCTGCTTGGCTGAGAAGAGGAAGTGAAGAGGAGACAGATCAGAGGATTCACATGTTTAGTAGAAAACACAAGATTTCAACTTAAGGTGCAAAGTCATACAGAAGATTTTACAGGTTTGATCTTCATTTGAAACTCAAGGAAAATTTTTAAGTTCCAGATATGCATTCATACATAAACTTAAAATATATTTATAATGGTGACATTAGAGTCAATCAGCTAAATAACTGCCTGTATGAGAGCGGACATCTAATTATGTGTTGAATGAAATCTAGCAACACATAAAAATATGCTCTGAGGGAAAGGTGGTATTGATAATCTTGATCCTTCAATTCAGTGTGGACACAGACATTTACACACATTTTTTAAACTTACTATTGCATGTAGTAATGGCGTGCATACATCTGCTGCCACCACAGCATCTGCATGGGCATGTACATGGGATGGGGGGGTATGTTGGCAGGGAGGCCGCCTTGTAAAGGGACCTGGGCTCCATCTGGCCTGTAGAAGAATAAATACACAGACTAATGACAACATCTTCTGCTTGGCTCTTTTTTGTTTTAATTAAGACAATATATATTGGAAATTGTTATTATTTTCCAAGATAAATGAAGTTGTTTTTTGTTTGATAACACTATAAATAGAGTCAAATAACTTTTACAATAATACAATGCAAAGACTACCTAAATTGTAACCCAGTTAGGTCTAGGAAAATCCAATCCTGGTTCTGTAGGTCACAGCTGAGTGCCACCTTTGCCCTATTCTGAGGAAAACACTGATACATCAAGAAAATGTCTCGTGAATCAGTCATACTGTGGAATCAGAGACTTACCACTGAGGGACTCCGGGGGGGCTCTGAGGGTTGTACTGGGGGAAACCGCCACCGCGATACCTCAGCCCATCATAACTTCCTGGGACAGAAGGGGAGGAGGAGGAAGAGGTTGGCTGACTGTCCTGATTTGGCGTGGTGGCAGGGGAGGCGGAGCCGGCACTGTCTGAACTCTGAGTGAAGATTAAAAGAGGAAAAAAAAACATTTTTAGAGGTAGTTTGATTCCATACAAAGTCCACAGGAACACATGAGTGGCTGCCAACAAAAGTTGATTTGCTGTAGGTTGTGCAAAGCATGTGAGTGTGCAAAGTTCTGACTACTAAAACAAATAAAGACAAAGATAACTGTAAGAGCAAAATTTATCATTCTCATAATTAAGGTTATACCACAATGTAAGAGCAGAGTAATCTTTTCCTATCATGTGTGCAACAGGCCCTGTAGGGACTGGGATGTCTCTGTAACCCTTACCGACTGTTAGGTTATCTTAACTCCAGTTTTCATGGCTTATCCTTGATATTTTATGTGCTCCATAATTAGTGTGCCTGGAAAACACGCCATCCTCATTACTCTTATCTCTAACAGCTAGGGCAGACTGCGCTTAAGGCCAGGTAGGAGGACCCCCTGGTATTCCTATGCAACAATCTAATTTGTCAACGTGATACAGAGTGTGTGTCTCTTTGTCAGACTTACTGATGCACTGGGAGCATGAGTTCTGTCCTCTCAGCACTGAGACTGATTAACTCTGTTACTCTGTTGATCATTGTACTCTATCGTTTGATTTAAACTTTTATTACATCACAAAAGACAATTGTGTGTCTAACAATCATTTATTCATTTCTTCCTTGACAACAACAACTTGCATCAACTTGCATGCACAAATCCAGACATTTTGACTGTGTTATATGTCATCTTCATGATTTCAATGTGTCATGAAAGCTATGTGTGCTAAATATGAAGAAGAAGAGTCGTCATGTCTCAGCAACTCTCACAAAAGCTTGATGAAGCATAACAATTCACCATTTCATTGTGTGTTTCAGCCTTTATGTGCCCTGTAATGAGCCTCAACTCCAAACAACAAAGCCGTCATACACACATTGTTTGAGGCCTATAAGAGGAGGACATTAGAGCGCTGTGTCAGTCTACTCACGCTGGAGTCAGAAGCAGAAGAGTTGACCATAGAGGGGCTCCGGGGCATGGGCGAGCCTGGGGGACTGTGTGAGGCACACACAAGGTGCATCATGTGGTATTCATCCTGCTGTGTGTCGATATGTTCAAGACAAGCCGGAGATGTGGGAGGAAGAGAAAGAGGAGGAGGTGATGAAGGCAGTAACAAAGCAGAGAGACAAAACAAGGAACAGAGAGATAGGAAGGATTAGTGTGGAAATGGCCAGAATTCAGACACAAAGCTCACTCTTTGTTGGTTAAAAACACATCAGATCAACTATTGTTTCCCAGGCAGCCTGTGTCAGTTCCCCTCACAGTTGCATGCACACAGAGACATGCGCACTAGCTGTGTATACTCAAGCACACACACACACACACACACACACACACACACCACACACACACACACACACACACACACACACACACAACCAACATGGTCTTAACAGCTGAGGCATTAGAAGACTGAGCAGCATGCACACACTTTCTGGACTGATTACCAACACTTCTCACAATTTCTTGTAGGAGTGCACTAATGAAATAAAAAGGGCATGGGTTCTTTCATCACACTGTAGTGATCTGGAGTTTCCTACTCATTAGGCACAAGCTGACTTTGGTAATTTACTCCTGTGACACATTTTACTTTGACAGGTAAGTCAAAGTGTATCACAAATGAGGCACAAAGCTAATGTTTTTATGTTAAAAAAATTAATCTCTCTACTTATTTCACCATGTCAGTCCAAAAGGTGTGGTTCAACACCAGTCTCCAGACTCTTTTAATGGTGGTGTCAGAGGTTTTTTTTTGTTTTCTTTTTTATACATTTTAAATTGATGAAACAATCATATGGCCAGCAACTAAAATACATCTAAAAGAATATTTTTCTTGGAAAACTTAGGGGGAAAAACTGGGAATAATGGGACTTATTGGGAATGGGAATCTATTTGTGAGCCTGCCAAATTCTGCATGCACGCGCATGCTCTACAAACAAGCACTACAGTCAGTCCTTACCTTTCTGAGCACATCTCTGAGCTGCAGGTGGTCTTGAAGGAGCCTTCCTGAGTACACAAGCCGCTGGTCTTTGGACAGCTACAACAAAAACAGCATTATGAGGTGAGATGGGGAAATGACCAGTGACACTGATAGTGTGAGGCAGTGTAAATATAGCTTCATGTATTTAGTTAAACACATTACACAGCAACAGGCAAGTACATGTAGGTCACCAGCTTGCCCAACTATCTCTCACAGTGTAATCAGATAGGGATTATCACTTCCTCTTTAAAAAATCTGCGATAAAAATACTGTCATTACATATTCTGACATTTTAAATCTGAAATCTTGTAGCTCTTCCTCAGAACTCTAACACTGGGAGGAAGTGATACTGCTAAAGGCCAAGGAGAAAACCTGGGCCTCAGAGCTATAATTAACCCCACACATCTTTCCAAGTGTTTCCAAGGTCAAGAATGGACTTTTTAACATCAAATTTTAGAACTGACATTTGAGTATCTACAGTTCCATGACAGCTTGATCATGTCATATATTCAAAATAATAAAATTGATAGTTCCAGTTTTTGATTATGATTGGCTGGACTGTGTTTGAAGCCATTGTAAAACACAGACTCTGAACAGACTCTTGTGTCGTGCCTGAGGATTCCCCTTTGCTGTTCTAAAATCACTTTAAACACGGTCTCTCTGGGCTTAACGCTTCATCAGCAGCTACTAAACAGATGTGTTGGTGAAACTATTTTCTCAACTGCTGTTTCCAAGGTCAAGTATGTTGAACCACAGCAACAAATATGTTTTGAGGATACAGTACCAGTGTGAACAGCTCACAGTAATCCTGCCTGACAAGGCAAGGCAGAAACATGAGCCTTTCAAATAAACAGTCTCTAGTAGCCTCTAATGTTTTTATCTCCTGTTTTAATGGGAGTAAGACCTTGTTGTATGGTGGTGTAATGTTTTTGTATGATCCGATGTGTAAAGCAATTAGGTACCTTTGGATTAGATTAGACTGTTTACTAAACAGATAACTTACTAAAAGCATTCTCACTGTGTATAATCATGTTCTTTGTGCGTCACAAAGCTTTCACTTCTCCTCAGTAAAGGCCCTCTGAGTCTTGTTAGGAAGGACATTTGACCACAATGGAAAACTGGCAACTTAAGTATTTTAACAATAACAGAGACTCTCATTCTCACTAATAATACAAAGAAGATTTCAAATGCTATGTTTGCTCTTTAATAAAATTAGCTTCTTACTCCTTTTGCAACATGATCTGCCATCCTAAACACAGACAGACATGAGACATTTTCTCTGTGTTTTAAAGGAGGAAGAGGAAATGTTTCAGTCCTATGTCTCTGGTGTGGCAGAGTGGTCAGGTGAGCACATTTGAATGCTTGAAAGCAAGGTATTCAAGCAATGAGGTATAACAGGTTTGTGAATTAAGGTTTATGTTAATATTAGAAAAATCCCCCTGACTGGGCCATTAACAGGGACACCCCTCCAAGTGATATCTGACTCCACAAATGTGACCCCCATTTTAGCCTGTTTTGTTGCCATGGTTACACAGCTTGCTGAACATGCTGAACTATTTCTCCTGAAATATTTTAACTAAATGTGGGAGCAGGAGACAGATGCTCTAACAATGCACTCATGCACAACTTTTAAAGAGTTGTTACACAGGACAGACACAGGACTACTGTATTTAGTCATACAACTGACTGGAACATACAATGCATACTTTTGAGCCAAGGAATGGATTATACAGCAGGAGTGTTTGGAAACATTTTTCCCCCCACTTTAAAAAAATATTTACAGTTGGAATATATTGTAACTCCATGAGGAGCCAGAGCATAGGCAACAAAGAAAGCTATAAAACACAAGAGCTACTTACCGGCTTGCTGGGGTACACGTTGGAGATGTGACTCTTCAGCTTCTCCACAGTCCAGTTAAGGAAGCAGTTAATGGTTTGGTCTTCATACTTCTGGTTGGGGGCCTTAATGACCAAGGTTACAGGACTATCAACTGCCCCAGGGTCCATGGTTCATATTACTAGCAAGGTGGGCTCTGAAGAACCTGTCGCTCAGGAGAGCTTAGTATAACAACTCAGGACTAACCTGAGGAGAAAACTTCCTCAAATTTTCTTCATTCTGGACTCAGCACTACACCTAAAACAGTCCCTGCCGTACCTGGGGCATGAGGTTTCCCTTCTACAACACCTGCCTCATCTGTAGATCTGTTGGTGCTTTCCAATGTAATATAATAGAGGCAATTCTTGTGTGGTGACAGATCTTGGATATCTGGTGAAAAAAGAGGAAGAGTCTGAGTGTCTTTTCTGGGAAGGCAGGTACATTTTTCATACAGTGTAGTGGCTGGTGGATTTTCATAATAGAATATAATTAGACATAACTACAATTGCATTGCAACTGGCAAAGTAGAGATTATATTGTTTAGTAGGCATATATAGTACATATAAAAGTTGCTGAAATGATTTGCTGAATAAATGATAAGATGACCAACAGAATATATATATATATATATATATATATATATATATATATATTATTTTTTATTTTTTTTAATTTCTTTTTCCTGATGTTTTACAGACAAAACAACTAAATGATTAATTATAAAAAATGAAAAATAAGCTCTCTGAAAACTTCACCTTGGACTCTGGGAAATGGTTATTTGTCATTATTCTCTGATGTGTGACAGACCAAACAATTAATTGATTGATTGAAGAAAATAATTGGAAGATTAATCAATAATGAAAATAATTATTATTTACAATCCTATATAGGCTCTCTTATAATATCGTACACTTCTGTATCTAGCGGGATAGTACATTAGAAGAAACTAACTAACTGCTGCGGTTGGTGGGGGGTGGTGAGTTTGAGTTCACACTTCCTGACACCTGCCCTGTTGCATCATTTTTACAGTAAACTGTCAAAACAATTAACTTACTGTGAAGCATCCCGAGTCAAGCTAAGCCGGCGGTACTCGGAGTTAACTTAGCTAAGCACTCTGTTTACCAACAAAGCCTTCATGTTCACAAACTGACAAATACACGGTGAAAGCTGTCTTTATATGGCAGGTCACTCCGGGCAGCTCTGTTTATATTCTGACCCTTGTCGCGAAGCCACGGTAGCTGGGTTAGCTCGTCGGCTAACGTTAGCTTCGCTGAGGCTTGTGAGAAATACGGTAAGACTAACAAGCCGTTTCCGATGTGACAACACATTTAACAGTCTAGCTGTGGGAAGCGAAGCCGGATCATTGCGTCAAAGAGCTTTATTCCTGTACCTCTTAACTCTGCGGGCACCGTCGCCTCTCTCCGTCCCAGCTCGGCTCGCCTACCTTGTTGTTGTAATGTCGGGGTGTGAGAGCGGAAACACGTCATCATCCTCTTCACAACAGCTGATCAGAAAAAAAAGATTAACATCCAGAAACACTGGCAGTTTCTGGCCGGCGTCTATGTAAACTACTGTCAATGTTAGCTGCTGCTAAAACATTTAAATTAGTATATTGCTAAGTATTGTTGCAAGTTATTTTCCGGCGTGGTTGCTAGGAGACACGTAGCCCCGTTTCTGGAAAAGACAAACACCAATGTTTGAAAAATCCAGACACATTAAAAACAAATACGTTGTTTTTTTTTTTTATTATCAGCAAATAATTAGACAATTAAACATTACCATCCATGCATAGACCAACCCAGCAAACAAATAAGCTTAAGAGAACGTTCCATAAAGGTTCCCTGAGCGTTTGTATTTATTTATATTCATTCATTTTATCAACGTTCTAGAGATGTTATTCAGAGGTCATTTGTGTGAAACATTTATGGAACCTTCAGTTCCCAGTTCATTTTTTTTAACATTGAAAGAACGTTCTAGAAACGTTTTGTACAGGGGTGTTACTGTGAAACATTTGGAGAATGTTCAGGTGCCATGCACTGATAGCTCTCTAAAAGTTATTTTGTGAAACCATTGGAGAACGTTCCCTGAAGTTTCCCGGATTATTATTTTGTGAAATTTACAGAAAACATTCCCTTACAGTTCCCAGAAGGTTATTTTTGTGAAACCTTTAGAGGACGTTCCCTGAAGTTTTTCAGGTGTGTGCTCTGGTCATTTTTTCTGAACACATCAAACCAAAACAAGTGTCTGTATGACTGAATTCAGAGGAATGTATCACCTTTGTAAGACAGAATAGACACAAAAAGTTCAAGCATCTTTCAGAAACTTTTATTTATGTGGAAATGGTTTGACATACATGCTTCACTGTGTGTTTGTGGGTTTATTTTTCCATATGCAGATTTCCAGCTTCAAACTGATCACCTCTAAGCCACATATTTATTTCTCTGTTTGTCTGATGTTTGTAATTTTTGGGTTACAGTTTGAGTTTGCGCAGCACCTCTTTGGTCAACTGTTTACTGTACCGGTTGATCTTCCAATGTCCAGGCATCCATCCCAATAGAAAACGATGAAAGTCTGTCCAGGCAAACGCAAACATCTCCCTCCACTCTTTCTCTAGGGCAGCAAAGTCCACATCTTTTTTCACAGCTAGCTGTAATTCTGTGAAATAGTAGTCCAGTAAGCCTTGTGCTCTCTTTTCACACTCCTTTTCCTCCATGCAGCTTCCCAAAAAATACACCACATCCTTCATGCCACAGCCCCCGCCGACATACTGAAAGTCTACAGCAGCTACGTCCTGTCCACCCGGGGAAAAACAGAAGTTGGCTAACTTGGCGTCTCCGTGCACAATAGTCTTGAAGTGACATTCGTTGAGTATCCTGTTGATGTCACCGGCTGCTGCTTTTAGTTCAGCGTCGTCCATGGCCTCCAGCTCATCTGGCCGGGTCTCCAGGTGCCAGTAGGTACCGATAGGCCACAGACCCTCTGGTGCCACACCAAGGAAAAGAGCATGGAAATGGGCGAGCCACCTGAGGCAAGCCTTTATCTCTCTGTCCTTCACACTGGTCCTACAAAGGAAAAAAAGGTTGTTTATCTAGCCAACTAGGAAAAACTGAATATTTAAGCTTCTTTGTTCTTTCATTTTATGCCCTAGACTTAGATTAGCTAGTATTTCATACAACATTTTGTGGTCATACCTTCTCTGATTATAACCAGCCACATCCAGATCCTCCAGCACAATCAGCATCTCGTCTCCATGGGAACAGGCAGCCAGGCAGGCTGGGATGCGACAGTTCCGACTGGTGGAAAAGTTCTGGTACCAGTGTGTCTCCACCTGATAAGACCTCACTTTACGCCTGTGGGAGCGATCTGTGTTCCAGCCACCTGGGTGCTCGGCCTCCTCTGGAAACTTGATGTGTTTGACAACCACAGAGGGCCGGTCGCAGCCCTCCAGGTGTAGCCGGACTATCTCCCCATAACCGCTCCACAGGGTCTGGATCTTTGCACCAACACAAAGAGATGAGGCACCACACGCCTGCAGGATGAGATCCTGATACTCCTGTTTCATTTCCCAAGTCAGTGATGAACCCTGCAGTGAAAAGGAAGCACAGTGTCAATTCGTGTCTATGAGCATTTGTTGTATAGATTATATTTTTATTATGTTCTATTTGGTCACTATATTATGTCACTTACCTTATTCACAAATGATCAAGCTTGTTTCTTTCTCAATCACACACATTCAGAGGATGCTACTATGATCCATAACATTTAGGTCAATAAAACTGACATTACCACTGTATCAAATAAACCAAAACTGAATGTAAATGTTTACCGTTTGCTTCAAACCCAATGTGTCTCAAACAGCCAGTGAGCAGGAAGTGTTCTATCCAGCTCTCTGTGTGGTGTTTAAAGATACAGACATAAAATAAAATAAGCCAAATGAGTACCACTGCCACCTAGTGGACTGGAGTGCATAAGCAACTTTATAATAGTCTGTGCCTACAATTGTATTTGGAATATAATAGTTTCAATGAGTAATCAGACCTGCAGAGCTTGGACACACTCTAAACATCTGAACACGTTTGCTGAATGTTGATTAGTTTGTGTTAATTATTTATTTATTTATTTTTTAATTATTTGTAGTTTAATATACACCATGTTAACGTTATACCAGCTAAATAATAATTTGAATAAACTGGTTCACCTGGGGCTTTTCTGTGTGGAGTTTGCATTTGCCCAGCCTACAAAGGTAGGTTTTCATTACACCACATATTTGTCAATTGGTATGAGGAAACTGCAACAGCATTAAGCAGCATGCAGATTGCATGGATGCAGGTTCAAGTAGATTTAAGCAGAAAGGATAAAATGCGTGACTGAAACCCATTTGGCTTTAACTAATTTGTGAAGCAAAACTGGATGCAAACAGTGTGGATGCAACTTTTAGGTAGATTAACAATTACAAGCCAGAAAGGTTGACACTTTAGTCCCTTCTAGTTTTGATGCTGGTTTAGATAGACAGACCACCTGGTCATCAATACATCAGCATTTTGATCCATATAGCAGTTTACTTTGGAAAACGTAGATGAAATTATCATTGTTGGAACTTTCTAAACAACTATTACTTTAAAGAAACCAATCTTCTTTCCACTGTTTTTATGAACTTCATTACTGCGATGGGAAGGATCTCACATCTAACTCTACTTCTTTCAGGTCAGTGTTATAGCTCAGATTTTGTGTAAGCGTATATTCATTTTGATATTTCAAATACATCTGGCAGATGAGGCATGCCTTTGAATTTTTCTTCAAAAAAATCTTTTTGCTACCATTCACACTAAAGTTTCTTTTCAACTGCCTTCCGTTCATTCCAACAGTATAATAAAGTTTTAGGTTTTTATCCACTGTAAACATGACAAATGGATTTGACTCATACCCTGTTACATTTCTCCCACAGCACTGTGTTCTCTATCTTCATGTGTCCCCCAGCATCAGTACGTTTTAGTGAAAACTCCAAAAACCTGGTATGAGGCACAGAGGTACTGCAGAGAGAAATGTTTCGACCTGGCCACCATAGACGACATGGGAGAGATGGAAACAGTTCTTCAAACTGTTGATGGCAAATATGATGATGCTGTGTGGATAGGGCTTTTGAAAGGGACCACTCGGACGTGGCACTGGTCTCTGGCAGACAAAGATTTCTACAAGGAGGGAGAGAGAAATTATTTGGTTTGGGGTGAGGAAACAAGTAACAATTGTGGAGTTCAGGAATATGGGAAACTGACATCAATTGGCTGTAACAATGAGCTATATTCAATTTGTTTTGATGGTGAGTTTCAATCATTCATATTCTGGTGCCACATATTCAAATACAGGCAAGAGAGTTTGTATACTAAAGACCCACATATGCACACAATGTATTATAATTACCAGTTTTACACATCATTCTCAGGCATCATTTGATCAACTGGACAGTTTTGATGTTTTCTTGCATAAATGTACAACTGTTTAATCTGCATTGGGCTGCTATAATCTCTGGAGATTTTTTATAGAGGAAAAAGAGGAAAGGCTACATTATGGTGCTGCCTTAGATCCTTAGTGCACAGCCTAATTAACTTGAAATCTATGATTATTAAACTTTGTTCAAGAACCACTCATACAATTTGCTTCTAAGTGGAACAAACAAGTGCTTTAAGAAAATATATATTTAAATGTAAAATTTTTTTTGCATTTTCTTTTACATATGAATGATATTTCTGAGTGCTCCAGACATCTTGTTCGAGTCATGTCCATATGGTCTGTCCTTCTCCACAGGAGGAATAGCCATTAACTAAAATGACAACTCTGTCTCCTAGAAATGATGTTTACATACAGCTAATCTGCAAATATGTTTTGCAGGAAATGCAGTCTTGACTGAATTACATTTCCTATTGATGTAATGAGGATATGTTGTAAATTTATGTACTTTGCAAGTTGACTTGAAACTCTTATGGAAATGTCTTTAAATAGAAAATGTAAATACTTTGAAATGACAGCTTCAGCATTAAGGGGCATGCAAAATTCAAGTTCAAGTACATTTAAGCAGAGAGGATGAAATGTGCATGAGGGAAGCACATTTGGCTTTAACTAATTTGTGAAGCAAAAACTGGATGCAAGCAGTGTATTAACAATAGGTTTATAAGCTAGAGCAATTTTAGGGGGTATAAATTGTGCTAATGATCAAATCTCATGAATATTTGACATTCATCAGATTCAAACAAACAATTTATGTCAAGTTTATACGATTGAAAGAGTTTGGTGAATCTGGTTTGGATCACTTGTATGAGCAAGCCTCACAGAAAAATGTAAAAGGGGTTAAGGATAAGAATACAAAAATGGTCCAATCCTGCTAACTAACAGACAAACAAATCAAGGAGATAGAGCTGGTTCCACCAGAACCCAAAACCTCACCAATGCACAAATTTAGCAGAGAACAAAAAACATAAAAACTGAGTTTTCTTTCTTTTCTTTTTATTAAATTTAGGGAAAAAACATGGCCGTGAACAGTATATTATCACTACAACAAAGATGACGTGGACTGTTGCTCGGGACCACTGCAGGAAATATCACACAGATCTGGCCAGTGTGAGGAATGAAGTGGAAAGGCAGATCATTGATGAAGTAGCTGTTGGCTTGCAAGTGTGGATTGGCCTCTATAGAGACCCCTGGGAGTGGTCAGACCAGACTTATTCTTCAATGAGATACTGGAAAGAGGGCAAAGCAGTTCATACTAGCCTTAGTTCAAAAACATGTGCTTCTTTGTTAAAAGACCAATCTGGCAAATGGGAAGAACAGTCATGTGATGAAGCGTTTCCATTTCTCTGTAACTGTGAGTAAACTTCATTTAGATTCTTTCTACTCTGATTTGGTTAAAGCCCCTGATATCGGCTCATAACCTAAATTACTTTTCATTTATAGATGTTTATTTTCTCTACAATAGAAATATGAAAAATCAGTAGGTAACACTGAATGAATTGATCTCTGTATTACAGTTCAGGAAAGAGAATTAAGACAACTAGCTTCCATGATGGATATAATGATGTGTGTGTGTGTGTGTGTGTGTGTGTGTGTGTGTGTGTGTGTGTGTGTGTGTGTGTGTGTGTGTGTTATCATCAGGTCCCATTGTGAGGTTCATTAAAATGAGGATCAGCTCTCAGGACTCAGTGCTGGAACTAAACAAATCTGCAGTTCTAGACAGCATCTTAAAGCAGGTGAGAAAAGTCACATTTGACACTTGTTATTCTAAGTGTCTTATATCCAGTGGAAGAAGAGCTCTGTGAGGAGCGCAGAAAACAAAAGATGACTATAAAATCTTTAGAGAAACATTTTGTGCCATTTATATAAAGTTCAATTGACTTTACACAGTAACAGTCTGGCACATGTATTGCAGGTTTCCTGTTAGTATATGGGTTATTTGGATTTAAGATAGTAAATGCACAGTGCATCTGACTGTATGTATATATATTTTCCTGTAAATACATATACAACTAGTAATATTCTCTTTTCATTTGTTTATTCTCTGCTGTGTTCCTCAGATCGAGGAACAACTGAAGAACACAAGTGTGACTGATGTTTTCACATTAAGATGGAAAAAGCATCCTGATGGAAGAGTTTTTATCAAGAGACCTCACCAAGGTCACTGAAGGAAGACGCATTGGAGGCAGATTGATTGTAACTGTTGATGAAATGATGATGATGATGATCTGTGTTGTTTTTTTTTTTTGTTTGTTTTTTTAGTGTGAGCATCAGCCTCATTATTCCATTATATCATTTCTCTCTCTATAGCAATTTGTTCATTTGTTGGATTGCACATATACTGTAGATTAAGGTATAACATTATATTTATATTCTAAAGAAATGTGGTCAAATGAGAAAATGAAGATTCTGTTACTGTTTTTTCCATATAATGAATTGATTGCACTACACTACACTACTCATAATATTTGATGTAAGTATATATGTTTGTAGTTGTTTTGTTGTTGTTTGGTTTAATGTTGTGTTTGGTTATGTATGTGATATGACGAACACACACTGTATCTGTCTGAGCTGTCTCTGAATCAACTATATGTCACTGAAAGAAAAAAAATTATTCCAAATATCATTTGGAGATAAGAACATAATAAAGAGCAAATGTAGTAATCTACTGAAAAATCTTTGTACTTTGTATAACCAATGTATGTAATGAATTAATCACATTTTTAACAAAAAAAGAAAAATATTACAACCTAAGTAAACTATGCAATGATCTAATCACATTTTCAAGATAAATATCTTTAACATGAAAATTTCTTTGGCATAAGGGGCATGCAAATTTTTAGGATCAAGTAGAGTTACAGACAGAACAGAAAGGATTAAATGTATGTTAGGAAAAGACAATTGTGTTGATCTAATTTGTAAAGCAAAAACTGGATGCAAACAGTGTGGGTGTAGCTCCTGGTAGTTATGAGCAGAAGAGCTGACAGTGTAGCCCAGATGTTGTTTTGGATAGAGCATCTCCTCCAAGCAGTTTACTTTGGAAAACAGCATAAAATGACATTATCATTGTTGGTACCTTCTGAAGGAATATTATTCTTTCTGGACTTTGAGGATGTAAATCCCTTATCCCCTGTTTTCATGAACATCATTACAGTAAATCCTTTTTTGTTGTTGTATAAATAAAAGCTTTATTTCTAAACAAGAATGGAAGTAAAATACAGGATATTACACAACACACACACACAAATAATGATAATATCAAAGAGACCAAAAACACTAACCTCCTCACAGAGCTGGTTCCAACAGAACCCGAATCCTCACAATGCACACATTTTGCAGTCAAGTAACAGCAATTAAAGACAACACAGTACAGAGAGAACAACACAATACAAAAGTATACTGAGTAAATACATAAATATTACTCAAAATAACTTGAGTGCAAGGTGCAGAAATGACAAAGCAGGCGCTAAAATATTCCTAGCTGGAAATTATTTAAGAATTGTTAAAAGTAGCTTTATATAGGAATAAAATGACTTGTGCAAATTTAGCAAGTTTATCGCACAAGGAACAAAGGTGTTATTACTCCTGTTGCACCTGAACCGAGGTGCTCTGAATCTTCTGCCTGAGGGAAGATTTTCAAACTCACAGTGAAGCTGGAAAGAGCACAGGGCTCACACATTCCCGTGCCAATCTCCCAAACAGAGGACAAGAGCAAGAAGGCCACAGCTGTGCATCCTCTGCACAACCAGGCAGGTCCAACTGTCCACCCTCTGGAAATGTAAACTGTGTGATGTGGCCCTGTGTGTCACTTGTGCACTCAAAGAGTGACACAAGTGACTGGACTGTAGCCAAACTGCAATAACTAACTTCTTCCCACCGAAGGTAGAGTAGTAACAGGTGGAAGCCTCAAAAAAGGAAACAGAATAAGCTACTACTTGAAAGTCAAGGCATAAAGTTGAGTTTTAAGTTTGGATTTAAAGGTCTCAACTGAGTCAGCCTGTCTGCTATCAATGGGGAGGTTATTCCAAAGGAAAGAGGCCCGATAGGAAAAGGTCTTACAGCTTCTTTTAACTCAGGGACAGTCAGGAGCCCTGCAATCTGAGATCGCAGAGCGCAGGATGGAATATAAGGATTAAGGAGATCAGACAGGTATGAAGGGGCTAGCCCATTTAGAATTTTGCAGGTCATTAGACGCACCTTAAAGTCTGATCTGACATGAATAGGGAGCCAGTGGAGGGAGATTAAAACCAGAGTAATATGGTCAAACTTTCAGGACTTAGTTAACAGTCTTGCTGCAGCATTCTGAGCCATTTCAAGACTCTTAGTACTAGCACATTTCAGGTCCAGAAACAAAACATTACAGTAATAAAGTCTTGAGGAGAATCCTAGCTATATTGCATAAGTGAAAAAGGCAGTCTTGGTGATGTCTTTAATGTGCTGATTGAAGGAGAGAGCAGGGTTCAAATGTGACACTTTGAGAAAACACACAGTTGTCAAGGGAGACTGCTACTTGATAAAACTGGTGTCTGTATCAGGCCCCCAGATGAAAGAATGAGTAGCCTAACCATAGGCAAAACAGCTAAATCTGCCAACAGTGGATGTCATTAAGGAGTTGCTTTTAGCTTGCCCTTCAGATGTATTGGTTTGCATTTCTCTTATGGAAGTATTTTCCATTTGTTTTACATACAGATGAGGTGCAAATGTGCACAAAGGTCAGACACACTGAACCTAACGAAACTATTGCTGTTGGTACCTTCTAAAGGAATATTATACATTGTCAGAGCTCAAAGAAGTAAATCCTCTTTGCCCAGTTTTCATTAACTGCATTACAGGCTATGGAAAGGATTTCACACCTAACTCTACTTCTTTCAGGTCAGTGTTACATCTTGTATTTTGTAAGCGTATATTCATGTTGGTATTTCAAACACATCAGACAACTATGTCATGTCTTTGAATTTCTCTTGAAAAATCTCTCTTCTATCATTCATTTCAATGGAAATTTCTTTTCAGCCACCTTGTCTGCACAGCATTTTTATTACTGAATAGTATCATAGATTTTAGATTTTTATCACATTGTATACTTGTCCTTCCACAGCACTGTGTTCTCTATCTTCATGTGTCCCCCAGCATCAGTACGTTTTAGTGAAAACTCCAAAAACCTGGTATGAGGCACAGAGGTACTGCAGAGAGAAATGTTTCGACCTGGCCACCATAGACGACATGGGAGAGATGGAAACAGTTCTTCAAACTGTTGATGGGCAAATACGATGATGCTGTGTGGATAGGGCTTTTGGAAAGGGACCACTCTGAAGTGGCAGCTGGTCTCTGGCAGACAAAGATTTCTACAAGGAGGGAGAGAGAAATTATTTTATTTTTCATGGAGACACAGGTGACAACTGTGCTGCTGTCAAAGACGGGACATTTTTTACAGTTTCCTGTCCATATGAGCAATATGCAGTTTGCTTTGATGGTCAGTTATTCATCTGCACACTGGCATCACACACTGAAATACAGCCAAGCAAACTTGTGTACTGTAGACTCACAACATCATTTCATTGTACTTAACTATACAGTGACAATAAAGCCTATTCTAAATGGCCACACTGTTGTAATATTGTGCCAGATGTGGCGGTGGAAGGTTCAGGTGTTAAGTTGCCTCACACTACCCAGGTCTTGACATCGAAATGTAATTAGTATTTTTCAGTTATTAAGCCACAGAAGTACAGGACACACTGATGTGATATGTTGGTAGCAAGTGAAAATAAGAATGCTTCACTATCCACATAAAGCTGCTATGAGACATATGAAATCAATGTTATTACTTCACTTACCTGAATAGCACTGTGTTGATGCTACCTGTGTGCTTTTACAGAAAACAAACATGTATGACTCATGATGTATGATGTATGACATACCTTTCTTCATCACTGAATCTAAACACATTACACTAAGTGACCATCGACTGTGACTGAGTTATTTATTTGTTTATTTTCTCTTCAGGAAAAAAACATGGTCCTGAACAGTATGTCAAAACTTCCAAAGCAATGACATGGACTGGTGCTCGGGACTACTGCAGGGAATATCACACAGACCTGGCCAGTGTGAGGAATGATGTAGAAAGCCAGATTATTCAGAATGTAGCAGGTGGTGCGCAGGTGTGGATCGGCCTTGTCAGAGATCCCTGGGAGTGGTCAGACCAGACTTACTCATCTTTGAGATACTGGAAAGCTGACCAAGCAGTTCGTACTAACCCTAATGAAGAAGTGTGTGTTGCTTTATTTAAAAGTGAATCAGGTAGATGGGGAACACGACCATGTGGTGAGGCACATCCATTCCTCTGTAACTGTGAGCAGAGTTTTTTTATACATTCTGTCATTCCCACTCTGTGTCCTGAATGCCTGCTTTTGCACTATGTAACTTGTGAAAGTACTATCTCTTGCTAACTGAGCGATAGCCTTCAGGTGGTGTCTTTCTAGCCTTCACACTAACTTTGTGTGTCTCATTTTATCAGGTCCCATCACGAGGTTCATTAAGGTGAAAATGAGCTCAGAAGACTCAGTGCTGGATCCAAATGACCCTGCAGTGGCAAGACGACATCTTGAAACAAGTGAGTAATGCAGATGAAATGTGCTGTCTGATGCAGAGTTAATGACACTACAATTGTGACAAACAGCAGAAATGATTGACCAGTATAATATTAGTAATGTACTAATGTCATGATGTAGTAAACTCAGTCTAATTGGCTTTGGATCACTTTAGCTATTTCAAAGCAGTGTCACTAACATCCAGATAAATGTCAGCACACAGATTTTCCAGCAGAACATTGTATTGTAACCAGATAATCAGTGTTATCCACTTCACCTGTCACTAGTTTGTTGTGGCTCATTGGTGTAAATGTGCTTGTGACAGTCTCGAACCTTCAGTTACTAAAGGTTTAAACTTTACTCTTTGTTTTCTCTTCTGTTCCTCAGATCAAGCAGGAACTGAATGACAGCAGTGTGACTGATGCTTTCCAACTAAGATGGAAAAAGAATTCTGATGGCAGAGTTTTCACCAAGGAAAAATAATAGGGAATCTGACAGTCTGTCGTAACTCAGAGGGATTTCTAGATGTAAATGTGTGTTTAGTCATTGATAGAGTTCACAATTGCAAACCCACTGAGAATTTTGTGTGTGCAATTGACATCAAATTGTCAACATCATATTTACTGGATGGTTTGGCTTCAGTTCAATATGCAGATGCAGGTAATATACAAGACAAGTGTGCTATATAAAACTCTAGATTCTCTCCACCTGTTAGATGTATTTCAGTTTCTAAATGTACTGCTACTGTCAGTCTAATTATTTGAATTACTGAAAGGATCCTATCAATTATTTTGTCGTTTTCTTTTTTCTTTTTGTCCATTTTTTGTGAGGTTATATTATTGTGTCATCATTCTATCATGTGTGTTATTTGTATTATTTATCTGTATTAAATGTGTTTAAAAAGTATAATAATAATGATGAAATCCCTGCTTCTTTCAGACAAAGCTGAAATTACCATCCTCACAAGTCTACAAAGCCATGCTTTCTAGTTTATAGACTTGTCAAGATGTCAAAGAAACAAAATGAAATTTGGACCTAGACCTGGTCTTGCCACAAGACCATGCAGTCATGGGAGCCATTTTTCTACTTTTCAGCTACATTAGGACTGTGCTTTGACACACTGTTACATGCCAGGCCAGAGTGTTTGTGTGTGTTCTTCTATCTCTCCTCACCTGTCTGCTCTCTAGGTGCCACCTACATCATTGGTCTTCACCTGTGACTGGCTGCCTGCAGCCAGGAAACAAGAATAAAAGGACCATGTCTGCTGAGTGGCTCTCTCTCATTGCCCTTGCTGCCTGCCTGCTGAACACTCTGTTACTGTTTGTTTTAAAAGAGGTATGTGGAAGGAGGTTGAGGATCATAGGTAGGTTTGGGCTACCCTATACACTATTTCACACACATAGTTTCTTTTTGTTAGACACACCAGGTTAGCAGTTGGTGCCACCCCCTGTATTGGTTTCAATTAACCACCTTCTTAGAGAAGCTAGTTAGCTAGCTAGATAGGGGGTAGTCAGGCCATTTCATTTATTTGGCACAACCCCATTGGTCTCATCCTCCTCCACATTGTTGTGAACCCTCTGTGATTTGAGAGCAACTACAAATAAATAATTTTGTGTTGTGTCTTACTCTGACTCTTCCAGTTTTCTTTGTTGTGGTGTTGCTATCCTATTCCCCAAGGGAATGTAACACACATGCACACACACACACACACAGAGAGAGAGAGACACACACAGAGACACACAAAGTGAAGACCAGCTGCTGAAAGCAAAGATGTGTAACTGCCTCTGTAGTTCAAATTAGTTGTTTGTCCCATGTACACTATTTACATTTTTGCCAAAATGTGGAAGACACAATAGCTTTAGCCTCAGTCTTTTAACACAGCATCATTTATTTATCATACTGAGTAAATATTTACTGCCTTTTTACGATATTCTCATTTTAAAACAAGCCAGCCAGAAACAGTGCAAAAGTAACCCAGAAGTTAGAAATGAGGAGACTACTTTTGTCTCACTCGTTGTTTTAAAATGACTATGCCATACTTCCAACTGTTAGAGGGAGTAGTGTGAATATTTTTCCACATCTATATATTTGTTTATATTTGTTCCTACATTTATTTATTTCCCATGTCACCTTGGGTTCCAGTTGACAGTAACTTAGGGCTTAATTCCCCTGCTCTGAGCACAGCCATAGCATAGCCACATTTCTGTTTTTAGAATACATCTGTGTCGAAACAGTTACTTACTGTGCTTTATGTAATATTAATAATACATAGTGCATATTCCAAGTGGAAAAGTAATTGTTCATCTTGTTTCTATAGCTCAGCATACAGTACAGTTTCTGAACAAGCCATGGTTTAGTATTACTATGAGGGTTCGTCCTTAGCTTGCCCTTCAAATTGATTAGCATACAGTTTGTATTTTTTGTAACACGTGATTCCCATGTTTTACATTTTGAGGAAGAAACTTGTGCATAGATTAGCAGATATGAAGAACACACACTGAATCTGTCTGAGCCGTCTCTGAATCAAACACAGACATGCACAAATGACCTATATGTTTTTCACACTGTGTGTAGATAGGATTGTGAATTGTAAGAAAAAAACAAGGAAGGAATTTGACTGAAATAGTTCAGGAGAGAGGGGACACCCATATTTAATACTAGTATTAGGAAGAAAATATTAATTACGTTAACTAAAACATGTAATGATCTAATAACATTTTAAAATAAATATCTTTATTCTTAAAAATGTTTTTCACTGGATTTTAAAATGATGACTAAAGCATTAAGCAGCATGCAAAATTCTAGTTTTAAGCAAAAAGGATGAAATGTACGTAAGGGAAGCACATTTGGGTTTAACTAATTTGTGAAGCAAAAACTGAATGCAAACAGAGTGGATGCAACTCTTGACCTGATGCCCTGATGTTGGCTTTGATAGATGAACCACCTCTTATCCATTAAATCAGCATTTTGATCATCATAGCAATTTAATTCGGCATAAACTGAAATCATCATTGTTGGTACCTTTGGAATATTAAGGAATATTATTATTGTAAAGTAAAGTAAAGTGTAAAGTAAATTCTCTTTCCTCTGTTTTTATGAACTTCATTACAGCTGTGGAAAGGATCTCTAACTCGTCTTCTTTCAGGTCAGTGTTACACTTTATATTTTATGCAAGTGTAAATTCATTCATTGGTATTTTGATTATATCTGACAGCTAAGTCTTTCTCTTCATTTTCTGCAAAAAATATTCTTTTTGCTACCATTCTCATACACACTTATACTTAATATACCAGTCAATGAACAGTTCTGCCTGTGAGAAGCTTAATAAAATCTAATGTAGCTCTAGCTATAAAGGAGTAAATCCCTCCATTTTTGTGAACTTTTCCACAGATATGGAGAGGTTCAAAAATCAAATTCTACTTCTTTCAGGTCAGTGTTACTCCTTAAATTTTATGTTAGTCTAAATACTGTATCTTTCAAATGGCTTTCACTCATTCTCCATGACATTTCTCCCACAGCACTGTGTTCTCTATCTTCATGTGTCCCCCAGCATCAATATGTTTTAGTGAAAACTCCAACTGGTATGAGGCACAGAGGTACTGCAGAGAGAAATGTTTCGACCTGGCCACCATAGACGACATGGGAGAGATGGAAACAGTTCTTCAAACTGTTGAGGGCAAATACGATGATGCTGTGTGGATAGGGCTTTGGAAAGGGACCACTCTGAAGTGGCACTGGTCTCTGGCAGACAAAGATTTCTACAAGGAGGGAGAGAGAACTCCTACAGTTTGGAGTGACGACCCAACTCGATTGTGTGGTTACTACAGTCTTGGGACATTGTATTCAACATCCTGTATTAAAGAGCTACATGCAGTGTGCATTTCTGGTGAGTGCTGAACATAACGTGCTCTGTAAATAGTCACATCAATGTAATGTTGTGCTGCACTTTTGGCATAGTCGAGTAAGGGTTTGTTCAGGTTTGTAGTATGGAATGGTCTCAGCAACACGTCAGTCAGTCACTTACTACACTAGTAAATTTTATCACTCAGAACTCAAGTGTCACTTTTTAAGGTTGTCTTGCTTCCATTTACATGGCATCAGAGGGCAAAAACTTTATCACCCTGAGAGTGTGTGCAGTTGACTATTTCCTGGAGGCAGTGCATACCATTGCGGACCTGATATGCATCAAATTTGCCAAAATAGTAGCAGGAAAATCTCTTCATTCAATTTTGGCCAGCACAAGCCAAACCACATGGCATGTGCCCTAAGCAGCTGGTCCCCGGATTGACGCCTGGTTTGGCCAGACCTTTACTGCGTGTCATTCCCCTGCTCTCTCTCCCTGTTTCCTGTCTCATCTCCGCTGTCCTATCAAAATAAAGGTGAAAAAGAAAAAAAAAATTAACTACTTCACAAACTTTATAGAAATCTGATGAATCCAAACACTGAATCTAAAGCACTTGTGAGCAAGAACCCTTCCACTGTGCTTTATTAATTAATTGATTTTATTTTCAGGAGAAAAGGGGTATGCTCGCACTCCCCATATGTTGAGTTGGACTGCTGCTCGGGACTACTGCAGGAAAGATCTCACAGACCTGGCCAGTGTGAGAAATGAGGAAGAGCTTCAGATAATTCAGAAAATAGCAGGTGACTTTCCAGTGTGGGTCGGCGCCTTCAAAGACCCTTGGGAGTGGTCAGACCAGACTTACTCTTCATTTAGATACTGGAGAGAATCGGAAAAAGTTCGTATTAACCCTGATGAAGAAACGTGTGTTGGTTTGTTTAAAAGTGACTATGGCAAATGGGGACAACGGCCATGCAATGAGATGCAGCCATTCCTCTGTAGCTGTGAGTAAATCATTTTTATTACTGTTCCTATACCTGTAAAGCCTTCTTGTATTGACAGTTTACAATGATAACTGTGGCAGATTTACTGCTTTTGAAACTATGGGTTCTTGATTTCATAAAGCTGTGGACAAAGGAAGGCTTCTCATTTAGAACCCGTTAGGTGTTGATTATGGCATCTAAAATGACATCTGTAATTAACAGATTTGATCAGTTATAGCTAGTTGGCTAATTTAGCAATCAGGATCAGATTTTCTGAGACCTTATAGAGACCTTCTGTGTGTTTCACTACAGCCTCAGGTTCATCACTGCAGCATGTGGAGAAATCCAAAGCATGATGAATATAAAACATTGTCTGTGTGTGTGTTTGCATGTCTTGTTCTATCAGGCCCCATCACAAGGTTCATTAAGGTGAAAATGAGCTCAGAAGACTCAGTACTGGATCTAAATGACCCTGCAGTGCAAGACGACATCTTGAAACAAGTGAGTAATGCAGATGAAATGTGCTGTCTGATTGAAACTCATGATGTAGTAAACTCAGTCCAATTGGCTTTGGATCACAACTTTAGCATTTAACATTAAAGCAGAGGTTTGTATGGTAAATGCATCCTGAATTTTTCAAAAACCTGTTTATCTGTAATGTCTCAGTTGAAGTGCTCTAAAAACAGACCACTCAGATCAAAACAAGAGGGAATGTTCCACCGTATGTTTTAGGTATCAGACATTAACAGTGTCAAGTAACACACAGATAAATGTCAGCACACAGATTTCCCAGCAGAACATTGTATTGTAACGAGATAATCAGTGTTATCCACTTCACCTGTCAGTGGTTTGTTGTGGCTCATCAGTGCAACTGCAAGACACAGTCATGAAACTTTAATAGTGTGTAGTTGACGTCAAGCAGAAGGCCAAAGCTAAAAGAGTGTGAAACAATTCAAAATGAATTATAATGTTACTCTGTAACTGATTTCATTGTATCAACTCAAAAGGTAATGATATGTCAGTGTTGTGTTCTTAATTTGTTTCCAATGACCAAAAGTGGCCAAAAGAAAAATCACTTACTAAAGGTTTAATCTTCACTAAAATTTGTTTTCTCTTCTCTTCCTCAGATCAAGCAGGAACTGAGTAATGTCAATGTGACTAATGGTTTGCGACTTCAGTGGAAAAAGCATCCTGATGGCAGAGTTTTTATCAAGGAAAAAAAACAAGGAATCTGACTGGCTGTTGTAACTCTGAGGGATTTCTAGATGTCAATGTGTGTGTAGTCATTGCTAAAGTTCACAATTACAAACCCATTAGAACCAGGGGTGCAGCTCTACTAAGCTTTTAGTTAATTCATTGTTTTGGTTTTACCACATATTTACTGTATGTTTTTTTTTTCTGTCAGTCTAATTATATGATTACTGAAAGTATCCTACTAATTATTTTATTTTGTCTTTTTATTTTTATTTACCTTTTAAATTGCCCATTTCTTATGAGGTGGTGGTGTCATATAATCATTCTGTAATGTTGTAAACTTAGAAATGTGTGTTTAGTTATTGCTTAGTTCACAATTGAAAACCCACTAAGAACCAGTTGTGCAGTTAGTTCATTGTTTTGGTTTTACCACATATTTACTGTATGGTTTGGTGTGCTTTCAGCTACTTGCAAGTCACTAGACAGCATTCACTCAAGGTTAGTAACTTAGCAGAGAGGTCTGAATTGTACTCTCTTGACTATTTCCATTGTCTGTTACTTTATACTTCCGCTCTATTACATTTAATATGGTGATATAGTATGTTCCACTTGATAATATATATTTGACATTTGCCATTACTTATGGGGTAGACAAAATAATAGAAATACTTAGAGATTTTGGAGGCTGCAGTTTGTGTTGTTGCTAAACTGTGCTGCAGAATACTGATAGGTGTTATTTTGTCCATCTCATTTATATCAATGATGGGAAGCTACATAACAGAGACACCTCTCTGTATAACATCACACATCCTCCAAAGTTATCAAACAGTTGAATCAGCAGCCCTCTAAAACAATTCAATAAAAACTGAACATTATAACTTTCATTAAGTGAGGATTTATTGCAGGATTGTTGTATTAGGTTGCATTAGTTTTAGCTAGGTGTGCCTAAAAAACTGTAAACTGAGTGTGCTTCCATATGATCCAGATTACAGTACTTGAGTAAACACACTTTTTTAGTTTCCACCACTGCTTAGTAAGTTAAGCCTTCTCATCTATTTATTTGTACAGGTAATAAAACACTTAAAACATAACACAATAATTGATTAAATAATGATTGTGCTGGAGTGACAAACAATAAACGGGTTTAAAAAAATGTACATCGTATTATTAATTATTAATTAAAATATTTTCATAAATATGACTCTCATTCATTCATTGTAACACGCAGAAAAATAGTTTATTAATTTGAATATAGATAAGCAGTGTTACTTGCACATGTAGGTGTCACCATCCCTCACATGTGCAGCAGTTTGAATGACCTTTATACTTTCGTGGAACGGATTATTTCGGTAAAAGCAAAAGGGGGTTAATAATAGTTGTGACTACAACTTTTAAAGTTTTGTCTCTAAGTTATTACTTTTATTATTTGTATGTCTTTTATATAAATGTTAACATATCTTCTTTAAAAATCATCCGGAGCGCGGGTTTAAATCATAACTTTTTTTTTCTTTTTTTTTTAGCTGTAACCCAGTACTCCCCTGCTAACAGGCCGCAGTGGTACAGTCCAAATGACAGCACGACTTGAGCTAACCTTACCACCCGAACATCGGTAGTCTATCAGAGTCACAGATAGCATTGTTTTCATCAGGAATTGCACATTTTATTTGTGCCCTTATACTCTAATTTTGAACTGTTAATCGCCAGCATGTCTGCTCCTAAAAAGGGAGACTTGTCCTCAAGCGAAAAGGAGTTGTTTGAGGTTATTACGGCAGGTAAGCCTCTTCGGCTAACGCTAATCCCCGAAGAAAACGTACAGCGGTTAGCTCTTGGTAGTTTTTATGATAAAGTAATGATACAAATAATGCAAATCAGTGTCAGTTCAACACATTTGTTGATCTGCGATTGCTTTGTTAAATCCTACCAGTTAATATATTGGTCAGTGTGATGACCATGCTTGGTAGCAGCTAACGTTGTTAATAGCAAATGATGTGTATACCTGAGTAGCGAGTAGCTTGCTGTCCTCATATTTCTACCTCAACTCGCAGGATAAAATTAATTTGTGTATGAAGGAGCGTTTGCGTTGTAGATCCACAAGAATGTGTATTAGGTTAAAGTTGCATTATAATAAGTCAAGTTGAATGAAGAGGTGAGGTTACTGTTAAGAGCTGTATAAACTGCTGGTTAAGCTTTGTGTTGTTATACTGTTATAATATTGAGTTTTGTGGTTTTAGGAAATGTTCAAGAGGCCTCAAGGCTGCTAGGCTGCAAGGATGTTCGAGTCAACTGTTTGGATGAGGTAACTGGGCATTTCTGATTAGAGTAAACGCTAATGGCCTTCATTTCTCCCACCTAACATTCGAGGATGCTGATATTTATCTGGTTAAGTATTAGTTTATATGTATAGGTAATAAAGCACTATAAAAACTTTACGTTAACAGGTCATTCAGATAAACCAGCACCTCTCTAAAGTAATTTCAATAAAAACTGAACGTGATAGCCCTCTTGAATGGAGGATTTACTGCAGGACTGTTGCATTAGTTTGACCTATGTGTACCTGTTATTAAAAAAAAAAGAAAGAAAAACTTTCATCTGCAAACATTTTCATGCATTACAACATTTTAATGTTTGTTTGGTTTTTTTTTTTTGCGTCAGAGGACTTGTCAGGTTTTATAAAACTTATCTTGTATTTTCTTTGGGAAAAACATTAGCTTGCATATCTGATCAAATATCATCAGTATAAAAATATCACATGCTGTATCAAAAAGAAGAGAGAAACATACTGAGGCTTCTTTTATGGTCAGTGCATTTCAGAATGGCAGACTGTGACATATGTGTGGGACAAGAGGGCTCGTGAGTCACCAAACTGAAGGGCTTTTCTCCCCTCTTTCTGACACTCTTTTGAATCCACCTGTCAAAGTCAGGTGTTTGAAATAGATGTCCTGTTCAATGATAGATGCTGTGTGACTCTTTTCAGCAGCTTTAGGACATTTAGCTCTGTCCTCTTTGCATGAAAGGAGAGAACAACATCACACTGTGTTGGCAAAATTTGAGATTTGAATTGGCCCATTTGCAAATATAGTCTACACTCCAAGTAGCAGATAACAGTCAGGAACTTAAAAATGTTTGGTTGGTATATAAGTTAGAGGAAGAAAAAAAATGATTTAAGAATGTGGGAAAAAATTGAAAATAAAAAGAATTAAAAGGAAAAAATAGTTATAAATATACAAGTACAGTTTAAAATGAGGCTCACATCCAGAAAACAAGTTTTCCTGTCAGTACCGTTATTTAAGTACAGGCAAGGCAAGCATGCAAGATGAAACAGTTGAGTTATTAATCAGTTGTCAAGCAGAAAATTATTCAACAAGTATTTTGATAATTGACTGTGTCATTTTTCAATCTCAAAAATCAATGGTTGTCTGTCCAGCTCTCAGCGTGAGTTTCACTGCTTTACTCTATTTCATATCATTCATGTTAAATCATGCAGTCATGTAAACTAAGTATATTTATGCTATTGGACTGTGCAGGAGGACTCAGGAAGTGACAGTATCCAATATGTGTGAAGTTGTAAAAGTGTTTTTGTTTGTGGTTTTAATAAAGATGTTTATTTTCATGATTGAACTTTATTAATGGCTTTTGTTCTAATCATTTTGTTTAATAGTTTTTCTGATTTATAAGTGAAATGTTTCACGTAAAGTGCATGTGTCAACCTTTTTGTCTCCTGCACAGTACGGGATGACCCCTCTCATGCACGCTGCTTACAAAGGAAAGGCAGACATGTGCAAGTTGCTGCTGCAACACGGAGCAGATGTGAACTGCAATGAACATGAGCACGGATACACAGCGCTGATGTTTGCTGGCCTGTCAGGTAAGCTGTTAGTGTAACAAGTTGAACATTTAAAATGTTCACAGCAAAGTGATCAAAGATTCAGTCTGTTGTTTTGGAAAGTCCCTCTTTATATGTGTTTTTGCTTGTGTTCCTCTGTGCCTGCAGGGAAGACTGATATCACATGGATGATGTTGGATGCGGGGGCGGAAACAGATGTGGTCAATTCTGTCGGAAGGACTGCTGCACAAATGGCTGCCTTTGTTGGTATGTCTGGATGTGACAAGTCCTCACTCAGTCAGCAGTCCAGTGGTTTTAAGTCTTATTAGTTACTACATCATGCACACAGAGACAAGGGCTGTTACCATATCTGCATCCATAAAAGAGAGACAGATACTGTACACAGCACTCAGTGTGTCGGAGCTGGTGCTGTTGAAATAACATGTGAAGTACAGTGACATCTAGTGGGAATCAGTACAAACCTTACAAATATAACAATAAATTTAGCAGCACTACGTATCTTCCCCAAGTGTGAATGTTGAATGTGTTAAAGATTTGTAAATAGCAGCCAAGGTAGAAACTCATATTTTTATGAGAGCTCCCATATATCCAATGTGACATTTAATAATATGAAAATGTCTGATAACCAAACAAATATGGTTGGTGGCAGGAAGAGCTGCAGCATCATTGTAATTGGAGAATTCAAATTTCAGTTAAACTTTTTTCTCATTTCACAGTGATACAAGCTGTTATAGCATCTAACGTGCTCTGACTGGACATAAACATGACTGATGGTACATGCGTGTTTCTGCCTTCTGTTTCCTCAGGACAACACGACTGCGTCACGGTGATCAACAACTTCTTTTCTCGTGCCAGACTGGATTATTACACCAAGCCCCAAGGTTTGGAGAAGGAACCCAAGCTGCCACCGAAACTGGCTGGACCCCTACACAAGGTCATCATGAGCACTAACCTGAACCCTGTCAAGGTAGGACACTGCTGGACAGGCACTGTTGTTGTTATATGTTCAGATACAGACTAAAGTAATCTCTGTACTGTAGCTCTGGAAAAACAGATATAAATTTACCTTATTAATCTTACTTCAGAAGAATTTCCTCTGTTTTCCAGATGGTGATGCTGGTGAAGGAGAACCCACTGCTGGCAGAGGTGGAGGCTCTGGACAAATGCCGCAGGGTGATGGAGCTCATCTGTGAGAAGTGCATCAAGCAGCAAGACATGAATGAGGTGCTGGCCATGAAGATGCACTACATCAGCTGCCTGCTGGGAAAGTGTGCCTCCTTCCTCAAGGACCGTGAGGACAAGCTGGACGGACTCATCAAGAGGTGAGGCCACGTGTGATACTGAAGAATAGTGCATCATGGTCTGTTTATTGCAAAACTGTGGTGTTTACTGTTCTGTGCAGTTTCTGTGTCACATTAATGGGAGAAAGAAAGAATAGATAAAAGCTAATAATTGTTATTGTAGCCGTGTTTTTTACGTTTATTTGATCTCCTTCATCTCCTGCAGTTTGCTGAAGGGTCGAGACAGCGATGGTTTCCCCGTCTATCAAGAGAAGTTTATCAGAGAGTGCATTCGCAAGTTCCCATACTGTGATGCGACTCTGCTGCAGCAGCTGGTGCGGAGTATTGCTCCTGTGGAGATTGTGAGTCTGGATGAATTATTTTTAAAAAACTGCAGAGTTCATCACGTCCAGCAGTGTGTTTAAATCTGTTTTACTGTTCCTTATCACATCACAGGAGATTTGAAATTTAAGAATTTAAGACTCAGTTTAGACTTGCAACACGTCCCTTTAAGACAGAATTTACATTGATTCTGAATAAGAGGCCCATCTAAATGTAAAAGATTTCGTGTAAGGATGACATTGGTGTTCTATTTTCTTGTGCTCATTTTTTATTGTTCTTCTCCTCATCACAGGGTAACGACCCCACGGCTCTGTCAGTGCTGACTCAGGCCATCACAGGTCAGGTCGGCTTCATGGACGCTGAGTTTTGCACTTCCTGTGGAGAGAAAGGAGCAGAGAAGAGATGTTCCATCTGTAAAATGGTGAGAGTCAAAACTACAGCAACATACCAATATACACATAGAGCGACTTAGTCTCTTCTATATGCACAAAAAATTGTATCTGTATGGATTCTGATGAGTTACATATTCTAATAAAGTAAACTTAATTTTTTCCACCAGGTGATTTACTGTGACCAAGCCTGCCAGAAGATGCACTGGTTCACCCACAAGAAGGTTTGTAAGACGCTCCAAGAGCAGAGAGAGAAGCAAGAGGCTGAATCAGCCAGACTGAGGATGCAGCAGAGTAAAGGTACTTCGTCCTGTTTCACTTTTCTTCCACTGAAGTTAGCATGCTAACCAGCTAGCCCTACCAGTCCTGTCTCGTAATACCGCTTTGCATATTTGGTATTTTTTGGTGAGAATGTGTAAAAACAATGAGCCTTAAACATCAGTTGGAATGATGTTAGCCTGAATTTTAAATGTCATCAGAGCTTCTTTGTACAGTTTCTTAACAATTTCTTGTTAAGGTTGCACTTCACAAAACTAACATGAACACAATGATGGATGACCACAGACTCAATTGTCTTGTTGATCATGTTGTTTAAAACACAACACCAAGGCAACACCTCCAGTAACAATGTTGTCTTTGTGTTTCAGAGGAGAGTAAAGCAGTGCAGGAGGCCACAGAATCCATACAGGAGCTCTCAGTGGAGACCAACAATGAGGTCTCTCCCTCCGACTCTACAGCAGAAACCTCAAACCCCACTTCCATCCCAGCTGCTGACAACTGAGGAACGTCAGCATCAGCCACCATATTCTCCAGAATACATCTATACTCCACAGACAGAAAGATCAAACTGGCGGTGAGACTGAAAACCAGACTAGGACTGGTCCAGCCATATTTATTATTGACCTGAGACTGTCACAAAGGCAGGGAACACTAAAGCATCTGAGGAGGGTTTGTGCCACAGCGGTCGTGTTTTTGTCATTTTCTTACATGTCAGTTTTTCAGATGACACTGTCATATGTGAATGCGGAAACTGTGTAGGCTGGTGTATTTGTGGTAGAGGTCACTGGGAGGAGTTGCGGGGAACATGTTAAGGTTCACATCCATGATTGAACGGAAATCTGCCTTAAGAAACTGTAGCTACCTGTGTGGGAAAGAAGTGACTGTGTAATCAGATCAGAGCTGTTGTTTGTTTGCAGTGTACTTGATTTGTTTGTTTTTGGGATGTTTTTTTGTACCAATAACCTTGTGGTAGATTGAGTGGATAGCACGGCTGCACTATATTGACCAAAAATGTATATTTTTAAAGATCAGTAACATAAACATAAACTTATTTTTAGTGTATCATGAAAGATAATGTTAATGCTCAGGATTTTCCAAACTGTAACTTTTTTCCCACTAAATACTACATCATTCGTTGACCAAGCATTGTTGAAGACAGCACAAGAAACAATTTGTCCAAGAAAAAAAATCAGTAATATTCTTTCATTCATTATGCAGTTGAAATGAACAGAGGAGCTGAAGGTAAACGACATGTCCAGTGAGGCTCAGTTTGCCCTGAATGACTTCCGATATATCCAAAAACTTGATCTTAATCACATTAAATAAAGACCAACGTCATCATTTTTTGTAGTAGATTTTCATACAAATTTCTTCTTTTTTCTCCATCTCTCAGAGGTTTATTCTCTCTGCAGGTGATCAGTTTTATTCACTTCACAGTCAGTGGGAGTAATGTTGTAGCTGATCAGTGTATACTGGACTCTTAATAATCCACCTTTTGCCCACATTTGCACTGATGATTTTGGATTGGTCCTTACATCACCCTTACTGTATATTACAAAAAAATACATATATCTTTAATGGGTAATTTTTTCCTCATATTCCTGGTGGCATGTATTTCTGTGCAGATGTTTTCTCAGTTTAATATACTGGGGGTCAACTGACAAGACCTCTGCTGCCACCCCAGTAAAAGTAAGGTGAACAGACCTAAAGCTGTAATGATGAAGAATTTTATATTTACAATCTATCAGTGACTGCATGAGACTGAAGTTGCACACAGGTTCAAACTGCTTTCTGTGAAAAGAACATGCTGTTTTTTTCTGGATAATTCACAGATGGTAGACTACACTGATTGTAATGGAGCTTTTTGAGCAGACCACAGAAATGTTGATACAGTGGGAGACATTTTATAATGACTGAACTGTGTGCAGAGGAAATAAGAAACTCAAAAGTATGAGAAACCAGCTGCCATCGTCCTCTCTTCTTGTGGTCTTATGTTATTCGTCTGCCGAAGGCCACAGACTGGAGGACACGATGACTGTCCGGGCTGTGTGTCTGGAGGGACCTCCTCCTCTCTGCTAGCTTCACTTCTAAACGCATATCAGACAAAATGTAACAGCAAATGGTAACAAAGACCATAAAGAGGAGATGAGTGTGATTTCGTAATAGCAAAGTGTCTAAATGTCTTCATATTTTACCTTTCCTATCTAAGACCTGGATAGAAGGCAGGCAGTGGATCACATGGTAGCGATACCCAGGTTCGTGGGAAATGGGATTGAGGAAGAAAGCTGCAAAAAAAACCCTCAATTTAAGAAAAAAAATACAAAGACAAACATACAGTCTCATGTTGTACATTGGTGTATTTGGGTCATTGAAGAAAAAACTCTGAATTTATGCCATTAAAGCAGTAAATTTATGAACCCTCTCAGATGGAGCTTCATTTGTATTATGGTTGTGGTTGGTGTACCCTGACTTTGTTGTTTGTCACTCACTGGCAGTTTGGAGCTGCTGCATCCTCCTGAGCTCGTGCATCGTGTCCTCCAGTCCTCTGATCTGGTTGTTGTGGAGAAAAAGACGTCGCAGGCAGGTGAGATGATTCAGGGCACCTAGATGAGAGAGGAGGGAAGAAAAATTCCTCCTAAAAGTAGATCCAAAACAGAACAAAGTCTGGAAGGTAAATTGTAAAAACTCTAAATCAGCCTTGGATTTTATGTTGTCTTGTGCCACAGGTCAGTAAAATACATAGAAGCCTTTTATTAGAGTGTCCTCATGATCAAGGAGGACTTTGACATCATCCTCACAGTCACAGAAAAATATATTCACCTGCAATAGACTTGATGTTATTATTTTGAAGGTAAAGTTCAGTCAAGCAGCAGTTCAAGGAACGACAGCTGAGCTCTCTGATCTGAAAGAATCGGAATAGAAAATTTTAATTTAAACTTCAGAAAAAACATCCTGTTGAACATTGAGATTAAAAGAAACACACCTTGTTGTTATTCAGCCACAGCTTCCTCAGAAAGTGAAATCTCGCTAAGTCGGGGACACTGGTGAGTTTTCTGTTCAGCAAAATGGGAAAAAATGTTTAAAATGACTTGTTTGTGAACTCATTCTGCAGCACGGGATTAATATTGTTTTAAACACCAAAAAAAGAGAAAAGTTGGTCTTACTTTCTGGTGAAGCTGAGTTGGCAAACATCAGCGTCCCTCCTTATTCCACACTTCTGGAGAAAGTCATTTATATCCTGCATTTAGGGTAAGAGAAAGAAGAAATGTATGATCTCAAAAAAATAACATTCATTCTTTGCTCTGAGGTCGTCTGTGTTTGAGAAACTATTCACCTCCATTGTCTGTCACCTTTCTATTTCCACACCAGCCACACCTGTTGCCAGGAAACTCTTGTTGTGCTTGAAATCACAACAAACAAAAAATAATTCTCTTGTATTTCAAAAAATGATACTGTTATGTGGTTTGATTACCTGTCATGTATTAATGACAATGGTTATATCTATAAATATGTATAAAGCTAAATATCTCTGTTATGTGCAGGGAAGGTAGACATCCAGCAGAGGGGAATGTTTCACCAGAATTTCACAGTCAAACAAGGTCAACTGAGTTTAAGTTTTCCTGTTAACACTCTGTGGCTCCCAGTGGAGACCGATGATTTCACAAACATACAGGTACATTAGTAGTATTTGGTAGGATTTTGAATGAATGTTGTGGCAGACAAAACAAAATAGAATTGAATTTCAGCTGATATGATGACACCACCTGAGCCTACTCCACACGCAGATGAAGACCTTTAGAAGCGTCTGAAAGCTCAAAAAACCTGGTAAGTGAACTTTGAGTTGAGATTATATTCTCACTTATGCTATAATTATGTTGTGGCTCCTGTCCTGAAGAGGAGCCCTGTATCAAAATCTAGTTTTATGACCTTTATCTCTGGAGAACTGTAAAAGGCTGTAACAAAAAATTACTTTCATTATCAATACACTTAATTGTTCAGTGTATAAAATGTCTGAAAATAGTGAAAATGTTATTTGTCCCTGAGTTTAAACTGGATGTTGAGTTTAGCGTCATAGAAACCTGGGAAACTAGGCTTTTTGCTAAGAAAAAAAAAAAAGACCTAAAAGATTAATGATTTATGAAAATTCCTGCAAAAGGGTTTTCTGTCATGTCATGATCATCTAATCGACTGATCAACTTCAGCTTCAGAAGTCTGGTTGGTTTCTGGGTGTGTGGGGGAAACAATGACACTGCCATGTACAGTAGAGGTCAGCAGGGGCTTAACAACAAATATTTGCCCCATTGGCCCCTAGGAGGTTAATCAGGCCATGGTTTCACCACTAGTTAAAGTACCACTGATTGTCAGGGAATGACAGAAGAGACTGAGACACAGCTCTGCATCTGTTGTTTGTCTTCTGTTGGGATCTCAAACTTTCCTTCCTGGCTTTGATCCAGGTGTTGTACATACCTTTGGCCCCCTCCCCCTCTTGCTATGCTGCTTGTCAATATGCTATTAACCAGCCACCTTTCATTTCCCATGAGGGTTAGGGGCAACTGAATTCCTGCTGCTGAGTTTCAGTGCACAGAGAGAGGGAGTCAGCTCTCAGCTTTCTGTTTCTTTACACAGTGAAAGCACAAAAGCCAGAGCCTATCATGTTCACTTTTCAGCACTCAGTAAATCCGCTCTCATAAGAAACTCTGAGGGGTGTCGGAGTGTAAACAGTCTCCTGAGAGGAGCTGGCCATGTTGTCCTTTATTTTGTCTCGGAAGTGGAGTGAATGAGCCTCAGGTGGTGTCACTGTTCAAGGAAAAACAAAAAAGAGAGGAAACAATAACAGAAACTGAGTGTGAAGTTTAAAGACAGACTGGGTTCACATGCTGAGGACGTTTTTAATTTACAATTGAGTTTTGAAGCTATCTCTATTTCCTCTGTTTTTAAAACAGTTTTTAAAGGTGCTGTCTTTGTTCTTTCTTTCCAAAACCAAAAAAGTCAAAGTAGAAGGAATGGATTAAGTAAGCTGCAATCATTAGCACTGGCTTATTACAAACTCTTGTAACATTAACTGTTTAAAAATAGAAAGTATCTAAGTTTTAACAGGGTTAGAATGAGGATGCTGTCTGCTTCTGTGTGAGATCAAGGACACGTTACTTAAAAAATGGCCATGAATTTTTAAATGAATGAAAGAAATGACAGCTTAGTATGTATAGCATCAGTAAGTGGGGGGGAATCTGCTCCCACTCAGACAGAAGAGCATCAGTGAGGTCCAGCACTGATGTTGGGTGATAATGTCTGGCTCACAGTCGGTCCTCCAGTTCATCCCAGTGGTGTTGGCGGTCAGGGCTCTGTGCAGGCAGGTCCAATTCCTCCACAGCAAACTGGGAAAGTCATTTCTTTATGGACCTGGTTTTGTGAACTGGGGCTTTGTCATGTTGAAACAGGAAAGAACCAAACTGTTGCCACAAAGTTGGATGAATGCTGTTGTGTAAAATATCAGTATAAAGAACTAACTTTAGTGAAACTAAGGAACCAGAAGAAATACCTCCAGACCTGCAGTGGGGGTCCACATGGTTTTGACCATATAGTGCATCTCTAACTGATCTTTCTTGATCTCTTCTTTCCTTTCTATCCTTCTCACTTTCTTTTCCCTCATTAGTTCCAATTCTTCCTTTTTCATTCTTCTTCCTTCCTTCCCAATTTATGATTTCGTATTTTCCTCTTTCCTCTTTTCTCTCTGTCCTTCTCACATCCTCTCTATTGTTCTTTCTTGCAATATTTCTTCCTTTTTTCATTCATTTTACTCTTTGCCCTTTCTTCCCATCTTTCTTTCTTCCCTTTGTCAACTTTCTTTCTCTCTTTCCTTCTGCTCTTCCATTTTCTTTAGTTCTTTCCATACATCCAAATTATTTCTTTCTTTTTTTCCATTCCTTTCTTGCCGAGCTGAAATCTAGAAAATAACCAAAATTGGAGGTATGACATTTTCAGCCGCAAAACTAAACTCTGCTTTTCTTCACCTGAGTAAATGTCTGTGTACTTTAAACTCTTTCCCTGTTTTGATACAGTTGTAACCCTGTGGTATAGGCGAATGTGAGTATTTCTTCCACCACTGATTTGAACGATGACCTTTCACTCAGAGAGAGAGAGACACAACCTCAGGCCTACTTCAATCTCCATCCTGAAAAGGGACCACAGCCCTGAAAAAGTTCTCGTTTGATAATGAAACAGACAAGTGATCTGCGTATCATCTTTCATTCACACAAGTAACAATTAGTGTGTCTGCACGACGCCTCTTTTCAAATCAGTAAGACAAGCCTGGATTGAATGTTCCCCACAAAAGTAATTATATCTCTCCTTGTTTTGTACAGCGGACACACAAAGACTCCAGTTAGTCTGGGCACTTCAATCATGAGATGTGTGACTGACAGGGATTGAGAGGTAGGCAGAGGGAGGACGACACAGACAGACAGCAAATTACACACAGACAATATCAGCTTTCATTCTTGAATTAAACGTGCGCCTGAGAAAGGCAAGTTGCAACGTGGAGAACATCCAAACATGAGAGACTAACCAGGAGGTAAAACATGAGTTGGTGTCTTAAATCATCAGCTGTGTACACATGTGTGATTAATGCTGCTGAGGATAGCGGTGAAAAATGAGCAGCTGTGGACCGAATCAGGGTCCGACACACTGGACAACACAACAGATGTCAGAGAGTTCAGTAGAGCAGTTTCAGAGGAAATTCTGTTCAGTGATTAATAGCTCAAATAAGTTTTTTCTGCATCTGTTACCTGGTAAAGTTCAAACAAACAAGCTATGAATGCATCAGTTTATATTCCCACATAATTACAAATATTTTCCAAATGCACAATAAAAGTTGTTAAACGCAGATGGGTCCAGCTCTCTTCAGACAGGGAGCATATTTCTCCATGCTGTTTGGACTTCACTCATGAGTTTTAAAGCAACACTATGTAACTCTGCAGCGGAAACAGCGGCCTCTGCAGTCACAAGCTCTGCTGGGCTCCGAGTCTGAGCAGTTACTAGAAGCTAACAGCTCATGTACAGAAGACAGGGCCTATATACTGCTCAGGTACCAAACACAAAATTCATCTAAGGGGTTGATAAGTGAAAGACAGAATTACAGAGCTAGCTCCTTCTGTGTGTGATGTAGTGCTGTAAAGCTTTACACATTTGTTGCGGGGGATCATACCTGCTCAACACAAGTTACAAAGTGCAAAATACAAAACTAGTCTCTGTGCTGGGTGCTTTTACTTTAGCCTCTTCACTACATTTTATTGTTAATACTTGTTTACTTTATGCACACCCCACAACCAAACTCCAGAACAAGTTTACTAAAGTTAAGATGCATAATCTGATGTTCACCTGCGAAGTCCAGCTAAGCTTTATTGTTATTCTAGAAAAAAGACTTCTATTCTGTTGGGAAAATAGTTATGCAGCTTTAAGACTTTTTTTTTATTCTGGAAGAAATAATCTGTGATTTCATGTGTTTTGACTTGATGACTGCAAAATGTTTCTGCCTCATTTAGAACAGAAGTGCTGCATTTAGATGAATATAGACCAGAAACTAAAGATGACCTGGGATCTTATCTTGACTTTGGAGAGTGGCCATCTTTCTACCAGCCAGGATAATAAAAGGAATTCTTGTGATAATAAGTGATATTAAGTGATAATTGCCTTATCGTGTCTGCCTCCTGAAAAATGTTATCAGTGCTCATTTGATTTGATTTCTAATAGATTTTAAATAGCACATTGAATGTCTGTCTTCATAGAGGTTGACAAAGGTTGACGGACTCTGGAAACACCAGGGACATATCACTTAATCAATATCACTTAATCCCTGACAAAGTATAGGGTGTTTTACTGATATATCAATATGTCAATAAACTAAACCAAACCATTAAAGTACGTGGTAATGTGATTTAAATTAGAGAGCCGGACCAGAGGCCTATTACTCATGCACTTAATCCTATCATCAACATCTCATCATCGTGGATAGAGGCATCCTCTTCAGAATCAGGATCAAATTTAACTTTCCAAAATAACAGCAGTGGGCGGGTTTATATCATGAACGTACACCAATCAGAGCGTCCAAACAGAGACGCACCTGAGCAGCTGCCAAAGCGGGAGGCGGACCGGCTGTATAAAACCAGCGGGACAGCGAGGACTCGCATGCAGTTCATCTGGTGTGTTCCTGACTGCAAGCCAGGCTAACATCTTCATTACACTCCCCCTTCCCACAGGCAACCATGCACCTGAGCGCGCACGAGTCGTGCCATTCTTTGGTCTTACTTTGCATCCTCCTGAGGAGTTGTCAAGCCTTCAAGAACGACGCCACGGAGCTCCTGTTCTCACATGCGAGCGCGCCGACGCCGGAGGTTCAGAGCAACGTGTCCCTGAACCGCGCACGTACCGGCGGCAGAGGAGCGGGCGGCGCGGCGGCGCACGACAGAGGCGGTGAGTGAGTGAGAGGAGGCGTCCTGCTGCAGAGGACCGGAGGATGCTCTGCTGCTTTGTCATTTCCTGAGCTGTCTGGGGTTAGGCTCTCAGATGGTCCTCTGATGTTTCTATAGGGAACATAACTTGTGTGCGGTAGCTTACTGCAGAATGAATTCACAGAGACATTTTTGTGATTTTAGGTTCTGCACAGTCTTTGCCATGGTTCCTTTTAGCTTATGGTGTTATATTTAGTCTTTGGGTGTTTGCATGGCGTTAAACAGTCATAATATTTGAATAGTCTTTCAATGATTTCAGTATGTAGCCAAAGGAGCATGAGTAAACAGAAGCAGCCCTTTCTACAGCTGTTTCTGTGCCCTCTAGAACATTTTTTCCTTCTTTCTCACCTGATCTCTTCATTCTCATTCATTAAAGGGTGCATGCAACCAAAGATTCTTGACAGAGTTCAGGTTTGAGCATCAAGTTTGCTCTTTTTGTACATTCTTTATGTACATGTCAGATAATCAGGTACTTAATCCCATCATTATTTAAACCAGTTAACATATAATCTCTCTTGTTGAAAGACATTATACATTTATCATAAAAATACCAGAAGGTACACTAAGGTCACTGTAAACTCATCATAGAGTCTTGCATCATGGAGTATATTATATGACCTGTAACATTTCTCAGTATAGTCTCCTCAGTGTGATCATACAGTGTCTCTGCCTCTGTAATCATGACTCCCAGCAGAGAGATTTTCCCTCAGCCCATCACCACAGTGAACTGAGGCAACACTCACACACCTGTTGCTCAGGTAGGGATGTCATTGCAGCTGAATGGAGGTGCTGATTGTGGTGCTGAGCTCCATGAAGGAAAGGATGGAGGGAATGGGGGGAGTAAGAGAGAGAGAAAAAAAGAGAGGGGCATGGAGCCTCACCCCTGTTCATTCATCAAACTCTGCCACAGTGGGGTGGGGGGTTGTCACTGAGGTGTATGGAGCTGCATGAATGGACCAGAGCTTGGGTTACAGTGGTGGAGGGGAGGGCAGGGGGGCGACAGTGTTTGTAGCCTGCAGCAGAGACAGTTGTAGGTGCTGCACACAAATAATCCTCATGTTAATTCCCTGAAAAAAGGAAGTTGGTCTTTTTCACAATGCCATAATTCTGCAACTTTTTTGAGGGAGAAAGGTCAGGATGCTATTATTCTCCCTCCCTGTGCTCCTGTGACTCACCAGAGGCTGCAAAGGGGCTCATAGCCAATATAATATAATGTACAGACCAGGGTAAAGGGCTGGACAGTAATCCACTATTATCATGTATTATCTTTCAATATATATTGATGTCATAATGACACTGAGTCACTGTTGTAGGCAATTTTCTTGTCTCATTTCGTGCTGAAGAGGAACTTCTGGATTGAATCTCTCAGGACACTAAATCTAACATTAGCTGATTAACTGGCAAAAAATAAATAAATAAATAATTGGAAACCTTTAGTAATTCTTCATAAGAAAAAAACAAACCTTCTCTTGTTTCAGGATCTGCTGCTTTTCTTTGTCATACCTGACAGTTAAATGAATATTTTGGGTTTTGGACTGTTGGTCAGACAAAACAAGACGTGAAGACATCACCATGGGCTGTGGGAAAATATAAAGGGTTTTAGGGCAGATTAATCAATATTGAAAATAACGGTTAGTTGCAGCTCCATCTAACATGATTTTTTTTCCCTCTTAGTTTGTCGACACTGCTATGTTTATTTCTCACAGTTCTCATTCATTGTGTCTCACCACAGAACGAAGCCAAATTGGATGCAGAGAGCTGAGGTCGACAAAGTACATCTCTGACGGCCACTGCACCAGCATCAACCCCATCAAGGAGCTGGTGTGTGCTGGGGAGTGTCTCCCAGCCCAGATGCTTCAAAACTGGATCGGCGGCGCCTACGGCAGGAAGTTCTGGGGTCGCCGGAGCAGCAACCAGGACTGGCGGTGCGTCAACGACAAAACCCGCACCCAGCGCATCCAGCTGCAGTGCCAGGATGGCAGCACGAGAACATACAAAATCACAGTGGTCACCTCCTGCAAGTGCAAGAGGTACTCGAGGCAGCACAATGAGTCGGGCTACAAGTTCGAGGAGCCGGCCGTGTCGCCGCCGCAGCTCCTGCACAAACACAAGTCCAAGAGCAAGAGGAGGCTGGGGAAAAACCGGCTTAGTGAGAACTGGCACGAGACTGAACCCTGAGAACCAGCCGACGTTCAGACTCACTCTGAATCCACTTAAACCTACAGGAGTTTTGTCTTGGTGATAATGAGACATAACATCTAGAGCTTGCGGTTGTGGATTATCTCTCAATGTGACTGGGACTTGATTTACGTGAAGCTGGTTCCTCACTATGATGGAGAACTCCAAAGGGCATGCTATGGACTTTTCTTGACATTTTAATCCACATGGTTAAAGATAATGTGAACAGACCCGGGGTGTAACAGTCTGCAGAGCTTTCTGGAGCTCTGAGCCAACACACATTGTCCCAGATGTAGCCATGTGCATGTGTTCCTATATTCATTTTATACACAGATGGACATCTGCCTGTTTAGGCACCAACACCAGTAAACAACACCAAACATCTACAAAAAATCTTGTGTAAATACTTGTACATATATCAAATTCTTACTTGCCTTTTGAAGTATGGCCATGTGTATAAAATTTTTACTATGTAAGATTTATGATGTATGATGTAATATATTTTCTGTGGCAACATATAACATGATACGTTTTGCTTAAGTGGCGTCAGTATGTGGGTGAAGTCTGGAAAAGCTTCGACATCATTCTTGTAATAACTTTATATGAAATAAATATCACTTTTTTATCACACGTTGTTGTCAGTGGAGACTTTACAAGGTATGACACTGTTTGATCTGCTGCAAAGCTGACATTAAAATTAAAATCAGGCCAGCACTGTACTAGTCCTAGTGTCATTTAAGACTTGAAATCCACCTGAATTATCCATATTGTCTAAACTGAGGGAGTTATGGAGAAAGTATCCCTTTCCAGTGAAATTATTTGTAGAAAATAACACAATAAGACCATAATATCTGTATCATGAGCACTACCACATAGTAAGATTTAAGAGTCATTCTTTACTGCAAATAAGTTTTCTATTTCAAAGGCAAAATGTAGTGTTGAGACTTACTACTACAGGCAACTTTCTGCAGCATCAAGTTTGGAGACTTCATTTGAATTTGAAAGGAAATTGCTCCTTAAAAGTAAAGCAAGCAAACAAAACTAGGTGTAAAGTAAGGTTGAGAGAGTGCCCCCCTCCTAATGTGTGATTTAATTGGTTCAGCACAGATTTTATTTTCCAGTGGATTTTTAGCAGTTAGAAAGGCATAGAGATATTACTATTATTTTCCATTTAAGTGCAACTGAGTTTAAGGAACTGGTTCTTCAGTGAATCAAGTTGCTGAATGTGTGCCACTTACACCTCTTAACATTACATTACTGATGCTTTTGACACTGAAGAACAATTTGCTCTAGTTCCATTTATTTAGCTTCGTCTTGTGTGTCTTAAAGTAGTTCATGTTGGATTTTGATATATGCTTTGGATCATTGTCGTGTTGTAGAAGCCAGCCTCTTTTCAGGTTCAGTTTGTTGACTGACTGCAGGACATTTACGCAGGATTTGCTGATATTTAGAGGAATCTATTTTATCTCATTCAAGTGTAATTTTCGCTCCACGACATTTATCTGTCAGCTGAATTTACACTTTAATATATGATGATATTACTGTCAAAACAAATACACTGAATATTAGCTGTTATAGTCTATGAAAACAACCTAGACTTTAGAGGTTATTTTATTCTGAAAGCACTCCCCGGAAGTAAGGTGTTTTCACTCGACAGCTGTGTTTCCTGTCCATCCACGTTCCCGCTATTTACTCCACCCCGCCCATTAGCTTGGAATGGACAGGTTTGGGAATGTTTTGGAATAATATGCTTTGACCCCCCACCCAGCCCTACCTCCACCCATGAAGTGCTGGAGATAAATTAAATCAATATGCAGGGCGATAACTGTGATCCGGACAGGCCCGCTCATCCCGGGATTTTCCCAGCCGGTGAGGCCGGGCAGAGCGACCACCAGCCTGCAGAACTCAGCGTGGACTTCCCGGTGTCTGTGGTTCTTCCTGCCGGCGGCACCGGAGAGAGAACCGGACTACAAACACCAAAACAGTTCTGCTCGTTTCTGGGTAGACCACTCATAAGCTACACTATCCAGGCTTTCGAGAGGTAGGAAAAGATTGAAGTAGGATAATTCAGATGTCATAATACCTGTCTGTGAATATATCCAGGTACAGGTGGAGCGACAGCAGGAGAAATCTTGGACGGGACTTCTACCTCCTCTAACGGTCAGTGTGTGTCTGTGCAGGCTGCTCATGACACACTGGTAGTTATGTATGAAATTATTGTTTCTGACAGTGGTGGAAAGCATCTAATTACTTTTATTGTTTTGTGCTTTAATTGATTATTTCACTGTCTGTTATTTACCTTTGGCCCCACTTCATTTTAGAGGCCAATATCGTATTTTTCATGCACTTTGCTCCGTTGTCATGGAGATGGTACAGTTGTCATCATCTCCATGACAGCTGAGCAAACACCGTCCACTGATGAGGACAGTGAGATGCAGCTAAAAGCTCCACAAAAAGCTATAAAAGTGTTTTTTTGTCAAACCATGCAGATACATTATGTTTATAGATTTTTATTGATCCTGTGACTGTTCAACAAAATTCAACTGCAACATCTCCTTAGATTGCAGGTGTGTCTATGTTATTTGCAGTATTTAGAGTGAACAGTTGTTGGATGGACTTTCTTCTTCTTCTTCTTCCTCTTCTTTTAGTTTTATTTGGTGATCAGTATACAGTATATTCATATCGTACATTTTCTGGAAATTTAACTGAGAAACTATTCATGGATTAAATAACCAGCTTGGAATGTTTCCCTTTGGCTGATCCAGATAATTACATAAAAGTACTACATCATATGAATGATCAAATCATATAAAAGTTAAATATCCCCATAAATCAGAGGCATCAGAGACAAATTTTTATCATCATATCATAACTGCAGGTGGACACAAAGATCTTAAAACCTCAGCAAGGTTAAACTAAAACAATATTCATGGCTAGATGCTTTAGTACTTTAGTAATATCTGTTTGCTATTATGTGTGTAAGTGGAAATAAAGTTTGTTTACTTACTTTTTTTTCAGGTTGTCTATTTAACACATTTAACTAAAGGATAGGAGTGTTTCTTCCACTGCTGGCAGACAGACAGACATTTTCTGCTTATTTCAGGCTCCATAACTGTGACGAGAAGGTGGATGTTTACACTCTGTTGTGATCGCTGCCTGACCTTCATTATAACAATACAATAACAACCGGTGTTTATAATCAGACATGTCTCCTCCTAGCTTGTTGTCAGTGTTTACGTGCTGTCAGGAAGCGAATGCAGCAACATCCTGGGACTAGAGAGCAGGGGAGATGCTGCCTGTGTGGCCCTGTGATTACAGAGGAAGATGACCCAGCAGAGGAGGGTCAGAGGTCATTGAGAGTCATGTTGAAAAGCAGTTGAGTCTGAAAAACCCTGATCAGGTCACTCATTGGAGGGATATGAGTTATTGACATATTTTGCACTGTCTTGGTATCAGGAACATATTTTCAAAGGGGTGATTTCAACAAAGAATATTCAGCATTTTGGGAAATATGTCAAACTTCAGCCTCAATGTTATATCAATCTTTCCTGTTCTGTCTAAATCCTCACTATATAAAACAGACAATGCTGAGCAGCTGGTGTGTTCTTGCAGGGTGTCATGGATCCAGAGCATTGTGGTTGTTGTTGCCAAAGAAAACTTGGACCTGATGACGGACATCATCCAGCGCTTCCAGCACAGGAAAGTTCGAGTGGTGCCAGGCGGGTCGACTCGACACAGATCGATCTGCAATGGGGTCCTGGCTCTGGGTGAGCAGGAGGAGGGGGAGAGGCTGCCGACAGACAGGCCAAAGGTGGTCATCATCCATGATGCTGTGCGGCCTTTCGTGGAGGAGGCCTTTCTGTACAAGATAGCCATGGCTGCTAAGGAACAAGGGGTCAGTGTGATAAAAGCTAATTTCACTAAAGCAGTTAGTATTTGGAGGGATAAGAACTTTGTCTTTTTAAAGCAGACCTCATTTTTCAGGCAAAAATCTGAGGATTTGCTGTAATTTTTTTCTTACGGCCAAAATGAAAATGTTGCAGATATCGAGGTGATATCAGTTGAGCACATACCTCTGCCAGGGTCAAATCTGCTTTAATCTGGATCTGCAACAAAATTAATGCATTAATGGTTGTTTAATGCATCCTAAAAGCAGACAGCAGACATATTTTGTCAGAAATGAATTGAAATGGGTCTTTGCTTATGGCAAACACTCAGTTATTTGTAGACAAATGGTTACTCTGCCATGATGGAGCCTTCAAAGCTCAGTAAAATATTTGAAAATTGAAATAATCAATATTGTCTCCAGAGCTCCCATTTGTGAATATGAATTGAGGATGTGTTGTCAATTTTTCCAGTAGCTTATAAAGGCAGGATGTGTCTATTTCCAGGAGACGAGTAGTTCAGAAAGATTGTAATCCCTCTACAAATAGAGGAAAGAGCCCTGAAATGCCAGTATTTCCTCATGCTTGGAAAGTGTAACACATCTAATTAAATCTCAGCTGTAGCTCATACTTCATTTCTTCTTGTGCTTTTAGCTAAAAACCAGAAAAGGTCAATTACAGCACAGAGTATAAACAAATCCATCATTCTTAACAGCAGTTAGAGGACCTGGAATCAAGGCTTTCACCTGGTGGGAAGACATGCAGTTTTTGTTTGTGTGCATGCTATGGATTTTTCACCATGCAGTGTGAACATAAACAAACCAAACATTAAAATACAACAAAGTCAAGTTTCCCAGTCAGACCAAAGACGACAAATGGCTCTTGTGATCGGCCTCTCAATCTTCTTATAAACTGTTTATCAGATTGACACATCCATCGCTCCCAGTGGTAGTGTTTACTTCATCAGTGATAGATGGAAAAGATTTGGGCCGAAAGCCCTGTCCACTCTGATGAAGAAACTTGCAGATTAGTTTCGCAATGATTCATGTCTGAGACTCACCAGCTGAGAAACGACTTTGTTGAATGCGGGTCACACAGGTTGTGAAAAAGGCAAGAGCCAGCCTGGTAAAGGGCCGGCATTTACAGTGTGTTTCTGAGTGTGTGTATGTGTGTGTCAGCTTTGTGATGAACTCTCACAGCAGGCGGTCTGGTCTTCATTATTTTGCCCGTATCCCCACTCATGACAGAGAGCCTGTCTGCATTGAAAAGCAGCAGATTAATTTTGATTTTAACAGCATGTGTAACACACAGAACACATGTTTGCTTTCCTTTCATTTGCGAGGAGTTTCTCCCGCACACGCTCGCAGACTTCCCGCTCCTGGAAACTGTCTTCAATCATGCTATAGTGAGATGAAAATATTATCTCAGAAATGTTGATTATTTTTACATTTCCAAGGGAGGAAGTACAAGCAGTGCGGGCTCCAGCTGGCTCGAATGTTCTCTCTGAAAAGTGCAGTTGTGGCTGAACAACTCAAGGTCAATTTACTAGCTTTTTCTAGGGCTTTCTACAGAATTTAATGGCCATCATTTCTGATTGATGATTTCTGATTGATGATAATTGGTCTTGTTTATATGAAAGCCAAAAAACACTGAAGATTTTACATCTTTTCTTACCATTTTGATCATTTTCTGTCTTAACATTTTTATTCTTCTGCTCTAGATCATTGGACATTGGATTGAACATTTGAGAGCAGCTTTGAGACTAATTTGACCTTTTACAGAGCTCTCATAAAAATTCTATATAAATGGTTGTGTTCAAAACTATTCTAAAAATTGAATCCTCCTTTCTTCACTCAGGCAGCGGGAGCCATCCGACCTCTTGTTTCAACAGTGATAGCCACCACATCAGAGGGTTACCTGGATCATTCTCTGGAGCGAGCCAAATATAGAGCCAGCGAGATGCCTCAGGGATTCACATATGATGTCATCTATCAAGCCTATCAGAGGGTAGGGCCTGTCCTTTAATTTACCTATAACACACAAGAGGGTGTTGGAAATGTGGCTTCAAAGGCAATAATGAATGTTCTTGAAAGTTTTATGACTTTTAAAGATTCACGTGTGATGAAAAGAGACATAATGATGACATTATGTTCTGAGTGTGGTTTGTTTCAGTGGCAGGACATTTAACAAACAAGTTGAAAAGTTTGTCCTGGTTACAAAAAATGTTGACATAGCAACAAGTGTCTCTATCTGCACAATAAATTCAAGGTTGTCGGAGTTTATTGTCAGAGTGTTTTCATACAGTGAAAAAGATCAACATGTACACACTATAAGCAGTCATACTATCACACACAGTATAAACAGCTACACAAAAAGTAGTTTTTACTATACGCTGGCACAATCCTTTATTAGGCTCTGAAAAGTAATGAAATCATTTACAACAGTTTTCCCTCCTGTGCCAATCATACCTTTGTTGTTATTACAAAAGCTCTGAACAGTTGCACTAACCAGTCCAACCAGTTAATCAGAGTAGAATGTTTTCTTTCCATTACTTCAGACGAGGGATGCTCTGTCGTGACTTTTTCTGTCCTGCTACCAATTCCAATACCTCAGCTCAGGGTATCTGCTGATACTGCTTTGCAGTTATTTGTGGAGCTAAAATCTGAGTCTGAGCAGCCTGGCATGTCTACATGAATGTAACAGATAATGGAAACAATAAAATTTGTAGTGACTTGACAAAGAAACTGATGGGTTTGTCACATCTGGCTGAGAGCCAATCTACTCAGTTAGGTCAGTATCGGCTACATCCCTACGTCAGTACTCAGAGAGAGGGAGAGGCACATTATGAAGACTCACTGTAAGGCATTTTATCCTTGTCATTTTGCCTCAGATGTAATAAACAAAATCCCTCTTTGTGGTTGCAAATCCTGGTTTAAAAATCTTCATTCGTTGATCGTTTAACTCCAGCATAAATAAGCATTTACCTGTTCATTGGCATTAGCTAATAAATAATAAAAATGTCTTAATATATTTGAAATAAGAGAATTTAAAGGAGGAACAAGCTTGAGAGAGAGAACACTGGCACACGATAAAACAAAACTAAACAGAAACTGAAACTTTATTCTGTCCTTATTTCATTGCAGGGACTTAATGAATTAAAGATGGAAACACATGAAACTCAGCAAATCTGTTTTTAATATTGTGATCATTTGCCATTGATTCTACAATTTAATACCACTGATCATAAATTGATGCTTACTACCAGAGACAAGGTACAGTGGTGTCCAATACAAAATACCACATCTGTGTATTCAATCTTATCATTTATTCTTATTTTTGGAATGTTATACATACATAGGAACCCACAGAGAGTGTTGTACTATAAAGCAGTCAAGAGCGATCAGACCATCTTGTGCAACTGAAGAGGTTAAAGCATGGTTTGTTTTTATGACACGTTGCTCTTGGGGCCAAAGCAGCAATGCAGGAATTGTCCAGATCACATGTAACCAAGAGTGTCATTTCTGCAACAGCAACATTTGTAAAAACAACATGTAGTATCACAAGATGGAAGAATCCAGTCCTGCAGGCATGTGTACTGCTCACTCTTGGTGTGAAATAATTACAAAACAAGTCTCTCAAATCTTATGAAACGACAGTCAGGGTGAGATTTATGTTATAAAAATTACACCACTTAGATGACAAAGGGCTTTATGGTTCTCATACATCATAGCAGGCGTTTACAGTCCTTCATTGTTCAGCTGATGTGCCAGAACCTGCAGGGTTTCACTCTGAAGAGCTTATGGCGTGGGTGCTATCATTTTCACTTGGCCTCTCCTGCATGTGGGAAAGAAATGACATGTTAACATGTTCTGCCACACTGCAGCAGATTAGTCTGTGGAACAAAAGTTAACAAAGGTCTGAGATGGAAAAATGGTGGAAGAGCACCGAAATTACATGGCACATTAAGGTGGATTTGAATTAATAGTTTCGGCAGTTGAGTGCATTTTAATATGTGTACCTGAAAAATGGAAAGAATTTATCTGCTGACGTAAGTCATAAAATGTGTCGATTCTTCTCTGAAAGCAGAGGCTTATTGCTAAGACTTGGCAGACTAACTTAATAAGAAACTGGAGTTGCAGAAGTTGACCTTATTTATTTTTCAGACACTTTGAGTTTGCTATTTCAACCTTGACTCCATTAGATGGTTCCTCGGATAGCCACGTTTTTGAAAAACGCAGCAAACTTTGAGCTAACGGCTAAAATATGCCTTCAGTTGGAGCCCCATTTGTCTGCAGTTATTTTTATTCCTGGCACATACAGATCTTGAGATTGCTTTGAAAGCCTTGTTGGCTTTGGCCTTTTCAGAAAATGAGCTCACATTTGTGCTGCAGTGACAAGGCCAGTCAAGTTGCAAAAATTGAGAAAAACTGGGGAGGTCGCTGGGAAAGGAGGAGGTTGGGGTCGACGTGTCCCCCCTCTCCTCTTCAACCCTTCAAAAGAAGGGAAAGTGTCAGGTTAGGACTGTAGGACATGTGCATGAAAAATCTCTGAGAGCTGCACAGTTGTATCTTGACATCCATTGAGCGTAGAAGAACTTAGGGCTGAAAAGACAAAGGGGCAGACACTTTATCCAGTCCCCACTGAAGGCTTTTGTATCGGGAGAAAATGCTAAAGGTTAAATTACCTCAAGACCGAGAGCATATTTCTCCTGTAATTTCTCTCTTGAGTTCCAGGGTCGCTGGAATAAAAGACCCCTCTCTTTTATAGCTTGATAAAATATTACCCAGGTATAATCTCAGGTAGCATGAATTCGTCTTTGTAGTCCAGACTGTATTTTAAACCAAATGAGCTCATCGCCTCAATCCAAACCTCCATGTGATCTTCAAAAACTGAGCTTTCCCAGCAGTGAATCAAAGCACAAATAAAATATTAACTGGTACAATAAACCATAAAGATATTTATCCTAATTAGATTTGGTTCAGGGAAAGAAATCACAGTCAGCAATGATGAGGTAAATACACACACAAGGGCTGGCTGTCTTTTTCAGTACTGGTGCCAATACAGTATCTGAGGTTTGGTATTGATACTTAAAAGATACTTTTTTCTTTACCTCAGTTTAAAGAAACAAAATATGGAGAATGTTGCCTCTGTCATTCTCTCTGCCTCTTCTTGCTCTGGGAAACTGTGATGAACAGGTATGATCTCCCACGAGAAAAGTGAACTGAGTGATAGTCAGCAGCTTAAACTGCTGAAATCAGGCCCAGTAAGTCCAAGAGCAATGCTGAACTCAATATCAGTTAAAACGACTTAGAAGTCACTAGCGTTCATCTCCAATATCCAGCGAAGAAACTTTGAAAATATCAAGAATCTTAGTTTTATAAAATGTTTCACATTTTTCAGCTCATCGTTTTGTTTTATGGCTCAAAGCTTTACTGTTTTGGTAAAGATGGTCTCACTGTTCTCTTCAGCGTTGTTTTGTCATCATTGATTTCAGCAAAAAGAGCTCTGATAAATCCACCACACTCTACCTGCTCTGTGCCAAACAGCACCCAGACACAGTTAGCAACCAGCTGGGAAACACAGTGAAACATCTATCAGCTGAAGAGCTGCATATCTTCCTTAGGAGTTGGTGGAGAGCTTTGGCTTACCTTGGCCCATTCCTGTGCATTCCTGTGCCTGTTTATTTGAGCATTCCACCAAAGTAGATTTGTCCCTGCCCAAAAATATTTTTCATACCTTTGTATTTATTTTCGTCCTTTAAAATGTGACATTTGACTGATTATGACAGCCCTGCACCTTTTCCCTTTCGTAGCATATGCACCCACTGTCAAGCATGTTTATGTTTTGTTTTTCAAAGGTTTTTTTTTTTTTTTTTTTTTTTTTTAAACAAAAGCATCAACTTTGCATGAGTAGCATTTTCCTCCAGTAAAATATACCAGAGCCACATGTTTTTTACCTACTAATGAGCTTTGGAACAGTTTCTTGAAAAACCATGGAAAGAAGTGCTGGAATAAACAATGTGAGATCTCTGCTGTTGAAACAGTTAGTTACTGCTTGGACATGTATGATAAAAGTTGTTAGAGCACTATGCAGCATATTTGGTTTTTAAATAATATGTTATTTTGCTGTAAACATTATAAAATCTGACTGAATTTTCTAATAACCCCCTCACAAAGATCAATTCATTTGGGTAGCACTATGGTTAAACATTTAGATTGAGAATGAGAAATAAGATTTCAAAAGAAGTACGGTAACAGTACAGGGTCATTAAATAGATCATGCTGCTCCACGCAGATGGACAATTTTCAAATTAAGTAAACAAGTAGCAACTGTGCACCACCTCCAGCACGAGACTTAAATAAAGTTTAGCCATTTCTTTCATATGTCCACAGTTATGCAAGATTGCATCTTACAGAACAATGTGGGAAAATGTCTTATGACCCGATAAAACTGGACTTGCACATTTTAAATCTTAATGCAGAAAGATAAGAGCATTACAGGGCCAACAATCCATCATCCAAAGAAAACAGTAACCTCTGAAGTATCTGCTGAAAAATGTGGTGATGGCAGCACCATGTTATGAGCCTGTAAAAACACTGTCTCTGATCATGATGCAGACGGAGTAATGAAATGTTCCAGATAGTGAGATATTTGGTGAAATGTCTGCAGAAAGTTCAAGTTAAAGACCCAACTTATCTGAGGAATGCCTGGACAGAGGAGCAAGTGTTAGATTAGAGAGAGTGTGTAGCAGGTCATATTGTGATTTGTCTGAACCTGAACTTTTCTGACAGTAGCAATGTGAGGCAGTTTTTAAATGCAGGTGTACTAAGTTGAATGTGACCTTTCCAAGCATTCTTCAGACTGATATTACCAAAAAAAGGCATGCATAATATTGTTTTAATTTTCGGCTTTGTCTGCCTGGCAGCACTGCTGCAGAATTCGCTGTTTGGTTGGTCCGCGCAAAAAATTGTTGCATAATGAGTAATCTCCAGCCAAATGATGATGAAATGGATGTTCATAAAGATTTTGGTGACCTCCTCCATCATTATTGTCTGGCCAAAATTACCCTTTGGCCATTAATGTCTAAAACTAGTGACCAGATTTCCATCAATCCAGGGTCCAACACTGGAGGCCATATTTGCTGCTGATCTTTTCTCCTACCAGCATCAGTCTAAAGTTTTCTACATGTGCACAGCTGATTTCAAAATCTAAACTGCAAATTTTGTATGAAATTTACACCATCACTCTCCCCAAAGAATGAACCCCTTGGAGAACCTGCGGACCAAATACGCAGGTGTGGCCATTTTTGGGTTGTCCACCTGTCTAGTTGCAACCACTGGTGCGTGCAGTGGCCCGACACAGTGCACCACAGTTCCTCTGTGTATGATGGAAACCCATTGTCCAACAATTGTCCACAGCCTCTCCTCTCTGTTGTGTCCCCTCTACAGTGCACTGAGTCAGACTTTGAGTTTGGCACCGAGTGTCTCCATCTGGCTCTGCAGTACTGTGGCACCAATGCCAAGCTCATCGAGGGTCCGCCAACACTGTGGAAGGTGAACTCGCCAGAAGCCTGGTTTGGGTTGGGGATTGTGGATCTGGTAACACTTTGGCAAGCAAAGCCATATGCCCACTACTTATTTATCATATGGGCACAAAGAAAGCTTGTGGATTAAAAGTGAGAGGTACTGGCAGAAGAGGAAACACTAACATATTGAATATGACATACAGGATTACCATGTAGGAATTAGTTTAAATGTAAAGGTTTTGTTCCGAACTCGCTATAAGATCATGTAACTTAGGCCTTAAAGGATTAATTCCAAATTACAGAAGGCATATTTTTCTAGTGACACTTAGTGTTATCTAGCCATAAAGATAGTTTTGGTTTTATGTGCTGAGGTTTTGAGATTTCTGTCTCCACATTAGTACAATGGATGCAGACATAATTCTGTTTGTGGTGCTTGAACATTTAAAGAATGACATTTAAATAACACTGAAAGAGCAACTCGTTTTTCTAGAAACCTCAGTTACTCTGGATAATCCAGAGTGGTGGTTCTCAAACTTCTGCTTGTGATAAATAGAAAGCTGTGACCTCTATGCCACAGGTCTATGAGCTGTGAGCAGCTCTGTCAAAGGAAACTACAATAAGTGTTGTGGTGTTTTTTCAGCATTGCAAACTTAGCTTAGCATGTAAACTTTGAGGAAAGTGCTACGGGCATTGCATGCATTTTGTTGGCACCAGTTACTATGGCAACCTCCAGTTGAAATGCAAGTAAGGTTTCTTAGTTTCTTAAATGACTCTTGGTCCCCTGGAAAAGTTCTTTGAAGAGGCAAAACTATACAGAGATCAGAGAAAAGTTAAAAAATCAAATATAATTCTGTGTAGCAGAATGCATTTTTTTATTACTTCCTAGGTCCTGTTTCCTATTAAACAACTTGTGAGACCATTGATCTGGAGTAAATAGGACAGTGTTTCTGGAGGGACGTATTTCTCTTGAGTTTTCCAAATGTAGTTTTACAGTGCTCTGAGGAGCACAAACAAAATTTCATTCATCTTCTTTGTATCTAGATGGTTGGTGAATTCAGAGGCAAATATATATATATATATATATATATATATAAAAGACACCTCTGGGTATAAATTAAAAATTTTTGTTTTGTTTGTTTGGTTTTTAGTTGTTTTTTATGATTCAGGTGAACTGACCCTCAACATAACCTTGTTGTTTTCTCCTCCAGGTGACCTACAAGCGGGATTTGGCTGCTGCAGAGTCAATCATCAAAGGTGAGTTACCTTCTGTACAAACTTACCATTACATTATTTCCTGTACGTACTGTGTATAGTGGACTTTTCCATCTTTGTAAAGTATGTATGCAGACGAATGCACATGAAAGGCTGATGGCAGCATGTCTTCTCAGACAGGTTAAATAGTCTTATATGAGCAGTGTAAGAGTGTTTTGTCTGTTCTTGTATGGCAGTTTAGAGTCAGAGCTGAATAGGTAACATTGAACCAAAATTACTTCTCACTGTATTCAGAGGGAGAAATTCTTTGTAGCATTGTTTAGCTTGGTTGGAACAGGGTGAGTGTAAGCAGTCTGTGAATACTACGGAGAGCAAGTCAAGACAAGGGACACTATCACAATCAGAGAAATGGAAATAAACACAGCCCTATATTTCACCCCACCAGCACCTGGACTAACAATTACCTGTTTGATGATGACATAAGGCGCACAGTGATTATTCCCAGAGCCTCTGAAGTGAATGAATTCATTGTGTGTGTGTGTTTTTTTTTTTTTTTTAGAGAAGACGCGGAAGAAAGTTCTCACATCTGTCAGTATGAGAAACTGTCGAGTGTATCAGTTTGTGTGTGTGTTTGTGTTTCTGTATGCTCACACATATTTGCCTACCCACACCCATGTGTGTGTATATGTGTGTGTGTGTAGGCCCTATGTGTAGCTCTGTGCATCCTGTTGCGAAGCATGTGAATGTCAAGTTGAATTTTGAAATGTTTTCTCAACAGGTGGCTTTCAAGTGAGGCAGCATAAGGGAGGTCTCAGTTTTTGCAGCAGTGGCTGTGATGAGCTCAGGATTAGAGCACCATTGTGCAACAACCCTTTAAAGCATACATTTCCATCACAATTTCTTAGCATTTCTTTCCCCATGAAATCAAGTGTAAGCTGTTTGCAGGCCTCTCATTTTTTAGACTTTTCAAAGCTCTGTCAACATTTATTTGGTGGCTAGCTGAACTGTTGTAACATTTTAATATCTAAAAAGTGAGTGACGACTCTGGAGTCTGTCAATAAACAGCCTAGCATTGGCTGACTGTGCACAGCATCTTCAATCCCTGTTTCTTAATGTAGTTAAACTTTAAGTACATCACATCAATATTTTAATCATTTACATTGGGACTGTGTGCGTTTAGGGCTCAGCAGCAGCTTGTCCTGTTGGTCTGTTGAACTAAAGCATAGCTAACATTAGCTCAGCAGCTAAATATGGTACCTTCACTTTTACCTCTCACACTTTTATTAGCTTAAGTGGAACATTCATCACTTAATATAACACCACTTTTAAATGTAATATTTAGAATAATCAAAAGGTGAAACAGTTTAGATGTAGAGGAGTTAAATGGGGAAAGGGACACTGATGGGTTAAACCCAGGTGGAGATTTCTGAATTAGGTGTTGCAGCTGTGAGATTTCAGGGTGAAAGAAAAGCAAAGTTTGTTATAACACAAAGCAAAAATGACATAGAGCAGACAGAGTTTACAGTGTTACAGTAGCCTACATTTGCAAAATATCTATCTGAGATCTTTCACTATTATTCATGACAGAATTTTCTCAGACATACTATACACATAATCCTTTTTAAGTACCTGCTTTCTTGGCTGGTTGTTGTGTATTCAGTTCTGATTTATGCACAGCTTCTCCAGTGGATCTCTACTGATGGCACCAGAATAACTCCTAGACGATTTGTGTTCATGCACATGTTAATAAGAAATTTAGCGCAGGAGTCTTTAGCCAATCACCATGTCTTTCTCTTTCAGAGACTCTATCTCGGTCGGCCTGCGTTATCACAGGTGGATCAGCACAAGCTGTGACATTGGCTGATGCCTTCCAGAAGGCTGCTGGAGCCCTGGACATGGTGAGAGTATGACTGTAAGAGCTGATAAGAGCTGTTGGTTACGTTCATGAATGCATTACTGAAGATTCCCACCAGTTTACCATTTTGTTTTCCTCAATCTTCCCGTCCCTGTCTCCCGTCCCGTACCTCCAATCCCCTCTCAAATTCAGTGCAAGCTCCACTTGGGTGGCCCCGTGGTGAGACTTGCCATCTGCGGTCAGGCCTCTAATGGAGCCTGTCTGGGACATCCACACTCTGCAACTTTTCCTCCTCCTCATTTTCTCCCTCCAACCCCGACCTCCACCTCTCACTCCCCTGCATGCAGGAGAGCAGATGGCAGTTATATTTCCTGTATCGTGGGAGTTTGCTTGATTAATGGAGTGTTTAGTGATGAGCTCTTGCCTTCTCCTCCTCATCTTCCTACCACCTCAGCTCAGTCAGACTTGACAAGCTCCCAGTTTCCACCACAGTTCATATCCCTCCCTTTCATTCTCAATCTACTTTTGGGCACATCAAATTCCCATGTTGTCCTCAGCCCATGTTGCAAACATCCTCCATTTAATTAGTAAAATTGTTCCTAATAGACAATGGAAAACAGTATCCATATGCAAAACAGTAAAGAATGACAGTCTGAGATATTAAATCTGACGGCACAAACCACGCAGAGGTTCCACATGTGAAATGGTCTCTTTTACCTCAACAACTGTTAGGTTCCCTTGAGCAAGCCACGTAACCAGTGACTCAAGCAAACTTTTGTCTTTCTTTAAAAAGAAGGATGAAAAGCAACCACAGATTTTGGGTCTGCCTGAGAGAAAAGCTTTTGTCCAAAGTTGTATTTAGAACAATAAAGTGATGATCACCTTATTGTTGCAATACAAAATCAGTCTGTGAATAAGTTTCAAATGTATTTTTGTGCCAATGAACCCTACAGTAAAGGTGTATGGGTACAAGATGGAGCATTGTGTTACGTTGTAGGGAAGCGCTTGTTGAGCTAAGAGGGGTGGACAAACTGTTATGAGTACCTGCGCAGTTTAATTCCAACAGTTTCACAACACATACTGCCTATGTATAGCTTATAATGTTTTTGTTTTATTAAAAGAACAGAACAATCCTACAGAAAAATAATCTTAAAAAGATGACTATGAACAGTTTGTTGCCAGGTTCAATAGATCCCAGTGGTGACCTACAGTCACAAGCAAGTAAACGTCAAGAAGTATCAGAATGTCCAAAATCAGTATGTTAATGTTTCTGTAGCATAGGTAAATGCACCACTTCAGTATCACGGCATCATCTCCCCATAACTTAGCAGTTGTCCACTAGGTTGATTTACTGATGTAGGTGAGGATTGGATGGATTTTTTGTGCTGTTGTTGTTTTTCAAGGTTGTAATTTTCAACAGGGACAGGTGAGACATGTACCTCTCACTTTTAAAAATCTTACCCACCCCCTCCTGACTTTTACGGTGTAAGCTTGTTTGACTAAAATCTTTCCGAATACTCTCCTTTTACTGTCCAGCTGCTAATATTCAGATGAGAGAAGAGAGGAGCTGACTACAAACAAAGCTGATCTGTTTATCCATGTCACCTTAAATTATATTGTGCACTTTACAAGCAGTGAGTGATTCATGGACTGCCCTGGGTTTCGCATATGATGCAACACACCTACTTTATTTTTTTGCTGGAGGTTGTTGAGTCTCTGAGAGTAAGAGGTGCAGGCACAACTCAGCACAGCCACCTCATGTGTATACTTTTCTTTATGATAAATATTTTCTTAGAAACATGTTAAAATTAAAGTCAAATATGTAATATGATGGTACAACATAAACATTAGGTATCAATTCTAGATTGATATCAATGTATATAAATGCAAATATATAATTCTGAAACCAAATCTACACTTTGACTGAAAGGCGTTCATGCTGTGTCGTCCACCCCAGTATGTACTGTATACGGGGGAATAACATGACATATAATAACTGTGTAAAGCAATCCTGTAAAACAACATCAAAGTAAGGTATAAGTGGGGATGGAGTTGAATCAAAACATCCCTGACAATATAAGCTTCACAAAACGTTGCAGGGCTTTTGTATTGGATCACATGTGATTCCACAGGTTTTCCTTATATTGTGTCCATCCCTTTATGTTCTCATATTTCACATCCATCACCTATTACTCATCTCCAGAGCAGACACCCAGTTTGACAAATTGCCCACACATGGTTTCATGTATAGGAATGTGTCCTGGATCATCCTGATGTATATACATATATATTCCATGGGTGTAGCTGTTGATAGTGGAGGGGGGCAGCAGAGCACGGCGTATTACATGTTTCCGTGTTCCACCGTGATCCAAACAGTCCGTCCTCCTTTAAACTTGCTCCAAGTCCTTCATCAGCCGTCGTCAAACGGGCAGATCTTGCTGTCTAGTGCTGGACCGGGCCCCAGAGACGGATTGGGGTCGGTGTCGGCCTCTTTGGATTGGCTGATTGGAGCCATTCCCGTCTGTGCTCAGGTGGCCCGTGGGGCTGTCTGTTTTTCCGGTGCGTGTGTTCGGAACCAGATACATCCTTTTCAGGGAGTTTGGGAGAGAGGAAGAATGGAGGAGGAGATGAAAGGCGAGTGGAAGAAGCGGAAGATGAAGAATTACCTTTGTCCCAATGCCATTTTGTGAATCTAATACAGGGATAAGCACCGTTGGGCTGCAGAGGCTCAGCTGAAAACTGACAGTATAGTGTGTGTGTGTGTGTGTGTGTGCACGCAGGTGGAGGATTTGGCAGCATGTGTATGTGAGAGAGGAAGACATTCACAGTAAGAATATGATTAAGGGATTCTCTCAGCAGGATGTTACAGTGAAAGATACATTTGATCCATGTTAAATCCAGGCTCATACAGAAAAGGAAAAGTTGATGTGAAATTCATACAAAAATGAATCTGTCAAGTTAACTCCTGAAATACTGCATTTAGGGAGGAGGACGTTTTTGTTTTAAGCTTTATGTACTCAGGGAAGTTTTCCCTGAGTACAACCTGTACACATTCACACAGTTAAAGTTTATCCCCTAAAGTGCTTGTTTTTGCCACTGACAGGCTCAGATTTTGTCTGACAACATTATGGATAGGATTCCTACAGAGATGGACCTTTTGGTCAAAGAGTAAGGTCCTTTTTGTTTAACCAGAAACACTGGCTGCAGTTTTTAATGTTATGATGAGTTAAAGCACCTAAACTCCTACTTTGCCTTTCGTTACACAATGAGGATGCATCAATTATTCAGACATTTGGCTGCAGTGAATTTGGAAAAAAGGCTAAACACAGATGAGTGGATGTTTTATGGACACCTAAGTACATATACAAAGAAAAGTATTTCATTACAAAGGCAAATCACCTCCTCTGTATTCTCCCCTTTCTCACTAATCCTTTTATCTTGATGTATGATAATATTGTTACATTCAGTCCACATCAAAACAAATCCTCAGACTCATGTATCAACTTAGTGAAGGTTTTAAAGATTAACCTCAATCTATCCTTTAGACAGAGTGCAAGGAATATTGTTGAGCAGACACCACACAGGAAACAAGCTTTTTTGTCTGTCAGCCACTGATAGTGATAAGTAATGGCTTCCAAGTTTTTCCAAATGCTTTTTTCGAGAAGAGAAATTACCTCTGAATGTGTTGAGTCAAAGTATCCGGTACCGTGGATAAGCATACCATACATTGTCAGTGTATTTGTATCTACAGACGAATTAAAGAAAAAACCTGAAGAAAACGAGTGGAGAAACAGGTAGTAATGCCCCCGTCCATCAAACACAAGGGCACACTGAATGGTTTGATGAGTATGAAAATAATGTGAATCATGCTGTGGCCTTCACAGTCACCAGATCTCAACCCAGTTAAATCATCAAAAGACCAAATGAGGGAACATCTTTTGGAAAAATGGTGTTCCATCCCCAGCACCTTAGTAGGACACTTTATGTTGGTTTTTCCTTTAACTTGTCACCCATCAGTACCTTGTAATGGCTATTAGATTCCCACCTTGAAGCAGGCCATGGGCTAAAATGATAAATAAAGCAAATAAACATTGATCAGCAACTGTTTGCTAAAAAAAACTTGATAAAATGTCATATGTTGTGTTATAGCTCAATTTCACACGTAGTAGACCCCAAATATTACTCCTTAAAGTATCATTTTAATGTAGTTTTAATATTTAAACACTGCATTGTTTTAAATTTGGACCATCCATGTTAAAGTGATTAAAATTGGGTCTTCCTTAACGCATTTGAAACTCATAAAGGGTAGTTCTTTGCTCTGAAAGTTTTTCTTCTGTCCTCTGAGTGGTTTGGTTGTCAAGCCTCTGTGGCCTCTTGGCTCTCCAGCCTGTGCCTAAATTTAAATAAACATTCCTACTTCAGGATTTCATGCCCAACCTGGTTTAGATCATGTCAAATTTTTTAAACCCCGCAAATCTACATTTCGGACTGAAATGATTTTCCTCCTGAAGCCACAGGCAGTTATCTTTGAAGACCAATTAACCCACCGACATATGTTTTCCATAACCATTTCACATTTTCAATTACTTTCTGTTATTTTAACAGGGAGGACAACTGTATCTCAAAGCCAAACTCAGATTTTGTTTATTTCTGTGTTTATTTCCTATGTGTGTGAAGTTGTAGTAGCAGGCTGTAATTGGAGGCACAACAATAAAGATGGATATAAAATGGACATGGTGGACACTGTGTGCTATCTGGTTGCCTCGTGTCACTCGTTTGCCAGGGCTGAAAATAAATGGAAAGATCAGGACCTAAATGTCCTGGTCCTGTGAGCAAAAAAGCTTTTACGATTCTTGGCTGTACGTTGGCCTTCGACTCAATTTGCAGCGTAATGAAATTTAAGTTGGCTTGTGTATGATTGCTGTCCCCGGCTTTTGCATATGACAGAATTTTCCTGCCAGTTCAGAAGTATAAAGGAGCCCAGAAACGGTTTCTTTTCTTTTTTTCTTACCTCTTCCATTTGTTCTAATAAGCTTCTGATTACAGCTGATGGAAATGAGCTACTCAGTTGCGTAGTCCCTGAGTGTATTCAGATTTTTTTATCCCTTTTCTCTAATCATGAAATGATTCATGGCAGGAAAGCAGGTGGGTGTACTCGCACACTAAATGAGTGAAGAAGTGGCTCAAACAAAAACCAGAAGCCTCTTGACCTTTGAGCACTGAAGTCGATCAGTCACTCAACATCAGATGCATTATGGCTCTGGTACCGCAGCACCTGCTTTAAATGTTTCTCAGGATCCTGTAACAAGGAGAATATCCGCTGAATATTTACCATCAGGGTATCTCTGTGTTACAGGAGCTGGACGTGGTCCCAGATCTAATGGGAGACAATGGCAGGTATCTGTCAAAGGAGTGGAACTTCATCCAGGTTTCTGTAAGTTCCCATTTCAAGCAAAAAACAAAGATGTCAATGCAAATATTCATGATCTGCACTGGCCAAATACATTTAGATCAAAGCTCATACTGATGAAAACTGAATCTTTTTGTAAAGGTTCCTTTCAATTTTTTGATGCCCTTTGTCTCCAGGTCAATCACTCTTGCCTGTCTGAGGTGGAGTCCTTACTGATGGACTTGGAGGCAGCAAATCGAGCTCTTCTTCACCCCCTGGTCGTTATTTGGGTGAGTTGACACATACTTGGCTTGGTTTTATCTACAAAACTGAAGCTGTGTCCCACATCCATGCTACATACTAATTCTGCAGTTTGTACTACACGTAAAGTATACCCAGCATACTATTGCTTTTTACTCACAAGAAATGACACAGTACAGGTAACATCAGACATCCCTGAAACTGTGACCGTAAATGTCACTGCAAGTTAAACTCTGCAGAAAGAGACTAAAAAGAAAATAAAGACTGATAACTTATTTAACTTATTTTTGTTTTCCAAGATCTTTTTGGAGGTGTTTTACCAGGGATGGGTATCTATTTAGGGTTTTATCAATGCCATTCTCATTAGTACTCCTTAGCATTCTGGTACTTCTATCAACACTGTAATTGGATCTTTTTCCTAAAGAAAAAGACATTAGAAAAGAAAATAATTCTGTTCAAATTCAGAACAGGATTTGAATTTATTTGTATTTTAACATAACAAAATATACCAAATTTAATCTATCCATCTGTTCAGATGTTGTCAAGACATTTCACTCCAAAAAACAAAAGTGAAACACATGCTGTTGCTATAGAAGAAAAGTCATGAGATCACCAAAGTCAGTATGCTTCATCCCCTAGAGAACATGGCAATCCATCCAGTATTTGTTGAAATATTTCAGTCTGGACCAAAGTGGTGGACTGACGTTACCATCATTAGAGCCATGCTATTAGAATATCTAAAAAGCCAAACCAGATTTCACTTATTCAGATCTATTCTACTCTCTCCAGACTCTTGACTGTTTCCATACCCTGCTGTGAGTTGGCCATTCTTGTTGTTGTCTGAAGGACAGATTTGTAAACCAGAGATGAAGAAAGAAGGCATAGTTACAGGAGCTGTCCAGTATCAACTGCACAGCAACTGTAGCACACAAAGTTAGAAGAAAACACATTATTTCTTGAATTTGTAAAAGCTGGTCTCAACTTTTTAACTGCTCTAATTCAAACTTTGCCCTCTAAGTACCAGTGCCAAGGCAAAGCTCAGTAATGAGGCCAACAGAACCTGGAAAGCCTGCTTTTTATTCAGTGATGAAAAAAAGAACCCAACAATTCCAGTTTAATAAGTGCAAATGTCACAGAACATTACCAGATTCAACCACTGCCTTGATGTGTGTTAGGTACGCTGGCCTTTCTATAAAGCTGCAAGTCTCCGCACAGCAGGTTTCATCAGTGCAGGAATTGACTTGTCTCTGTCACGCCAGAACAAAAGCATCTGTCTAAATCTTTTTCTCATTCTCACAGAAAGGCAAATAGACAAGCAATAAAAACTCAGGTCAGTCTGTGTCTTCTTCAGTTATCAAATTAAAGTAAAAATCAGTGACTTTTTCAAGGCACAGAAAAGTAACTTAAGGTGGAATTTGCTGCAGCATTACATAAAGGGAGATTATGCAACGTTTGGCCACCGTGGCCATAAATCAGCATAAATTACAGGATAATGGTTAAGGCAAAAACAGTTAGAGAAGAGTCATAAAGTCACTGAACTCACTCAGTAATATCCTATAGTTTATCTAAAGCTTACTGACATCAGCTTAAATTGGCCATTTTAAACTTCTGGTCATATCAGACCAAGTCAGGCTGTATCTAATCATTTTAGATTAAATATCTCAAATCTGTTTTAAGCCTCCTTAGAAGTTTGCAGTGGTACAACAGCCTGCATCAGACTTTGTTGTGTCTCCTTAAAAGTGCATTCAGAAGTCAGTCAGCATATAACAGCTACTGCGTGTTGTGAAAGTTAAGCATGTCTCTGTATCATTTTCCACACTTTGAATGAACTTTTCTTTGCATATCTGTGAATACAGACATCTGGCTCAGGGCGGATTCAGTTTCATTGAGGTACATGTACTACACGGCAAGCCAAACCTTTTCTTTTTTTCCGCTTGTAAAAACGTCACCTGTAGTCTACCTCAGGTCCCTTGAGGAGCTCTGTAGCTGTTTGGAAACCGTACACCTCCCAGGAGAGCGCCGCAGCTCGGCCTCGCTTACTGTTTGAAACGCTGACCTGAGAGCTCACAGAGAGAGAAAACAAAACAAACTGATCTAATCTGTTCCAAGAAACAGTTAAATATTTGTGAAAGGCCTGTTTACGGTTTTTTAATTTGGAAAATTGACCTTCAACTAACACACACAGCAAATACTAACATAATGCCAGGTAAGGAGAAAAAACTGATTTCTACGACAAAACAAGTCTCACTCACTGCAAATGTCATGTCGCATTACTTCACTGACAGCCTCACTCTTATTTCTGTGAGTTTTCAGTAAAGGCTGGAGCAAACAAACACACACAGACACTGATTCACACATGTAAACACACAGTCTGAAGCTGAGGGTTTAGTGGGATTGACACTCTGCCACACCAGAGCAAAGCGCTGCACGAGTTCCCACAACTCCCACTGCCAACATGTTGTTATTCTATTCTATTCTGCTTCTATCGCCTTCCTCTTTATGATGCATGGTGGTGGCAGCATCATGCACTGGTGCTGCTTTTCTTCAGCCGGAACTGGGGCTTTAGTCAAATTGGAGGGAATCAAGAGTAGCTCCACATACCAGTCGATTTTGGCTCAAAACCTACAAGCATCTGCTAGAAAGCTGAAGATGAAGAGGAATTTCACCTTTCAACACAACAACAGCCCAAAGCATACATCCAAATCAACAAAGGCCTCACCAAAAGAGGATTCAAGTTTTTGAATGGTCCAGCCAGAGCCCAGACCTGAACCCAGACCTGAAAATCTGTGGGGTGACCTAAATAAGGCTGTGCACAGGAGATCCTCTCGCAAAGTCAAGATGTGTCAAGCTGTGCCAACAAGTGCCGCTTCAGCAAAGTATTAGTTTAACTCCTGTATTTTCTGGGGTGTTAGTGATTGATAGGGACAAGAGGAAGATTTTTTTTTGTTTAACCAGAAACATTGCTTGACAAAAACAACAATTTTACTGAGCAGAACATGGAAGATGCTGGAATACTGCTGCCTTAATCAGTTAGTTTGTGTTATTTTGTTATACTAAAGTAAAGAATCTCAATACTCCATCACTGAAAGTCACACAATGATACAAACAAACTGATATTCCAGCAGAATTAGTAAAATGAAGGAAAGGAATCTGGTAGCAATATACAGCAATATTTCTAGGTTAAACAAAAAGGATCCTATACTATATCTAAAGACAGTGTCTCTAAAGAATGAGGCAAAGTGCATTTGAAAGGAAGAGAAAAATCAGATCTACTATCAAAAGATCACACAAAGTTTACTTTTGCCTCCCTGTCTAAACTGATTTCATGGTCACGTTTGAATGTGTATGAACTCAGTCTGGGAAGCTGTGACTATGAGAAACGTGAAGCAGCCCCTGTTTCACGGTTATAAGTGATGTGGCTTAGTTCAGGACTAAAGTGTTTTTCTTCTTTTTTTCCCCTCTTTTTTGTGGAGTTGTTGTTAGATTGCACACATACCTTGTTATGTATCACAGGCTTGATCAGATGGTAGTGATCAGTGGAGGGATCACAGAGTTTGAAGTGTAGGTGGTAGCCTTGAAGGCAGAGAAGCAGACTGGTTGATGAAGGTCACTGTTCAAACAGTCCGTGAAAATGAGGTGTTATGTCCTTGAGCAAGGTAGTCAAAGACAGAACCACATGTTGTTGATATTACCACCTCATGTCTCATGTCTTCATGTTGTTAGGTATCATAAATCTGTGATTGATGTCTGTTCCAGGAGTTTTTGTATTGTATAATCGTCATAAAAAATGCTTGTTTCTGACTGACTGGCAGGTTAAAATCATATGTTAAGATACATCAAATAGTGTTTGCGGTTAACAGTTTGAAGGATAACTCCAGGATTTTTCAACCTGGGCCTTATTTTCTCACATTTTTGGGTGTAAATGAAAAAAAATCTTAGGAATCAGTGCAGTATTGAGCAAGAACAATGTACCTGGCTACCACAAAGAGCTGCTGCAGTGTGATCCAATGGGCAGTTGTCCATGTCAAAGGGCATCCATTAAAGTGCTTGTTTTTGCCATTTTGCTCTGACTGTTGTTATAAATGTCTTACAACATTATGGATAGGTTCCTGCAGAGATAGACCTTTGAGTAAGATCCTTTATGTTTAACCAGAAACATCACTGTGTGTCGCTACCAGACTCCATTGGCAAAAACTGTAAAACAAGAACACAGGAGCTGCTTAATTTATCAGTTATCAAAATAGCTGCCAATTATTTTTGTGTGAACTATTTTTAGTAGTTTTTCAGAGGTGGTCTGAAAACATGAGTGGTTTTAGTTGAGAGTAGAGTTCCTATATGTTAACATGTGTAACCAAGTTAATATTATTGTTGCCTTAGGTGTAAATGAAAAAGAACAACAGACTTAACCTTTCTGACTTGAAAAATTGCCAAAAAAAATACACATTTTAAATGATTTAACTTGTTGTGCTGTTGTGCAAGTTTGTATTTTGGAACTCAGTAATTTATGTTGTTGCCACCAATATCACTGTGGCATCAGTATCAGTGTTAAGCAGACTCATATGAACCAGTGGCCTGGAGGTTTAACACCTGCTAATATGCCGAATAATCAGTCCTTGAATTGAACTTCACCTGATGACAGCAAACATCTGATTGATATTCAAGTGTAAGTGTTTTAATTGCACGTTTAGGAAAGATGTCTTGACACATTTGAAATGATTCTTGTGAATATTACACCTCACTGTCATAGTTTATGAGGATATATGACAAAATAATTGCAGTGAATAAATCTTCTGATTTAAGTTTCTGTCAGTGGGATGAGTATGGCAATAAGCTACGCTTTGGATATTCGTAGAGATGACACAGTAATGTGAGCCAATGTGTCTGGATTATGCTGCCCTAACTGGAGAAAATAAACCCCAGAGGCCTTAAAGATTTACAGCTGAATTAGAGTCATTATAGCCTCAGACAGGACTGTGTATCAACCAACCTCTGTTTACTCTCAGCACAGCCGAGCTCACGCTTCCAAAACCTTCCCCAAACGCAACCTTAAATAAACAGGCCTATTGAGTTGCAACATGTTTAAACGACTGCTTGAACAATGAGCTGTAATTGCTCCAAAAAGGGACATAATTGCTGTTCTGGTAACAGATCCTCTCTATTGGCAGGTGTTTTCTGATTGGGTGCGGTGGTCTTTGTTTTGATAGGTGCATTTGAGCTGTTCAGATGAGCTGTCCATCAGCAGGAAGATGCCAGAGCCAGCGGCAATCATGGATATGGCCTCATCAGCCAAGCTCCAAAATATTCTTGTCTATGCCATCCAGCTTCATCAGTCAAAGGTAAGCTCTTTGTGTTTTCCCCATCTTCTCCAGTATTTTCTTTTATTTCTTCCTAAAGTGAGCTCAGAGTTCCTGTGCTGTGAATGCATATTTGACAGAGGCCAAACTAAACAGAATGGGAAATGTCTTTTAAGTGTCTTGTTCCAATGTCTTGTCATGCTTTTATGCTTCAGGCAAGGTTGCTGTCTTTTATCACCCATCTGTATGTGCATGCTCAGATGTGCATCTATATTTGTTGTGCAAGTTTTGCAAGTGGGAATAGCTCGCTATGAGTGTGATTAAGAGGGCCTCCGCTCTGTGCTGTGCAGCATTGTTTGAACTGAATGGCAGAGGGATGAGAAGGATGCAAAGGTGCTTTAGGTTTAAAGCACAGTGCAGCTCGACCACCGCACGTGTAGGCCGAACCTCCACAGTTAAGCTGTGTGTCATGGGAATCTGCTGTGAGGCCCGCCAAGCGCTCACTGGAGTCATCTGGGTGGATGCGGTTGACCTGAAATCCATAACTGACTGCTCGGTAATTACAGGATTATATAAGGTTGAATTATTCATCTTGCACAGTGAGAAATGTCAGGATTCATGCTACCAAAGCTGTCAAGTCAAATCACAACTTTTGGGCCAGACGTGCAAGGCAAACTCAAAGACAAATGTTGAATATTCATGGAAATGTTGGCCTTAAATATGATTTATGTTCAAGTCTTACTACAGCAGTGTGACAGATGAGGCTTCTTGGCAGCTGGATCACTTCACAAATCAGTGGTAAAAACCTCTATGCCTTAGGCAAGCGGATGTTTGAGCAGGTCGGGGCTTTATTCGGTCCTGCACAAGAACATGTGAATGATGAGCTGAAGGAGGCCTGGTCTCCACTGTGGTCAGTGCGTCGGTGTTGTGTTGACGTCACATCGCTGTCTAATTAAAACGAGATGCTTTGTATCCTCGATAGCAAAGCGTGCAATGTGCTGCCGGTCCACATATGAGTTTGATTCCACTATCGGATGTTGGACATCATGGTTTTCCTCTAAATTATGGAGACTAATGCTGTTAATTAGCCATCCTGCTTCAACTCCTCTGAGTGAACAGAGAAAAGGAGAAGGGAGTGGACGGGGATAATACGTGTTTCACCATGATAAAATGCTTATCGTTATGAGATAGGGGAACAGCAGAACACAACCTTGTATAAATCACTGTTAGCTTTTTGTTATAATGAGGATAATTCTTCCCAGATGGCTTTATTCATACTTGTCAAGATGCATGCCAACACTTCCTCTGTCAGCCGTACAGTATATATGAATATTGCTCACAAAGTTTGTTTTATTTGGTTTTAATAAAAAACCAAATAATAGCAGGCAATAATGCAATAATGAACAGGCAATCAGTCTGATTGAAAGTTATTGTTTTTGTTACTCTCCTAGAAAACATGAAAAGAAACAAATGATCTTTATATAGATAACACCTGAGATTAGATGCTTGGTACTGTAATTATATGAGTAATCTAACAGAGTACCAGTACACAGCTCAGATATCTCTGCCATGAAACTCATGTTTTATATTGCCCAGAGAATGGTGTTATTTTCAGTTTGGTCACATGAAGGCTGACATGTTGTGTTTTCACCATGACAAAACAGTCTGGATTACATTTTCTCTTTCTTGCAAAGAAAGGTCAAGTTTCCCTGTTTGAAAGTCTCAAAATATCTTTGGAAAGGAAGCCAGTGCAGCTGTCCATAGTGTAATACATACATACATAGTTTCCCCCTGTGACATTTGACAACGACAAACGTTCACTCGGTTCATATTAAAAAGGTACTATTACAACATATTCTCTATTTGTTGAGAAATTATTGATAAAAAAAAATGTTTATCCATCTCAGTGCAAGTTTGAGACTGTGTACAGATTCTGTTCTTTCCTTTACTTATGTTTGTGGCTTTGTGTGTTTATTTGTGTACCAGCTTCTGCAGCACATGATAAAATAATGCAGCAGCTCAGAGGTCCACATCATCTTGGTGAGATCTTAAAATTCAGTCTTCTGGTTTCTGGCTTTTAGAGAGAGTTTATCATGTTGTCAAACATCGACCAAACTGACTGCACTCACCACAGCCACACAGATAAAATCTTGTATGCTGTTCCAATTTAAGCTAAATTAAGAGTAGAGTTATTTTTCTTGGTGCATTTTTGTGAAAATAGTTTGTATGATCTAATAGCTGAGGTCGTTTTCATTGGCGAATGCCATGACTGCTGAAACAAAGCACGATAGCCAAGCCAAGCCATAATCTGTGAACATTTGAACTGTGACTACTGTTACTGTTTTTACAAATTACTGGATGTGCTCTCTCGTCACCACCACCGAGGTACTTTTGAGGAAGAGGCAAAACTCCCAACTGCTCAAGTGGAGCAGCTCTAGAAGTAGCTCTGGAGGCAGGGAGAAACATCTAGCCTTACAAGTTTAAAAAAATACACAGACCGACTTGTCTAAAGCTCAGTAATTGATGCAACATAACTTTTTTTGAAGAAGCTGAAACCATAATGATGCATGTCCGAGGTGGATATACTCAACCATGGCGTTGGCTGCTTATTTTGTTCATGATATGATTATATCATATTAAAAACACCATATGGACATGAAGAAAAAGCTTCGATCTACGTTGTGCACACCCATACATTTTGTTGAACTGTGTGAACAGACAACTGTTTCCTGCATTTGCACTGAATTTTTCCACTGAATCTAAATTGGAAAAGCAGAATAGCTGGGAACATAATTTATAGGACACTGTTTGAATTAATTACAATTGTGTGTGCTGTACATTCTGAGATTAGGTGTAAAAGCTGATTTGATATAATCACTACTTGGAATACTAATTCTTGAAATTAGAAGACAATTTGGTATTGGTAAAAAAAATCAATAAGTTAGTTGTGAAAATATCAAGCAACCATTCTGGATAAATATTATGAAAGATGTGTTCAGTTTTAACCTGGCATCAGTGAGGCTTTGTGCCTTTTGAAAGCTAAGAATAATATTTGTGCAGTCAGAGAGGCTTTCTTTTATGGATTTAACTGCAAAGTTCAGAGTACCATTAACCATGACATGCTGCCAGTGCTTGAATATTATATTGAGAGCTGCATGTCACTAGAAATGTTTTGAATCAGTTAGCGTTTTACAAAAACAAACCTCCAATACTCTAACCCAGCACTGTTCCCTTGCCTCACAAACTAGATGAAAATTCAAGGTTTAATTGAAGTAAGCTGCAGATTTGACATTTTATGATAATTTATGATGCCTGAAATTTCCTATTGATTGTAAAATGAAGCGTGACATCAATCTTCCAATCTTTTAAATCCAAAACATTGTTAAAGATAATCTGCCATAAACTCTGAGGGCCTTTTGTTCCTCCCTAAATGATTTCATCCTCTGCTCTGACACGACTGGTTGTTGTCAACTGCACACTAGTGGGAAGGACAACTGGGGAGAACATTTAAGTGTCCCTTGCCTCTTATTATGTATCACTCTGAGGAATTATTGGACGCACCCACCAGTTTGGAAAGGAACGGCCATTTGGCTAATTGAATTTTAACCTTTGACGGTTAAAATGCATGAGCACATGGAATTGTGTTTGTCCCAGAGAGCTTGGGAAAATGATCCACCTCATTGACCTTTAGTGATGTCTTTCTGGATAAAAAGTGGGTTTTCTCTAATGAGGCCTGACTATGGTTTCACATTATTCACAGTAACACCCAGCCGATGAGGTACAATGCATCCAGCAGCATGTTGCCATGCGTGGCACTTTGCTGCATCAAGAGGAGAGAGTGAAATGGAGTCATGGACAGTGAACAGCAGTCTTTCTGAAGGGACACATGATCAAAGCACTTCTTTAGAGTCTTTTTCCGTTTGTGTTGCTGCCTCTCTGAAGATGCCCACAAGCCAAACATCAGGTGCAATAATGTGTGAAAACCTCAAACTGATCTAAAGATGTTGACTGAGAATATTCAGACACCGGATCCTCATAAACTGACACGATGTTGTGAAAACGGTGACGGTATACGCTATCAGTGTCTGCTGTGGCGATAGGAAGTGTCATTGGATCCCTCCTTGCACAGGGTCCTGGCGACTTGTCATCCGCTGAAAGGGGAGTTGTCACAGTGATATATGGGTGTTGTAATCCCTGCAGTGAGAGCCCTGATGTTTACCCAACCCCATATTTCCTCCTCCTCAAAGAGCCCGGACCGGGAATCCTAAACCTGAGAAGAGATTAGCCGGCCGGGAAGAAAAGAGAGGGAGAGAAAGGAGAAGAGGGAGGGGATGGAGGAAGAAAAGGAGAGGACTCTATAGGTGTATTCTCCTCTGCCTGTTCAGATCTGGGTCTGAAAGGCAGACAGGTGAAACTATACACGACCCAGTGAAGCTCTTGCTGTGACACCCGTGGAGTTGTACCCTCACCGGGGTCAAGGGAGATCAGGGATGACAGCAGCCTCTGTGGCTTCAACTCACTCCTGACTTTTCTCAGGCTAAATCTAACAGTCGTCCTCTGCTGGGGAGGCACAGCATTGAATGAAAGGAAACAAGGTTGGTAGTGCAGTGAAGTTGTACAAAAAGCTGTGGCAAATAAGTTTATCTTCTCTACTAGCCACGAACCATGAGGGGTCATGAGATGGTTAATGGGATAGGACAGAGAAAGATTAACTGAAATGAAATAATCGGAGAGGTTTTGGTGGGGGGGGAACACCCCATAGTGTAACTGCTCTCAACTCACAGACATATGCAACCCGTGATTAGGAGTTACAAGTAGACACAGATTCTTTTTAAGCCAAGAAGTTTGGGAAAAAGTGATTTAAAGAATATGATTACAGCTGCGTCTAGCGATTATTTTTATTATTATTATGTTTAAACTGCCAATAACTTCATGGTGACACCAGAGGAAAAGTCAAGGGATTGGGGTCATTAGGCTTCATCGTTTCATCATTTGATAATTGGATTTGAGATATTCAGTGTAGACCAAAGTGAGTCCATCGAGTGACTGATTTTGCCATCCCTAGAGACTTTAAAGTGAGCCAAATTTAATGAAGTCATTAACAGTCAGGTTTCACTGCAAAGTTCCATAACTAAAACTTGGTCCATTAGTTCTTGCTTTCAAAAGGAATTACACACTCCTGGAGAATTTTCTAATAAGGCGCCAAGGACAAATGATTTCTCCAGAGGTCTTTGTCCACACTTATTCTCACACTACATCTGTCAGGCGACATACGCAGCTTATCCTGTTTAGGTCCCACAGGGCAGACAGGTGAAACCCAACACAAGCAACTGAAGCTCTTGCTGTGACATCTATGTATTTGCACCCTGGCGGGGTCAAGGGAGATCAGGGATGGCTGCTGTCTCTGCTGCCTCAGCACACTCCCGGTCTTTCTCTGAGCAAATCCAACAATTGTCCTCAGATGAATAAGAGACTGGTGTTATATTTTCTGTGATGAAAGGGTATTGGAAGCTTTAATGTACCCTGAGAGTTTATTGTCATTCCAGTTTCTACAAATGAGAAGTTATCTCCATTAGAAGTCAGATGAGATAGTTACTGCATTAGCCTCTTCTAGTCAAGGTAGACTGACAGCTGAGGAGCAATTTTAAGTTAGGAGTGACAAACACTAACTTAAAGCTACAATATGCAAGTTCTGGAAATCAAGCTAGCACCCAGACTTTCATCTACATCCTTATTGTGTTTGCCTATCCCAGCTGATGCTGGACTTGGGAGTCAGCCATAGTCAAATCTTCCAGCAGCTAATACTAGCTTGAAACCTTGGTGTGAGAGGACTTGTAAACCAGGAGTATGTGTTCATGTGTTAATTGCCATTAGATTCCAACCCTGACTTCAGCTTTCTCTAATTGGTTTGAAGGACAAGGCTTGCTCAAATTCTTTGGAACGGAAAACTTCTCCATTGCTGCAATGCTGTTCAATGAGTCTGGGTCACTTGAGCCTTTGATAGCACCTGTCCACATTAAGATATGCCATGTTATTTCAAAAACGAAAAATATTAGACTAAAAAACATATTTTAGCTCCAACTAAAGGAACATCAGATAAAATAATCAAAACATTACAGAAAGCACCACAGATAAGTGATGATGTGGCATTTCATAAGGCTGTTTTGGTTACCTAAACAATGTTTCTGGGAGGACTGACAGATTTGGCGAGTCCTCTTGTTGATCTACTTAGCATCATACTAAATATCCAATATCCACCCTGCCCCTTCACACTGTTTTTCCCCTGCTGTTTGCCTAAGTACTCGTCTTTGTTCTGACGATTATGTCTTTAAACTTTATCTAAGATCCCTCTGGAGACGTGGATGAGAGCACTTGGCTCCCTCTGTGGAATCCTGACATCTCCATACAGACAGAAGCCCGAGGATCACTCCCCTCCTTAGTGATGTATTTGTAGAGTGTTAGGGTCAGAGCCTTGGGAGAGACTCGCACTGCCGCAACATGTGCAGGATATCAAGCCTGATCTTCCATGCAGAGAGCGCTCCAGATGTGTGTCGGCATGTGTGAAACTTGACCGCTGGAGTTTGGCTCAAGGAATTAGACATACCAAAGCGGTGTTTACTCAGCTTTGATTTCTTAGATTAAAAAGACCAGCAAGCACACTGTTTGGGCTGATGTGACTTGACTCAGACTCTTGCAGACAATTGGGAAATGACATTCCAGGAGAGAATTAGTGTTACAAACAGACGGTATGTTCTTATGGAGGATTAATGCAAGCCAGCTCTTCACAATTAGTTTGTAAACATTCAATCAAACAGAGTAAGGTCAAAACACACGTGTATGTTTGTTTTACCACTTGGTTTTGAGCTGTTTCTGACCACCCACAGTAGTCCTGGTTTGAGTTTCCTCTCGGCTTTTCAGTCAGGTTGTAGGAAATTATGCTCTCATTTAATAGGCCTCATCAACGATTGTTTTTGTGGTACTCACTTTTCTGCTCTGCTAGTGCTTTTATTTGCAGAGACCTCTCAGTACACATGCTTGTCTGGTTGGGTGTGGTGGAAAATAGCTGTAGAATAACACGCAGTGAATTCAGACCAGGGAAAATACCACCTGATGCCCCAAAATGCTGGTAAAAATTTATCTGCTTTTCCAGTCACTCTGGCTTACTAGAAAGCAGTCAGAGGGTATTTACCTCTGCCGAAGCCGTACAATCTAAATTTGAAATTTTAAAAGCAGAAAATGTTTCAAAAATTTTAATCTTCATATGAATCCAGACCTTCTAAAAATATGATCCACTGCTTGGCCAATGCTAGTCATGATTTTTGGAAGATACCTAAAATCTTTACAGGGATATTAGGGCTTTGAACAAAGATGTCTTGTGCAAAATTTCAAATGATTAAGTCATGGCCACCTGAATTGGTCTTGTTGCTGTTGCTCCACCTATGAGCAAAATTACATTTTGTCAGATTTGATTTGTGCATGTGCCTTAGTGCCAGATTTCATGTACTGACACCAGCCCAGCAACATTAGACAGCAATATACCAATCACTACGCCAGTACTTACATTACTGGAGTTCATATCCTGGTAAGTTTTTGTTTGCCTTGTGTCATTGTGGAGATGTAGATGTGTGCAACGAAAAAGGAGAAGATAACTGAATCCCAGCTTCCTTCTTTTTCTTCACTATCAACAAACTCCACTGGCCAGAGGCTTCTAAGGGAAATCACAAGCAACCAGCTACAGTTCTTGGGGACACCATGTGGTATTTCTGTAGCTGCAGTAACCATGATGCATGGCTACATTTTTGAGAGGCAAATGTGTATAGTGTATACAGTATGCCTTAACTTCAGAGCTCAAACACACAACTACTGTAACTACAGCCATAACTCCTTAACGCAAAACCAGCGTTAAATCAGCTTTTTTTTCATTCGGTCAAGACCTAACTTTCCACCAAATTTCGGAAAACTAAACAGCACTTAAAGCACAACTTTAGTGGAGGTAATGACCAACCAAGTTTTTTTGGAGGTCTTCCCCAGCAGTGAAAGTGAAAATAGCTGAGTTTTGGGATTTGGGCCCCAGTGCTAAAATCAAATTTCCTGCTCTGTTGGAAACCCCAATTGGAGGTATATAAAGTTATAAATAACCAGATTTCAAGGTAGGATTCAAGAGCTGAAATCTGGTCTTGTATTTAATGTCCTAGAGTGTTCTCATGAAGAGTCATGTGAAAATGATTTTCCTTACCGGTTTCTTGTAGCGGCCCCTTCTTGTTCTCACACTACATCTGTCAGGCCACACGGCCCGCTTTATCCTCCTGATGTTTAGTCTGCGGTACACCGATATTTTGACAGCAGTACAAAAACACTGTGTTGTACCTATGTTTGTATGTTTGGCTTACAGCCTACAGTGATTACAATCTCATGCTTGTATTAAGGATGGAAGTGAGAGTGCTGAGCCTTAGCTGCTGAAACCAGCTGAAAACCCAGGTTGTAATAAATGCCTTGTTTTGTGAAATATTCCTGCACCTGCAACTGACCTCAGATGGCCTGGGATATGGACTGTATTTGGCTTTCCTGGTTTTCTGTAAATGATACAGTGTGATAAGTAAATGAGGCATCCATGGAGGGTGTGTGTGCTTGTGGGCCTCTCTCACCACATGTGGGATTTGGTATGTCCCAGTTCATAAATCCCACCCATGCTTTCATGCTTTCATACCTCCTCAACTAAGGATCCATTGTTCTGCTCACTGTTTTGAGGCATGTCTTTCGATGAGTTGAATTCAAACAAAGTCGTCTCTCACTATTGCTTGTTAAAAAAGTTCCTACTGAGGGGATCCACTGGAAATACAGACCCCCTCAGTGTCCCATTCTTAGCAGGGTTTGCCTTCTCTGAAGAGGGTACACAGAAAGAGACATCGTACATTAGACGTGACTTACAAACTGCTGTGTTTGCCCAATGGACGCCCCTAGACAGGATATTTTGGAAACCTGTGTTGAAAGAGCTTTACCAGTGTACCATGAAAGGGCTGTGTGGCAGCAATTGTTCTCTCAGTGGGCTCTGAAAAGCAGTTATCAATACAAAAGTTTGCCCTTTCTATGGCTGGAAAGTCTGAGAGAACTCACAGCCGCACAAAAGTAGGGTGGGATAGAGACTTATTCATTTTCCTACATTACAGTCCTTTTCAGATGAAGTGAGGCAGAGTGGGAACGACACGGGTATCTAAAATACAGACATTCAGGCAGCGACACTAAATACCTCTGCGAAATTCAATAAAACACATTCCCTGGAGTCACTTCGTCTGTAAGAAGTACGAAATAATGCTTATGTCCTTGTCATCTCTGTCAGCTTCAGCTCTCAGTCTCTCAGCTCAGATCCAAGCAAACTTTTATATTTATGGCTGAACTTCTGGTGTAAGCATGATGTATACTCTGCAGGTTGTTTAGACCCAAAGCTGAGCAGTAAATATTAAAACTGGATGGATCTAAGTGTGTTTCTCTTCTCTGTGGACTTCAGTGTACCTAAAGCTCTTGAGTAAAGTTTGGCGGGATTATTGGTCATTGATCATTGATTCATCATCTGCCCCTTTGTCTTATACTGTTCTTCAGTCAGCACCCAGCTCACTGTCATAGGTGGAAAGTACATACTGTACATACATACATACTGAAGCACTGTAATATACTCTGCACTTCTTTTCTTCCTTCCTTCTGGCCTTATATCCTTTCCTAGTTCCCTCTTCATCTCCAAATTAACTGAGAGGGAAAAAGAAGGAAAGAAGGAAGATAAAGTTTTCATTTAGAAGCAAAACTAAACCCTAGCTACTTGTTCACAATTATTACTTTTAAGAGGTACTAAGAAAGCAACTAGGTACAGAACTTAATTATGTACAAAATTGAGGAGTCTTCTTGAGGATCTGTTTTCCATTCCTCCCACATTGCCACATGATGTCTTCTCCTTTTCTCATCTATCTTGAACTGATCTGAAAGCATGAAAATCCCCCAAAACAGAAACATTAACTTGAACTTTCTTCAGTTAGTACTTTTTTGTGATATTTGAGGATATTTTGCTGCTGATACTTGTTCTCTTCTGCTTTTCTAATTCCTTCTCTAAGTCATCATAAACTCTGTAGAGTCCAGAGATAGTGAAGATACCAGATCTGTTAGGATAAATGGTGAAATGTGTACAAAACGCAAAGAATGTTTTAGTTTTAGCAGAGTATTTTCCTCTTGTCATGGATTTGAGTATTTCTTGTCAATCAGTATATGGTATGAGGCAAATGATAATGAAGGACAATAATTGTGTTCATTTATACAATTACTTCATGGAATTAACTGTACCATCTTTCCCTCTGTCTACACCAAACATTTACATTTATACTTCTCTTTAAGTGAGGGAAAATTGTGGAGGAATTTGCCAGATGCAAAATAAATGAATTACGTAATAAAATTTTTAAAAATGAATCTGTAAATTATTTTTTCCTGTAATTAGCATGCTGATGTATTAAAATGAATATAACTAGAGTTAAAGCCATTCGTCAATTACAGTAATCCATCAATTAATTCGATTTAACTGCTGCTATTTTTCAGCAAAATGTAACTATTTATTGGTTTTCTCAGTCTTCTGTGACTCACATTTTGGGGTTTTTGATTGTTGATCAAACAAAATAAGATAATCTTAATCTAAAAATATCTAAACTCATGCTGTGCAGCCAAATGTTATTCAAACCCACAGATTTTTATTATATTTTTAGTGGAGAACCCAGTATTTCCAAAGATACCAAACATGTCAGACTGAATTTTTTGGGGAATAAGTATAAAATGATGCACGAGACATCTAGAACATTTCCAGCCACATAAATATGGAGTCTTAGGTTTGAATATTTCATTCGGTATAAACATTGTATAACTTCAATAAAGACTTGGAACAAGCTGATACAGAATATATATGATACTGTCAGTATGGAAAAGCTGGCCTTTCTAACTTTAAAGCTACTTAAGGGGAAATAAAAGAGGGACACCTGATGTTAAAGGATTGAAAATGCAGGACTTGTACTTGTAATTATGTATGTTCCCACTGTGTGTATTGCTACTTTTCCTGAAAAGATTATAATCATTCTGCCGCCATTGTTCATTATATCAGATAGGTCTCTACAGGGCCTTAGTGGTGTAAAATTTGGGGCGCTAATCAGACTTTTGGACTGAGTAATTGGACCTGTTACCCCCTTCTCTCTTCTCAGTTTAGCCCCTAGCTACTGCCTGTCTTCAATGATCCACGGAGGGGAGGGAGGGCAGCAGGACCACAATACCCACTCAGGGACAAGCTGTCAGAAGCCCTGAAACACAATCCTCTCTCAGACCAAAGCACTGGGTGTTTTTTAGCAGTATTGTATCACAGGGATTCAACATGCAGGTCATTTGAGGAAAGTTTTTCTGAGAAATTACTTCATCTATTTAAGAGCCGAAGTTAGAGTAATGCTCGGTGAAGTTCACGTTAGGTGGTGGTTTAAGCTTTAAAGACTCATTGTGGGGATTGCAGTCTGGATCTCAGTGGTAGTAATGATACTGCCCTCAAGTGGATTCTACAGCTATTAGGTCTGTAGCACCCTCACATCACGAGGAAAAATACAGAGATGGTAAAATGATGAAAAGAGGCGATAAAAACTTTCTAAATGTTCTTGGCCTCTTCAGTTATGGTAGCTGGTGTGACTCTAACAACTCTTTCCAGCTCTCTTGGCTCGGGCTCAATGCCAAGCTTTTCCATAGGCTGTTTTTCAATTAGGACCTGGTGCTCTTGGCATTTCATGAAGGGAACAGAAGTGGAAGCCCTCAGCAGCAGCAGCAGCAGCAGCAGCAGTCCTCAGGGCTGGGGATCTCAGGAGAATGACAGAGGTGTGCAAATTGTCACTGTTAAAGGTCCTAATTGCCTGAAACCTTTAAGCTTCAAAGCAGGCCCTTCTTGTGTGGCAGGAGTGCTGCTGCGCACTCCTCTCAGATGGAAAGGTTGATTGCATCCGTGGCATTTAAGAGTTTGAGGATTGCTCATTGTGTGGTCTGCTGATGCTTCACCCCCTCTCCCCCCTGCTCCTCCCCCGTTCCCCCTCTGCTCTGCGTTTCAAAGACCTGTCACCTCATGGCTTGTCAAAATCCTCCCTTTAAACAGTAAGCAAAAATAGAAGCTAATGATTGAAGTTCCATTCCATAAACTTGTGGTTACAGTTTGGAATAACAAGGCAGTTGCATGTGTTTGTGCATTCATACACATGGGAATGATTGAGAACATTTTGCTTTTTAGTTACTGCCCAGTCATATGATTATATATTCTATTGTTTATGTATTAAAACAATGCTGTCACTTAAGTCTGTAATATGACTTGTCTCTTGGATGGAAATCCAGGTCCTTGCTGTAGTAACACCCATAAAGCCCCCAGAACTCTCTCCATCTATGACTCCTATCCATTGGTATTTTTCCCCTCGATACCAGTTCATACATTGTTTGCTGACAGTCTCTATTTTTAAATGTGAAATCTGTCAAGAGAAGCTATATAAATGCCATCTAGGCCACCAAGGGATTGGATGCGTCAGTAATCGATGTAGCAGAAGTTCTGCTGTCAGTGGAAAAAAAGTGTTGCGTTTCAAAATGTAAATGTGTCGCTCTCACGTTTAATATGGCATACATTACAAGTGATAGTCCTTCCACTAATGTGAATAAATGATGATATTTTTGGCAGGGAAATCCTTTAAGTAAGGATTTGTGGCAGTTAATCATTATGAAGTGGAAAGTGAGGTTCCCTCACGTCTAATAATAGTAAAGTGAAACTCGTAAAAAACCGGCCCTTTTAAAATAAAATATCCTCCTACTGACTGCACTTAGACTCTGGCACATTAAGAATTTTCTATCTTTGGAATATAGGAAGATTAATTTCACATTGTAAACAGGTGAGGAGCGCCTATTAGCTCAAATAGTTCTATCAATCAGACTAATTCGCTTGTGGTTTTCACCTAAAAGGCTCAGGTTGCTTCAAGTTTTATGTCATGTCTGTCCAAATGCCCCATTTCACTTCTGTTTGTCTCAGCACTGCCACAGTGAGAAATATTCAGCCTCAAGTGTTTGCTAACTGGTTTCTCCATCTCCACACTCCACTGGAAGAGACACTGGGACAGAGACCGTGGAAAACCCTCCTCAGTCAGCGCTGGAGGACATAGGCTCTGATGATGATGAAGATCTGGAGACATGCAAATCCCCTCTGGATCACATTCCACCTCTCTGTTCATCTGTGAGGGTGCATGCACGCGCCTAAACACAATGAAGTGTCTCCCTAGCTTGTGCATGTGTTGTGTCTTTTGTATGCGTGTGTCCCAACACATGTATTCCTTCTCATGAATGTTTGCGTGCCCATTACAATGAGCCAGTGAGCTGCTCATTAGCGAGCGGCCTTATTCATCCTGGATGACTCTCAGAGTGGAAAGAGGAGCCATGAGCTGAACGGAGCGCCACCTGTGCCAACGGCAGCGAAGCCCGGGTCAGGAGAGGTACCAATTCTGTCCTGTCAAGACCATGCACTCACTGGAATGAGATGTGGCTTAGCCTCGAGCGATGATCAATCAGGTTCCTCACACTAAATCATACAGATTTCAGCCTGAAAGCAGTTAGATATGCAAATGTCTCTGAAGCCTCAGAGTTTGTTGCTGTTGAGTAATTCTACCCTTTTGTCGTGCTTTTTTCTCAACCACATTTGAAGCCTGAGTGGCAGTTGTGACTACTTAAAGCTGTGCCACGAGTCAATGAAGAGCTCAAATCGTATTTGTGTTCCACTGTGCAAGCAACTACTTGATTTAATGACGCTGTTTTATGAAGCATGATTCATATTTCAAAGGCAGCATATCTGGAGTGGAAATAATTCAGTGCTAGGGCTTAGACAGGCTCAAAACTTTGATCCTCCTTGGTGAGCTTGATTTGCCTTTTGCTTTTTCTTATTTTCTTGTGTGCAAACTTGAATGTTTTTTGTTCTGCCTATAAGAAAACAGACCTCTATAATAGAATCATTAGCTGTGGCTTGATGGCTGTAGCTGTCTTCAATATGCCAGAGACACCCGCAATTCTCGTGACTTTCCCATGGTCCTCGGCAGTGTGCTTGGGTGGTAATCGGCCGATGATCGTGCTCATCACATTTATCATCCCCACGGCCTTTTAGCTCCTCCAAACACATGTAACATCTCAAATACTTTCCGTGTGAAGATGTAATTGCTTTTAGATAACAATCAGAGGAATGCTTTGATCTGATAAACAATGAAAAGATGTAATCAGATTTACCAGAACACTTTGATAACTCGCTCTGAGCTCCTGACTGATCACTGATGAACCTATTCCTGAAGATATGTGGACAGCATTGTGTTATCAGCTGCATTCTGATGACTGATTACAGATGTACTGGCCCACCTCTGCATTGCCTCGTAGAAGTGATTAAGCCACGGAACAATGACTTTGGTACATAGTAAAGAAAAACAGGAAAGCCTCACTTTTTTTCTTTTAATCCATTTCCTTTGATTCTTCAAAGGTTTTACGAATTGAAAAAATAAAAACATTAGAAAAGATTGTAGATGCTGACGCTGAATTCCTCTGGATCACATTCAAAGCTGTCATATTTAGATTTTTTTCAATCCCCAGTGTTGCTTTAATCAATGAGAGGCTGGAGTCACTGATCTGTACTCCAGTGCCTTGGTTCCCCTTCAGTCGGTCGGTGTGGAAAATCCATGTCATCTGACTCCCCCCTCCACTGGTTCTGATTAGGGAGGAGTGCTCCGGGAGTTCTGGATCCCAGGTCTCTCACTCCCATTAACCACGCTTGGGCCCGATTCCACGCTCGTCGCTCTCACACCTCGTCATATTCCCGTCCAATCCCTGCTCAAACCTGGGCTGTTAGAAGCTGGTCGGTGGAATTAGGCTGTGTGATCGAGAAAGGACAACACTGAAAGGGAGATTATTTTTCTCCTGTTGATCCTGCTCTCGGCTCCAAATGTGTTAAACTACTGACACATAGTTGAGAAGCAAAATGCCTTTGGGAGCCAGATCTGAAGTTCACAAATCATAGATATTTTGTCATTTGAGTGCGATATATTTTTAATATATTTTTATTTTCTTCTCTGTGGATGTTAGAACATTAAAAGCTTTAAGAAAAGCCTTCTTAAGCCATCTTAAATGTTTTTATTCCACTCTAAGAAAACCCGCCTTTTGAGAGCTGGCTGATAATAATGGTTGAGGACCCAAAAGAGAAAGTGTCAGATTGGTTGGTGTTTTTCTGGTGAAATAATACAAATGAGATCCAATCCTGTTTTAAAAGGATAATTACTGTTTATTACAACTTGGATCTAATTTTCATAGCTTTGGCACTTGTCTTTGTCTGTTTTGATAACATTGTACTTGCCAAAGTCAGAGTAATAGGCATTTTTGACAGCAAACATTTTGACATCTCACAGCAGGAAACAAGTTGAACTAATAATATTACTAAAGGCTGCATTCCAGTTAGGTGGTGCAGTTCACTGTCAAGACTTACTGGAACACCCGAATGGAACGCAGCCATCATTAATGTCATTAGTTGCACCTGTGCCTTTCCTTCTATAACAAGTCAAAATGAATACAGTGAAAAGGGTCTGTTGCTGGGATCTGACAGCATGGGACAGGACAAGCTGCCAGGTTGGAAAACATGTCACCAAATTGTCTTTTATAAACATTCATGACCGTTTACAGAGTTCCTGCATCATCTTTGACCCACAGTACTGCTATTTTGAGAGCTTGCCCTTTTGTTTTACTTACCTCACTAATTTCACTTTTGCCATGGTGATATCTCTATTTTTTGGCCATAACTCATAAATTTAAGTACTAGTTATGGCATAATTTAATACAAACGTACAAAGATAACAGATGAAGTTATGAAGTATGTCTAAAAGGTCAAAGGACAACTTCAATGTGATATAATATTGTTCAGCAAAAACATATTGTTCTGCTGACTTTTTGCCAAGTAGTTTCAGGTTTCAAGAATTTTTTTTTTAATGTTCTTTTTTATATGTTGTTACATGCTGCAACATCAAAAGCCATCTTAAACTCCACAATCATTATAAAGTCCAGGTAGCACACGAAGCATAAATCTATGTGAGGAATAAGCTGGTGGTTAAAACAAAGTAAAGCTCCTTGAACTGCAGTGCCTTTGAAAGATGGAAAACAGGTCATTCTCAGGCTTCATCAAGAAACTAAATCAAAGTGGGGAGTCACTGCAGCCTGAGGAATGGAGTCAGGGGAGTGAAAACCATTAAATGTGCATTGTGCAGGCGGTTTGTGGAGAAAAAAGAAGAAAGAGATACAGAAGAGAGGAATCACGAAAGCAAAACAACCACAATAGTGGAGTTTGCCTTTAAAAAAACACACACACACTTAGCAAATAAGAGAATGTATGGCCTCCTTTTGTCTCAATGTGCGGTTTAGCGTAGATCTGTCCAATATCATGCACCATATATCTCAAAGCAGACCTTATTGGTTTGCAAGCTTCAGAAGTCTTGACATTAACACAAATTTGTGAAAAAGTTAAAGTGCCTTCATTCTGCGGCATTTTTCTTTCCCCTCCTTTGGAAAATTGCTTCCGTCTGTTGATTGAACAAGCCGTAAAAAAACATGGGAGTCACGAAAAATCCTCCACCAGAATTTGTGATTCTTGCAGTCAAATTATATGCGGTGAATTCAGATTGCCATTCAAATCGTGCTGTGTTTATTTGACCTTACAGCTGACACTGCAGGTGTCAGGACATGAGAACATGAAAGGATCTAGGGAATTTTTCTCTTGTCAGGAAACATCCTTGCGGGAAGTTCAGCATCCAGGACAATTTTATGAGTGTCACTCATCATTTTTAAAGAAAGTGGCAGCTAATGCTAAATTTGAAACATCACAGACTTCCCTTTTAAGCTTTTGTCAGTGATGTTTGTGCAGCTTAGAGTAAAGCCAAACCATTGATGTTGTGACTCCTTCTCTCACAGGTCTGTTACTTACTTTTGCCATTACTACAAGTGGAACAACATGGGTATGGTTTAGCTTTGTGTCCTGCTGGTTTGAACTGGCTGCTAACGCTAACTGGATGCTGCTGGCAGTACCATAAACTGAAGCGGTTGCACAAACATTCAGATGACTCAAACAGAGTCGTGACTAGTGAGAGAGCATAAACGTGAACAAATGTGAACCTCTGTGGGGATGTCTTAGTTTGTTACTGCAGGATCTTACTATGAACTGACATAATAAGCGAGGCGGCATGTTGCTATCGTGTCTGTCTGTAATTGACCCCCCCCCCCCTTCCTCTCTCTCAGGACACCGAGCGCTGGGAGAGGTCAGTGTTGAGGGTCGCAGAAATCACTTCAGCCCTCATCCGGGAGAGGAGCCCCGCCCTGGTGGGACAGCTTCTGCAGGCATGAGCAGCACCAACAGAAAATCCCCTCAACTTGACTCATGAATGCTGCAGGAATGAGACGGTTAGGTTTTTTTCTACTCTACATCCATCTCATTGTCAACTACAGCAAGGATAAAGGGATACTCCCATGATTACATCTTGCACTTCCATGAAGTTTAGGGACTTTTGAGAGACAGACTTAAAAATAGAATGATCAAAATTGAAGCAGCAGAGGCACAGATATCCTCACTTTTAGTGATGCTGCATAATGCTACTCATGAGCTGCTTTCATTAAACTTTCCCCATCTAGTGATCAATAAACACATAAGCAACATAAGAAGTGCAACACTACTTGTTGTCAGTCATCAATAGTTTTCCACACGAGGATCTGCGTAGTACTGATGATCACAGGATGACCGCTTTTTGCAAAAACCTTGTTGGCTTCATGCTCACTTGGTTCATTTGAAATCAGTTGGTGTGACCATGAACCAGGCCAGAGCGAAACGACAACAGTTTATATTCCTTGATACTGACAGCATCCATAGGGACTTAAATAAAGGTTTGGTGAGAACGAACAGAGGACAAAAAGCTGCCAAATGGTTTATCAGTGAAGTGAGGTACGATATACACAACGATAATAATTAATGATAACACTTAAAACTACTGTACTGTGTCATAACTACTGCTTTTACCATTGGAAAAAGCTGTTAATGACTGAAACGTTAATATGTAATAAGAGGGCGCTTTATATTTTTTGTATTTCATTTAAACTGCTTATTCAAAGAAATAAAGATGTGTTTTTCATATTCTACTGTGCCTGTGCTCTTTTCAGGGAATGTTCAGAAAGTATTCAGATCTTCCCATCGCCCCCCTAGAATCACAGATTAGACCCCAACAGCAGCGACAGATGCTCAGTATGTGGAGTGTCTCATATGCACCTCAGCTGCTTATAATGAGGTAATGTATATTCAGGTGTGCTGGAAGAAACCAATTGAATATCACGCTGAAGTTTGGATGCAGGTCTGGTTGTCTGTCTGTCTGTGAGCTCATGCATCACTGAAGCCCTTAATGAAGCGGCTCAGCACAGACAAGGCTCCTGTTTCCTGCAGTGAACCAGCTCTAATACCACCAGACTGCAGCAACTTAACCTTAGCAACTTAATGGCGGGAAGAGAGAGCGATGTGATGTTGTCTGCCAGGTTGATTTTACGTGTCACACTTTTACTCCAGAAGTGAGGCCCCAACTGTCACATTCATAGAGTCTTGGTCACTGGAGGTTATCAAGTTATCAAGTCAAACTGAAATAATGCAAGTAAAATACAACAAACATGTAGTGAATTGCAGTAATTGAATGAATGTATTTTTACATCTTCCATCTCTGGTGATGAAGCACAACAAAATGTTCATATATTAAAATGAAAATTTCAGGAAATATAAAAAACACATTTATGACTCTGTTCTTATATGTGAAAACCTCAGGATCATGTATTTGTCACAGGTGATAGGAAAAACAGCCTTGGACATCAAATAGTCTTTGAAAGTGTTGATACCGGAACATTCCTAAGATGGCAACAAAGGCCTCGTCGCTTTGTGTATACCTCTCACACTTCCAGGGCATCTCCAGTTTCCTGCATTTCTCCGTCCTCTGCAGCTCAGTGGAATTCCAGCTGTTGATAGAGAGGCGCCTCAGGCGAGAGAAGCTCCGTCTTTACATTCAGATTCCTGTAATGAACTCCTCACAACATATACTTATATTTCAGGGATTTTGCTGGAGATTGTAACCCACAGTGAAATGTGATGAGTGCTGCAAGCAACTGAAAGTGTTAAGTGTTTGCAGGAGGCTGCATTTGTCGTGTTTTTTATTCGCTCAGTTGGGTTTCTCCTCTGAATTTGCATCTGTATGTTTACTCCACCTTCTCCACCTTTATTCTCTCTTCAGTGGATCTCATTCCCTCTTTACTGTACCTCTGGGTGTGCCATGTTAAAGGATAAGACCAGTGTGTTCTACATTTTTTATTATTGTCATTGACTGTGACTTCAAGCCCCAAGCCCATTGCTTTCTACTTTAGATGTAGGTCATAAATTTATTTTCATTTATTTACAACAGGAAATAATGCATTTGTTGGGGACTGTTTTAAGCTGCAGACTGATACATGGTGTATGTGGAATAGAGTCAAAATAACCTACAGCTTTTTGCATACTGGTATTTTTTAGTTTTTAGTTTAGGTGCTGTTATTAATTGCTGGCATGTCAAAGTTGTCCATGTCTTAATGTAGCCATGTCGTATACTGATGAATTTCCACTATAACTGACATGTTGCATCGTCTCTACCCTCTTGGGACCCAGTGTTGTCTTGTCACCATGGAATTTCCTTGGTCAAGAAAAGCGGATGTTTCCTTTTTTTTCTCTCTTTTCTTTGACAGGCAGGAATACAGAATACAGAAACCATGTGCGGAAAGGTCAAAGTGATTCAGGTGAGGCAGTAAATTCAAGAAGTTTGCAGGTTATTTTGAAAGAATGGGAGTGACTGTGGGAAAGTTCACTGATAAACTCTGGGAAAGACAAGTCAGGTGTAGATGGAAGGATATTTTAAGTATTGTTACCTTTACTGGTTATTAGCTGTGAGACTGGTGATGAAGGCTTGAAGGTGTTCATGTCTTTGAGTATAGTGACATCTGGTGGACAGAGTGGGTAATAACTCTGGCGTAGTGTGATTGGTAGACATTCTTTCTCCACCAGGGGGCCATATTGGACTTGGTGTTCTGTTCACACGGGAAAAGGACTCCGCAACTGTACCTGCTGACTATTGTTTTGGTAAGTTTGATATCAAATCTATATTTAAAAAAATAAGCTTTTTAATGTGCTGCAACAGTAATTATTAATTTGTTGATGTGAGATGTGATCTAACTACAGTGATTATAGTGTTTGTAAAAGTAGCTTATTTAAGGCCACTTAAAGCTTAATATTGACACTATATAAATACTTGATTGGAGGGGAAGGGCTTTGAACAATAGGCTGGTCATGATTTGTCTATTCTCTTTATAAAAGTCTGTAAGTAAGTTTATTTTGAGTGTAAAATCATAGTGTCTTAACAAAAAAGACAAAGAGAGGGAACATAAATAGGTTTTCACTGGCCTCAATTGTGTTTGTCTCCCTGATCTGGTAATTTGGTGTCCTTTTATGATGAAGGTCATCCATGCTAAAGCTTTTGAAGATGTTTTCCCAAGTGGTTAGAGAAATCAAGTCTTGGATTTAAGTGTAGACAGGGAAAACAATGCCTGGCAAAAACCACAACATCCGCAATTACAGTCTGGATAGAGACCTCTGCTGCATGTCGTTCCCCATCTCCCTCACTCTGCCCTCATTTCCTGTCATCACTTTACTGTCAAATCTCTAACACAGGCATAAAAGACCACACATGCAATATTTTGGAGGAGTTTTACAATTTAGGAGAAAATAATCTGCCTCTTTTTAATTTCCTCAGCCTGTGATTAACCTCTAATGCTGCGGCTGGAGGTGCTGGCAGATGGTTCAGTTCTGTCTGAGTCCAGCTAGCTTAATGCTAACCAGAGCCATGAGCCTTGGCTGATACCTCAGACCAGGTCCTGTTTAGATAGCGCCACTTCTGGTACTGTGGAGAGGAAGACCAAAGCCAGATCCCACAGTTTGACCGTCTGTAGGTCTGCCAGGCGCAGACAGCACGTCGTCACCCTGACCAGCCGACCACAGCTCTGATTACGGCCTTGGTTTTATAATGGAGCCTGTACTCACGACTAGGTGTGTGTGTTTTTTTCATACAAGCACATTAACTCATAGGTTTTCTGTGTGTGAATGGATGTGACAACCCTAAATTTACTTCTGTGTCCCAGTTCATCCTGGCTAAAGGATTCCCAAATGTGGATCACAATAAAAGCGGCACATTCATGCCAGCAACGCCTAACACAGGGCACACGGAGAGAAACCACAAGAAAGCTCTTCTTCCTGGAAACTAGAAAACAAACACAGCGAGGGGGTCAAGAGAGCAGACTAAGAATATGAGGACTTTGGACGCGTCAGGAAGCTCCATGAGGTGGGATGCCAAGTACAATAATGCAGTCATGAATACAGGAGGGAAGGTGTTCAGGAATTTGACCTTGTGAAGTCACTACAAATCCACAATGTCTGGTATCTTGGAGTATAAAATTCACTATGTTGGACATCAGTAGGATTCAGCATCTGTTTGTGTTGCTGCAGTTAAAGCCATAACACAATAGCTGTCAGGGTTCAATATCCATGGATTCCCACCAATTCTAGCAATGCAAATGCAATATAAACATTTGCAGAGCATCCAACAAATGTCACATGACTTCAGAGGGCCACATCTGTGGACAATAGTGCCATCTGGTGGAGATTACTTCTGAATTTCATGGTGGATTTAAAACAAATACTCAACAGTCTAACCACCAAATGTAAGCAATTGTATGCAAGTTTGTTGTCTCACATAAAGCCACAATTACAGCAATAGAAAGAGCTATAAAATTCAGATTACACTTTCCCTAAAGATTCATCAAACTGCAGTAACAGATGGATGTTGAGACAATTGTTGTGAGATCACAGCGCAGATAAGCTGCAGTGTAAACATGTAGAGTGATGTCAGTGTGTAGTAAAATGAGTTCACACACAAAAAATCGGAGAAAGCTGCAATTTTGGTGGTCTGGAGGAGGTTTAGATACAGAGTCAGTCTGGGAAAATCCATCCAAGAGGAGGAAATTTAATAACACATATCCCTCTCACATACTTTTCTCATCCAACACCATGATGCTCTTGAAAAAAGCACCTAAATTGCTGGGGATTGCATCAGTGGAGGACTTGGTCTGTGATAGGTGGCTGATCTAATTCACAATCATATTAGGTTCTGTGCTGCCTTCAAGTGCTTCTGGATTGAGTTTAGAAAAATGTAAACACAGAGATTAAATTAGTTTTTGTGCAAATTAACTGTATATATGCAATTCCTATGCACTGTTTATGTCTATTATATCCCATTAAAAAACTGGGGGAAACATAAAAAAACATTGCACACTGAACAGCAAAATCAAATACAAATGTAAAGGTTTATTTATTTATTTGTGTAGCATGTTTTCTATTTTGACTATTGTCCTGCATTTTTTTTTTTTTTTTTTTTTTTTTTTTTTTTTTTTTTTTTTGGTTTATACTTTGATTTCTTGATTGTGTTAACTAACTCTCACATCTCCCTCAGACTGACCTCTTGAGTTGATGGCCTTGATTTGTAACACCTGCTCCAGTGGATGTAAATGCCTTCAGGTGAGTGCTGGACTTTTTTTTAGATCTTTATTAGTTGGAATGAATACATTGGTGTTATGAGTGTGAGGCTTTCCCTTTTTCAGGATCAGCTTATATCTGAAGTTGCTTTTGCTAAGTTTGCAGTTTGACATATTATTTGATTTTAGGGCTGGTTGGAATGATTTCCAAAACACTGATACCACTGACACTAATGCTGTTTTGAGTATGAACAGGGTTATCCTACCCACCACCCTACAGCCATTCTAGTTCTTTTTATATTGCACTGAAACTGTGATGCTGTTACCTCACATTTCAACACCTTTGGAGTGTATGCAATACTTTTTTCACACCCAGTATTTTTGATTTTGGTGATTTTAAGTAAAACTGGTTATGTGGTGAATAATTAGGACATTTACTGTGAAACAGAAAATCTGAATGTGGCTCATCTATCTTTATTAGTTGCAGATTGGCTTGATACTTTGATTTGATTAATAAAAATAAGAATCATGACAAGTCAAACAAAGAGAAATAGAGACATAACTTTACAAATTCTTTGCAGATTGCCAAACAACAGCAGTTTTTCAGAAATTCATTTAAAATTACATATTAAATTAATAATTGTTAACGTGGCTTCCATATGCACTCCTGGATTTTGTTTAAGTGTCCCTAAATCTAAATTTTCTCCAAGCTGAGTTTTAAAATGCTAACAACATTAAGCTGGGTGTAAATCTGGGGATTTTTAATGGCACTTTTGGTCACTATAAAGAAATATATAAAATACTACCTTTTTTGTGTGCTTTTACTGCATGATGTTAGTGTTCCCAACAGGACTTGAAGGCAACAAAAATGCTCTGAGTGTAAATCAGGTTTGCCCTGGAAAACAAATACACAAATGTTACTGGATAACCCCATGATTAAGAAAAGATGACAGAGATCAACACTGTGGTGGAACAGCTTTCATTCAGTCTTGCGTGTTGGTGTTCAATTACCATAAAACAGTAGAAACTGGCAGATTTCTCTCTATTGTATTTTTTTTTTTTTATGCTGCACCCCCCCACCCCAACTCCTACATATTTCCTCCATCCCCACAAGCTGACCGCTCCTAAGGGTGAAATGAATTCCACATTTCTCCCCCTCCGAGCTGTCACTGGTCCACACACAGCTGAGGCTCGCCTTATAAATGAGACTCAGCAGGACATGGGATCTCTCGCTGACAGCTATGTCTGAAACAACCTGCTGGAAATGGAGATTCGGTTAGAGTCAGTGTGAAGCTTCATCTGACGCTCCCCATGGTGTGTAAATGTGGACAGGCCCCGGGGCCCATGGTGGTGCTGTGGTGAACCACAACTGTGTGGCAGGCAACCTGGTGTTGAGTGTCGATGTTGTGAAGATCTGCCACAGCTCGCTGCAGATGAAGGCAGGGTTTCATTCAGTAGCCTGAAATAAAGGTTTTTCTTTACCACAGAGGTAATGCCTGTGAGCAGCAGCAAGATTCAGATTCAGTATAGTAAGGAAAGATTAAAAGTGATCAAACGTGGTTGGAAGCTTTAGTATAATGAAGTGGAGGAAGTTGGTGAGAGCAGCAGGACTGAACCAAAACAGTGAATATACAGTAAAACCAAAACAATGAGCTGAAAGGGCTAAAAACCAACCCATTTTACATGACACATGGTCAATGTTAACATAAATGACAAATCAATAGAAAAGGTAATGGAGCCTTTCAGTAGAGTACCTGAATAATGTAATCCACTACAATATCTAACATCACAAGTTAAAATGTTTTTTGCTCTCTAATCTAATGGTCCCCAGTCATCTTTGCAGACTTCATCACTCAGCAGGACTGAGATCCAAACCTTGTCTACATTACCAGAGCCAAAGGGGTGGATTGGATGTAACAGAGTTTAGTAATAAAGGGAATTGGTCCAAATTAGGTCCAATAATTATCTACAATTATGGCAGTGGGAGGACGCAATCGCACATCAGCTCTGATTATTTGTGTTTGGAGGCGGCTGGGTGCTGTGGGTTAATGGGTGCTCCATCATAGGTGGAGAGGAGGAGGAATGACTCATCATCTGTGGATGTGAATGTGTGTCTGGTAAAATGGGACAGTATGAGGAGTTAAGTGCTCACATTGTGGTGTAGTGAAAAAAGAATGTGAAAAACTTTTATTTATACTGTATGAAATGAAACTGTGGAGAAATTAGAGAGGAGACATGAGAAAAGGAGGGAAGGAAGGGATGAAAAATGAACGGAAAATGAAGAAAAGAAGAAGGAGGGAAAGAGAGGAAAGGAAAGGATCATGAAAGCAGATGCAAGAAAGCAAAAAAAAGAGGGAAGCAAAGAAGGGAAGTCAAAAATGGAAGGGAAAATAAAGGAAACAAAAATGGAGGGAAGTTAGGAAGGAAGATGAGAGGAAGGAGTGCAATGGAAAGAAAAGACAAGAACAGATGGAAAGAAGTTAAAAAAGTAAAAAAAATGGAAAGAAAGAAGAAAGGAGGGAAAGAAGGAAAAATAGAAATAAAGAGGTAGAAGGCCACAAAAATCGGAAGGAAGGAAGAGAGCAGTGGAAAGAAAAAAAGAATGGAAAAAATGACCATAAAAACTGATGGAAGATGGCAAGAAAAAAAGAGAGGAAGGAAGAAAATAAGGAAGCAAAAATGGAAAACAAAGATAAGAATGAGGCAAGGAAAGCAGGAAGACAACATAAAACTGGAGAGAAAGACAGATAAAAAAAGACAAAAAAATAAATTTTAATGGGGCAAACAAGCAAGAAATGGAAAGAGAAAACAGAACGTGCACCCATCAGCTACTGAATGAGATTTAGTAAACAAGAAAAAAGACTGATGTCTTATCTTGAATTGAGAAATACTTCTTTTTACTTTGATGCCAATAAAGTTCATTGAATCGAGCTGAAACTGAGAGTTAGTTGGAAGCAGCTGTGGATTTGGCCGTTGGTTCTGCAAGCTCACCCCCCTCCTCGATAGGATCTCCATCATGCTGACAGCCATGTTGCAGCTCTGTTCGTGATTCAGACGATGAAATATCATCAGAGCTCAGCACAGCGTCTCCTCTCTGCATCCATCCTGGCTGCTTTTTTCTTGCTCCTCAGCTCCTCCGGCGCCATTCAATCAAGCCCACCTCCAGCGGGCGAGACAGGACATACATCCATTACAGCTCACACCCACACAAACAGTGATGGGCTTCAGCACAGACACGCAAATGTGAGCATACACTCCTCTGAGGATGTTACATACTGACCAGGCAGATCTTCAATCATTCTAAAGTAATGTACAACTTTAACATATTAATAAATATACCTATTCTCTGTAAGTGGTTGATAGTTATATCAGACAATTGTGATCCAATTTAAACCTGTAAGACCTAAACTTAAAATAAGATTATTCCTTCTCTTTCCAGTAGTTTGATGAAAAGGTGGATACTACTGCCAGATCCATGAGTGAAGTAGGGCCAGAAGCAAAGAGAAACAACAAGCCTCGCTGTGTCCTAAGTTCAAAGTTCTAAATCTCACAAATTAACATGTTGTATCTCATTTGTTCAGTATCTACTGAACAGAATTGACAGAAATGTAAAACAAGTTGAAGTATTACCCATAAGTCCTCTGAATTAAATGACAGAAGGCATCGTTTGTCCTTCCCCTTATAAGGACACATGGAAGCGCTTTCTGATTTGATGCCCCTATCAGCAGGACCACTTATCTGTAGTCGTCCGTAGAGACTCCCTGGAAGTTCTGTTGTGATGCACCTTCTTCAGTTTTGGAGACTGCAGCTCTTCCACTACAAAGACTGCTGTTTGGTCTCTGTGTTGTAGCTGTAGACCCAACTTGTCACCAATGATGATCATAAACATGAAAGTTGTGTCATCCCAGGTCTGTTGACGGAGATCTTTGTAGACCTCGACACAGTGCTGCTTCTGCTCAATGGGGAAATCACAAAATGCATACCTGCAGGTGTAACACAGAGACTAATGTTGATTTGCAACATAACGCAGAATATAGATGCAGAAAAGTTATTCTCACACCTGCTGTATGCACGTTACCATCCACACTCTCTGTTCATTCACAACAGGAACAGTCTTGGAACTTTTTGATCGCACCTTGTATATTGATAGTATCTATTTATCTTTTTGAGGGCATTAGAATGCTCAATAATTAAAGCTTTAATAAGACTTGTAATTCCTTTTCCTGCCCACATAACAACATGAAACCAATTTTCAAAAAGATGAATTTCCAGGGGTGGGAAATGGAAGCTTGGTGTAAATGGAAGGCCAAAACAAAGAAAAAGTAATTTGTTTTCAATTTTATCTGAATCACTGTGAACATTGTCTCAAACTCAGCTGCCTCTTTCTCTCACCGTCTTTCACACACACACATACACACATTCTAAGACTAACTGTACCGTAGAGACAAATCCCCAGTTGATCTTTCCCATGAACATGTCTCACTGACTCAGGACTCTCCCCCTTCACCAGGCCTGAGCTCTGAGCCTCGGCTCCCTCCGGGCCATGGTGAAGGATTGTAACTATTTTCTCCACAACGCAACCTCAAACACAACAACAGCAAGTTAGTCATCGCGACCTGCCATAACATCTTGATTTGTGTCATAGCGTGGGAGCTGGGATACACACACACCACCACCACCATTCTCAGCAGCACCCTTTGAGGGATCAGCTCATCAGTTGTGCATGAAAAAGACTTGGGGTTTTGGAAGCTCCCTGCATCTCTCCCCCCCTGAAAAATGATTTATGAGGCCAAATCATTCACAGCGCTCACTTCCTGTCAGTGAAATCTCCAGACGTCCTCCTCTGTTTTATACTGTCACGTCCCATCTAGATGGCTGGCTGTGGAATTTAGTACATGGCTGGATTAGTCTTGTCCGCACATGTGTTTCGCAGTGGGGAGCTCTGTACCATTTGACCATCCTTGTTCACTTTTTTTTCTCTTTTTTATGCACAGACTCAGTTTGTGTTTTCTTTATATTTCTTAATCATCTCTTTGGCAGTGAGTTAAGCATATGTACTGACAGAAATATGGTGTCCTGTAAGATTCTCAGACTCCTAAATTGCTCAAACCCCTGGCTTTGACTTTGGCGTCATCAGTTGGCTTGACGACTTCCTTTCCAATGCTGCTGTGATATTTTACAGCCTTCTGCTCAGACACTTGAAGATGTTGAAGCACTTGCACAAGAGTAGACAGAGGAGAGACACAGAAAGTGGCTTGTAATATTTCAGTGACTTCAGCAATCATCATGACTGAAAGATCCACTTTTGCTTTTCATTGCAAATTAAGTGTACGCCTCCAAGTAGCGACATGCTCGGGTGATATTTATTGATACGCAACAGCCCCTGAGCACCTAATTGGCTGTTTTGGAACTGACCCGACCTGCGATGGCTCCCTCAGCTGCCAGTTTCCCTCCCAAAATGGCTGCTCCGACCACAAGCCTTCAGTTGGCCCTGCACTTTTCATAGAGCTCAGCTGTAAATCCTTTTTCTTCTCCCTTCTCTCTCCTTCGCCTCTAACGTCTTCATTACCCAAGTCGTTTTGTCAGCACACCATTGGGTGTAACAGAATACCATGCTGACCAACATTTAGGTCATTTCCTCCTCTTAAGACCAGATATTGCGCTGCCGCAAAGGTAGCCGGATTGCCAGATTGGAGCCCTGGGTTGCCAGATTGGGGACCCGGCTAATCTAATTAAAGAGTGAGGGAAAGAGGCCCAAGGGGCCCGCAGGACTGGGACTGTGGTGGAGCCAGGACTGGTTCCCCCTTTTTGAAAAACTATGCACCGCAAAATACAATGTGGTAATGTCTGCGGGCCTAATTCTTCCGGAGGGGAGAGAGCCGGATTCTGCGCTGCAGACAGCCACATCCCTCGCTTCAGAGAGAGAGAGAGAAAGAGAGGGAGAAGAAGAAAGAGGGAGCAGAAGAAAGAGAGTCCGAGGATGATTTATGTCCTGCTGTGCAGACGCAGAAATAAATCCAGCGACCTAGCGCAGAGGGGGAAGCAGGCCATAAAGCACAGGATCAATTCAGAACTGGTTCCCTTTTTTGAAAAACCCCAAATGAGCTAAAATCTCCTCCCATGTCAAAGCCAATCGCTTTGTTTTATGTCATCAAGGCCTTTTATGATAGCGTTCCCATTCTTAAGAGGGAGGCGTGGCCATCTGTCTGTCGATGACATATGAGGTTCAGTCTTTGGAGTGAACTCGGCGCTCTCAGAGCTGATAATTAGGGTCTTCGGTGGTGAACGTGGTGATAGCTGTGTGGGAGGCCTCTTTTAAAAAAGCACCACTAATTTGAGCCATAGAAGTTATTGGGGTTATTGCTCCTCGCTTTACCTCCAGCTCTCAGTGGTGCGTAGGACCTGCATGGTGTCTTAGATGTCACACATTTTCATGCACACACACACACTCTCTCATGCACCTCCAGGTGGCCGAGAGCTGTGCATATATTTCACACCCACTCTGCTACGATCAATTTCACCTCCTCGCATGCGTCCAGTTAAGTGTGCAACTTTTACAAGCGAGACAGGGATCAGTTTCAAACTCCCCCAGAAATCCCAGCTTCTTTCCATCTCTATTAAATGGACCTGATGTTGACCAGTAAAATGATCGCTATGCTTTTGTATGACCTCTTGAATCTGCTGAGGCACAGAGGCACAAACTAGCAACCAGAATATTTGACAGAGACGGATTTTAACAACAAAGCAACAGATAAAGTCATCATTAGTCAGCTATTAACAGAGAGCACCAAAGACGAAGTTTTTCATTTTAAGATTCTTTTTAATTAAATTGCTGTGATCTGGCTTCTGAGACCTCTGTATATCTCAACTACTATAAAGACATTAATGACGTTAATGACATTTAGTGAGTTGGTTTGGATTGATAGAAAATTGACTACATTTCCAAACCAAGTGGATGCTGTATGAGGAAAACAGTCTGGAATATCTTGTGCCAAGCAGAATTTTTAACTTTATGTGTCGGTACATATGTGACAATGGATCAAATGTGTAAAATAAAAGGTGTTTTTCTTTGTGTTAACGCCACAAAGAATTTGTGAACTTGTTTCCCCTCCAACCCAAGTGTCTAAAACAATGAATAATGCAGCTTTAATGTGCATTTCTCAACTTCATATGAAACTGTTCCACTTTTTAAAACAGGAAAAATCACAGTAAAAAGAAAAATAAACCAGGAAAGGTCCATTGTTGTGCCAGAAATTTGTTTGGCTCCTGCCTTGATTTCAACACAATGGGGGAAAAAACAATATGTCCTTTTCCAAATAGTAACAAACATTTTGAAAACGTTTCACAAACTTTTAAGTGGTAAAGTTAAGTTTCTCCTAGATTCCTCATATTATGCTTGTTTCTGATCAACCACACACATCCATTGATTCTGTGAGTAAGTTGTCAGTCTACAGTGTACTGGATATTAATGTACTACGCATTTACAGAGCTAATTTCCCTCATTATGATATCGTTGTACAGGGCCCAAGGGAAACACATTTTTAGCATGATACAAATTCTGGCACAACACCCGCTCTTCCTCTCTCAGTCTTTCTCACACGTTGCACATCCTGGACAGAACCCTTCATCTCGCCTCCTCTCCATCTCTCTGACGTTGACTAATTGCGCTTTGTTGTGATTAAAGCCACCAGATGCTCTGGGTGAAAGCGGCCAAACCCCCGTAAACTCACAGGCCTTTTTCTATCGCAGCTCTTTCTTGTGGAGAGCTGCAGGAATGTCTGCCATCTTCCCATCAGCACGGGACGCCACAACACGCTCGTTTTTAAGAGCATGTTTACAGTGAAACGTTCCGCTGATGTGGGATAGATTTATTACTTATTTACTCTCGGGCTTGGCCCGGCCTTTTGTTGGTCCCGTTTCTGATCACTTTCGATGCCTCACGCCAGACCACGAAGTGATGGCGGCATGTAAACATACCCGATGCGAGCTGGAATCCAGGAATGTGTGTGTTAGTGTTTGTGTGGGTGTGAGAAAGAGGCCGGGAACCTGTGTATTTATACCCATGCCTGGGTGTGTATGTGTGTATCTGTGCATGGGTGTAGATAATGTGTGTGCACAGTATGTAAATGTATTTTTCATGCAACCATATATGTGTGTTATTTATACATTTCAGTGTGTTTGAATGTGTCCTTGTGTGCCCTCTTTTTCTTTGTAATTAGGTCTTTTAACTCTGTGTGGGTTCCTTAAAGTTTGTGTGTGTGTTCTGCTTCCCCCTCGGCATTGTGTAATTAGTTGGTTGTAATCAGTGCCTTATAAAGGATCAATCAGGTGGAAGATAAACATGGCCTGGTTGTGTAACACACTTCATTAACAGGGAAAATGGAGCTGTGTGATCACAGAACGTCACAACACTATTTACACCAAGTGCTGCACTTCTTAATGCTTCTAATGTTGGTTATTTGGGAATTAAAGATAATTCTACTTTCACACTCTGGTCTAGGGATGAAGATTTTAAGTAATTTACCAAATGTCTAGTTGTGAAGAATAACTTCAAGTTTATTACAAACTGAGTCTTATTTTCATAGTTTTGGCAGCATAATCTGGCAGGACAAGAGACACAAGCAGACCATCAGATAAGCTGTAAACAAGCCAACAGTTTAAACAGATTATCTGAACCACTTTTTAAACACGTACTGAAGTAAATCAAAATGTTGAGAAATTAGAAATATTGGTAATAATCTCTCAATGCACAGGGAAGCTCTGTGTGCATATCTAGAGTATGAAAGGTCAGAAGAAGTAGAAACAGTGACTGATGTTTCAAATGGACAGTTTTGGTATCAGTTCAACTTTGTAAATATGTCTCATCAATGTCAATAACCTGTTTGCTCGTCTGACTGCTTAACGTGATCTCATAGATGGCGTATAAATAGCATGCCACTTTCAGAACATTTCATGTGTTATGTCTTTGCATTCTAGGCTTTTCATGTGTAATTTAGCACTGTGTTGCTTAGGGTTAAGGGGAGGGAGTGTTACACAGTGTCACAGTGATAACACATGAAATGACTTTGACATGTTATCCATGCGCTATTTCCTGTCTCATCTGACCTCTTCTTAGTGATGACACCAAGTTATCTTATTATTATTAATACAAATGATGGCTACTTTTTTCTCAATTAAAGCATTATTTAAGCAACAAAAATGGACTACAACCAAAATAGATATAGACGGTTATAATATCAACATAAATTCAAAATATCTGGTAATCAAAAATAATTAACAATGCAACCCAGAAATTTAATCTGTTGATTTGTTTACATTTTTCATGATAGACAGCACGACTTTTAGACTAACTCTGTGCTCTCTCTTTTCACTGACCTTAACAAAGTGCATGATATGTGCTTAAACATAACAATAAGTAAGTCAGTATTCTGTCATGAACAGAAATGGTAAATTTGTGTCCATTTACAAGAAAGCCATGTATTACATTTCGTAACTATTTCACAAACTGCACTGAGACTAGTGAGACTATTGGTCATATTGGATCACTGTCATGGCTGATTGAGACACGTAACAGAGCCATCGTTAATGTTATTAGTAGCACCTGTGTTTTCGTGACTGCAACAAGTCAAAAGGTCTGCTGTGAAGAAGGTCTACTGGATCAATGAAAGGCTGAAATCTCATATAGAAGCCTCAAGCCTTGTTAGCTCTGTAATGTGAAAAATTAAAACAATTACACGAGATTGAAACAGGATTGGGAATACAAAAGAACAGGGGGAGGTCGGGATTGTTGATTTTTTTTTTTTTTTTTAAAGTCAATGGGGAACAGTCAAGACAGGAGAAAGTTTCACTGCTGTTAGTCTGTCCACCCTCAGCTGTCTCTGCCCTGGAGAATTTATTTTATGAGACACTACATCAAATTCCAGAGTTTCTAGATTGTCAGACTTAAGTCGCCAAACTGAAAGCTGTCAGAAGAATCTCTTTTGAAATGTTTATCCCCTACAGCAAACCTAAGGACTCTTGTAGAGGAACAAATGCAAGTTCAAAAGCAGCAAAAAGCGAAACCACTGATGGTAAACATGGTCTTAGTTTAAAAAAAAGAAAAGAAAAGAAAACATAAGTCTAACATGTGGTGAGCCTAAAAATGATCTTTTCTTTTCAGGGATGGTGTATTGACACTCTGAATGTATCATATCATGTTCTCATAAGGTGACGCTGTGCACAATTTGTAATCTCTTACATCTTGCATTGTACAGTGGAAATGTAGTGTGCAACTTTTCTCTGTAATTTCATTGTTGTTATTAAGTGTTTGTACAGTGTCAGTGGAGTTTTGGACAAATTGCCATGAAAGTTCTTTGGTTGATGAACAACAGCCGCAGCTGTTGTTTGTATACTTGGCAAATAGCTGTGAAATGTGTGTCAAAATCACAAAATGAAATTCAAACCAGAGTTTATTTATTCAGGGTTTATTTATTCACCTCACAGAACATTGATAACAGAGCCAAGATCACAATAATGAAAGTTTTTATTCAACTCTTTGTTAAAAGGTGCAATATTTTCTAAAATAAGAAGATGATTTCACAGCAGATTTCTAAATCAATCCACTTTCCTGATTTGTTAATGTTAAGTCCATTTTATGAACAGTTAAGGTATTTTATAAACATATGGGATCTTTTAGTGACATGAAATTACTGAATGCTTGCTGAAGATCAGAGAATAACTCCTATAATCTGGCAGTTTTATAGCAAAGATTTACTGTCATGAATGTACGATTATGATTCCCACAATGACTCCTGTACGTCAGTGAAAACAATATTCCCTGTTTTCTCTGTTATATGAATATTCTCAGTCACAGTGGATGAAACTCTGACACTTACTGCGTTTAATTTTTGTGACCGGGGAGCTTTTTTATTTTTCTTGTTACACCTCTAGGTTGCACAGGATAAGACTCTCATCTGAAAGCCTAAAAATTGAACAGTAAATCAGTTTTATGGAAAACAATCTCTGATCCAAGTGGCAGTCGTCCCACACTGGTTCCTGAGCGAGTCTGTTGCTTCAGACTGACAACATCCCTATTGTTTCCTGTTGGATGATGAACTGCAGTAATGTAACTGTCGAACCCCAGGTGCTGCTCTCTTTTTCCCTTTCTCACTGTCTCTTCTCCTCCTTTCACCCTTTGCATCTTCACATAGAGTCATTTTATGTTGGTCACTCTGAAATTCAGCTCAGCTTTTGTGCAGTAGTAGGTACCATTGTCTGTCACAGAATTCAAGAAATATCTGCATAAAGCTGATAAGTTTGTTTATTATCACCAGTGACTCATGGATTACATTTCCGTGTTGATATTTTTGGCTCTCACTTTCTGGCCCGTTCTCTGTTTTGGAACAAAACAGTTATCATGAAGCTTTCCAATCCTCCCATAAGCTACTCATTATCCAGTTGTCATGCTCAATAGTGAAGGACATCAAAACATGGACGACCTCACTAACGAGTGTCTTTGGCTGCTAATGATCCCTAAAACTTTTAATTGCTTAACCAGCTAGCATAAACACACAGTGCAAAAAATCTAAGTGTGTGTGAGTAAGTGTTTTTAAAAGCATTTGATATTTTATAGGTCATTTTTACTGTTGTTCGCAAGTTTATTTATTATCATGTTGGGGCACAGAGTTTTAAGAAAATATATCCAAACCCTGCAGTAATAACTTCAAACTTAAAGCTGCACTAATCAATGAGTAACTTTTTTTTAACAAAGATTCAAACAACTAGGTGTGATGTGGAAAGGTTTGTTAAATAGTGATGAACCTGAAGAGAATTATCACCACAGCATTTTTGTGTTTTTCAGCTCATTGTTTTGGTTACAGCTCCAAACCTGCTTTCTACAAATTACATTTAGATGCCACTGTTCTACTAAACAGCAAAGGAAGGAAACTTAATACAGTCTAAATTCTGTTTTTTATCAACATGATGTTGAAACTTTTTTTATTAATGTATCTGGCAAGTCGCTGCATGTTGATACTGAACAAATCTGCAAAATGTTTTAATCAGTGAGTTGAAGCATGAGACTGGTTTACTGTATTAAACATGCAACCAAAACCACGGTCTTTCCCCAACCTTAACCAAAGTGCTTCTGATACCTAAAACAAACCACATGCAAGACTCAGGATGCAAATCCAGGTCAGATCCTGAGAGGTATGATCTATGGGGGTCAGTCTGAGTGATAAATCCAGGAGTTTGAAGACTTACCTAGACTTACCTTACTTACACTAGAAGCTGCACAACAGTTTATAATTCTATGGAATACATTTACAACTCAAAGTTATCACAACAATGGCCATTTTGTCCAGAGATCGCACTGAAACAGGAAAGACAGGCTTGGTCTGTCTTGAAATGGAGATGGAGTAAACACTGGTACAAAAGAACTGTCATGTGACCATAGCTTTAGACTGATTAAGCTTCACTGGTGTTAATGCCAGTGTTGGGTAACGTTACTTTTAACATTAGTTACCCACTGAGAAAAGTAACTCATCAGAGTACTTCTGTATTACCTCTGGAGTGACGGCTTTAGCCAAACTAAACAAAAGCCTGTTTATTCAACAGGCCTCATTAACAGTGTTGTTGAGCTGTGCGTTAGCTCGCAAATTTGAAGAAGAGTTCTTTGCAGCTGACAGACACTTATCACCCAAGGCCAGTTTACATTTCAGGGTGATGTTCTTTTTCTTTTCACATAATGGCCGTCCTCTCTGACATCTGGCTAGCTGAGCTACACTAGCGCACTGACACACTGTAGGATGGGATACCTTCGACTAGTATGCAGTTAAGTGGCAGGAAAGAAATAGACTGTGTGTGGATTTCCATATTGGTTTCGATGGAACAGTAACTGTTTGCTTATTTGAAAATGTAACTAACAGATGATTACTTGAATGGCAAAACTAATGCGTTACGTTACTCACGTCAACAAAAAAGTAGTCCGTGTACTGTAACCCATTAATTTATAGCATGTAACCCCCCCCCCCACCCCCCATCACTGGTTACTGCAGTACCCTGTGTTCACCTGTAGAGGTCGTTGATAACGTGAATTGAAGATGATTCTGACAGCAGGTTAGTGTTGCAGTAACTTGCCCAGAGAAGACAACACAGGCCGTTGCAGCACTGTTGCATAATGGAGAATGTCTGTAATGGATACACATGGATATTATTGTAGTGTTACTGTGGACCTTCTGTCCACATTAAAAGTTGCAGTTCCTATGGGGTCATGGTTGGTCTGCTACATTCCAACAGGAAGTCCCACCTCCCCCTCCTCCTCCCCCTCCTTTTGTTTTAATGAAGCCCCTGGGAGGTTCTGGAAAGCCCTGGAACTGAATGCAGTCCATCCCGTCCAAACCGCCGCCTCCTCTTCAGTCCCAGCGAGCTTGGACCAAACCCTGCTCTGCCTCCTGCACACTGCCCCGTCACCACGGCAACTGCAAACAGGACGGGACAGGGTCCCGCTGAAAACGGGGCTATGATTTCAACAGATGTCACGACACACAGGCTACAGAAAAACGCTCAGCTCTGGTCAGTTTATAGCGTGACTCTCAGTGGATCTGATCCACAGGCAACATATTTTATATATTATCAAGGATAGAGCTCCATATTTGGTTTTCTTTTATGCAGTGTGGGGTCATCATTTTTAACAAGGCAAAACATGGAGAGAGCCCCAGCTGGCTTAAGGTGTCAAAACATAAAATTCAGGAAATCGACACTACACTGTATAACAACCTATCTCACCCTGTCGTCATGACAAAGGAGGGTATTTCACCCATACAGCATGCCTCTGTATCCTCCTATTGTCCTGGCCATGCGTCATGTCTACACGGCTGAAGCCTGTCGCTCCAGTCTCCTGATTGGGCAATGATATGGGATTGTTCTAGATCACAGTCGGGGGAAATGCTTGGGAACTCCACTTCCCAGCGTGAGAGGAGACAGAGAGCAGAACGGCTCCCCGGAGGCGAAGCCGGTGACCCCGCTGAGTGCAAAATATGCAGAGGTCGCCGGGTTTCTATTGGGCAAGAGCTAAATCTGACTGACACCGCGCAGCAATAACCCTTGACTCCAGAGCTGCTGGGGAGACACGCTATTTATTTGCAGGCAGATAAATGTCAAGCAAACAGTTCTGAATTTCAAACATGCCTTCAGTAGAAAACAATCTGTGATGTAAACTGAGGGGAGCAAGGAATTTTCAGCTCAATCAGAGCAAGGAAAAGAAATGAAACAAGTGAAAACAAACAAAAAAAGAGGTGGAGTTCCAGCTGTGGAGCAACATGTTGTAGCTCTTCACAGCCTTCTGATAATTATTTTGTAGTCATTGGGCCTCCACATATTTATTAAAGTAACAAATACAGTTTTCTGTGAGGTAAAATACTTGTATCTCCACTCTCGGTGGTGGAGTACATTTACTTAAGTACCTCACTTCAGTACAGTTCAGACATTTTATGCTACTTCTACTCCACAACATGTTGGAGGCAAATGTTTTATTGTTGCTCCTATAGATACAAGTTACTTTGCAGATAAGTATTATATATATAAAACATAATGCATTTGTACAATATGATGCATTGTTTTAGATTAAACTCCCCAGCAGAATATGAAGTGATTTAAAATTAGCTGCACCTCAACCAACTACAACAGTAAGGGACTGCTTACACGAGGGACGGGGCTATTCTGCATCCTGAACTTTTTGGATTTGCACTTGGAGTGCTATTGCTACATTTCCATAAGTAAATGAGCTGAATACTTCCAACCACTGTTAAGGGGCAAGAATTTAGTGCAAACAACTGCACACATGACAGTTACATTACTTGAAGAATTTTCATTATTAGTTCTAGACAGTTGCTTTTTGAGGAAGATGCAGCATGTAAACACAGGATAAGTAAAACATGTTTATTTATCCTGTGTTTATATATATTTATATCATGACGCACAGCATCCCTAGCATGCAGTATTCAGCCAAAAGACCCATCTTAGTTGATATTGTTTGTTGTTTATTTGGATCCCCATTAGTTGTTACTTTGGCAACAACTACTGTTATTGAGGGATCATACTGAAATGTATAGTCTGGTCAACAAATGTTTACACTTACTTGAAGGCTTATTTATATAAGATGTACTTACAGTAAGTGGTATGATTAAATTATTTATGACCAGTGGACATGCTCTATATTTGGGGCTTTTAGGAAAACTGGCCTGCAGGGCTCATGCCCGTTTCCTCAGTGGTAATCCTCTGTTACATCTTGCATGGCAGCTTGTGTCATTTAAATAATTTAGACTTTCATCAGCAGTATGCAGTTTTTTGCATTTATGGAGAAGTCATGTTAAATCAAGTTAAAACACCTGTGTATATATTTCTTTACATCCATGTCTGAACATGAAATCATCCAGATCCTGCAGCACATCACAGGTCAAACATCACTAAAACATTAGTCATAGCTGTTTTTGGTAAGGATCACTAGTAGAACTAATACAGCTGTGCTGAGAGAGTATTTACACACACACACACACACACACACACCTCTATCATCACCTACCAGTAGAGGGCACTGTTCTCCTGCTGCACACTGCACCTCCTGTGACCTCAGAGAGGGCTGGCTGCAGCACCTTCAGCTCCTCAGGTCAGAGTGTGGAGAGCTTCAACAATAACCAGGATGGATCACTGTGATTTTTTACTCATCAGGTCGGTAAAGGCATCTTGTGTCGATATTTTTAGACTAAAATCATCAATGAATTGTGCCAGTAGCCATGATGTTGTTAAATTTGGCCAAGTATGTGTCCAGAAAAGGTTAGCCCATTGAGTTTCTGCTTGTCATGGTGGAAAATAACCTCTCAAATAGCATTAAAAGAGTCTACAGCTGCATCAGCAGTGTGAGATCACATATTACTCCCACAGTCATTTATTACAATGTGCCTCAAAGACCTTTAAGTTTATCAACATCTGACAAACTAACCACAGTAAAGTTAAGCTTAATTTGATGCAACAAAATAAAACACAAGGGAAGGAAACAAAGAAAACAGAAAATGTCCCAACCTCTGATTGGATTAAATGTAATGCTTCCAACCTGCAGTTCTAATCTAAAAGCTTTTACCTTAAGGATTGTTCCTAAAATTGCTCTGTTAGCAAAGTTTATTGATTATCAGTAGAGGTAGTAGTGGCAGTAGTAGCAAGTTTTATCTTTAGCACTTCATACGTACATAGAACAAAGTAAAAACCAAACAAATTAGCAGAGGACACAAATCCATGCAGACGGGCCTTTAACAATGAGAGTTCCAAAGCAATCTGAGAGGAGACACACCAGTTATCAGTATTGAGTTTTAAAGATCTGCTTATACAAGTGATAATAGGTCTTAGACGTGGGCAAATCAGAAAACAGCGACTGGCTGATATTAGTAAAATGTAATTAAATGCTCTGCACACAGGTGTTTTCAGTTATTAAACATCTGGTCAGGCTGAAAATTGGGTGAAGTGTTGTTAGAAATGATGTGAGGGCAGTGTGATGATAAGAGTAATATGAGTGTAATTTGTCCAAACAGGTGCAACAAAGCCAACAGGAGAGTGAGTGAGGTGTCAGTCAAGCACAGACACGCCCAGACAGCCTTTAAAAGGATCAATCAGGCAAAGTAAGTGAAAACACCTGCACCCTGCACCACACTGTGTTCACCTACAGTCTGACTGGGTACCAGTAGAAAACTCATCTCGCTGAATTATCAGCAGAACTGAAACTGCACACATGACAAATCATAACCCTGTCACCTAGATAGTATGTTCATATATTATGAAATTGTTTTCCTAATTACATTGTGCTGAAAACATAATTGCTGGCTGGGTTATGTTCAGAGGTGTGAATGAAGTGCTACATTTAAGGATCACACTGGGGCTGCAGGGGTCAGGGAGGACTGCGACACCACAGATCAGCTTTCGTTAAGTTTAGGAAGATCTTGGTTTCGGTTAAACGTTAATCAACACATTTTGTCTCAAATCACTGCAGACTATGTTTTGTACAATCTTTCTCTGGGCACATCTGCCAATGCCCAAACATAACCATGAAAGAATTTAATAATGCTGTAGCCACTTTGTTGCCAAAAAGAAAAGAAAAAAAAATCAAAATGATACATTGTCAGTGAGCATTTTACATTCATTATGATAATTTCTGCACATTGCCAGATACACTGATAAACAACATTCATAATGTTGATATAAAAAGGAATCTGGTCTGTATTACATTTCCTTCAAGACATATTTGCTGTTGCAGATCAGTTGTATATAAATGTAATTTTCGTATAAACAGGTTTGCAAATCAAACACCCTCAATAATCCATCACACTTTAATTGCATGATGGTGCCTAGCCGAAATTAAATTGATGGTGTTGAGCCTGAATTAGATGTTAATGAGATTCACCAGCCCCAACACATTGACTTAACATTAGTCAGAAAACGGGCTGGTTCCCTGTACAGTAACTCAACGGAACAAATTCTCTGGGAATCATCCAGAAACCCCCAGGAACCTAAAGAGAGAAGGAAGCCGTTAAATCATAAAAGGTTGACTTCACTCTTTTGAATGATTTGCCTTATTGGAACAGCATGTTGAAGCTGGACCATCAGAGGGACGCTGGAGTGATGCAATATGGCCAGAGCTGCTTCATAGCCATTGGACCAAACCTGCGCTTTGCAGTGTTGTGGAGCAGGAAGTTTAGTGTGCTGGGTGGGTTTGGTTGAATAGTAGGTGGGCGGGCAGGCGATTCAATAGAACAAATAAAAGTCACTAATGGCCCCGTTCACAAATCGAGAAGTCTGGAGCTGTTCCTGGCCTGGCAACGGTTCCCACCCGCTTGACGATGGCGAGGAGTGTGAAGGGGGCGAAATGAAGGAGGGCGCTTACAAATTTAGTCTGGGAGGAAACGGGCTTAGCACTGTGGCTGACTGGAGCCGGTGCCGCTTTGTTTTTGGCGCTGTACAGGTCCAGATCTAAATGGAGGTTTTAGTGTGGCGACCCCGGGCTGTTTGAGGTGTGGTCTGACTCGGTGCGAGGCCCTGCACAGCATCACGCACGTCTACTCAGGCTCCAATGCCTTCAAGCTGGAGGCGGAGGGGAACCATCACACCAGGCTGCTCCAACCGCCCCCCATTATAGATGATGATCTCACCCTGGCTGTCCGCGGCCATTACAGACACAGAAAATGGCCACCTAAGAGCAGCAAGTGTGTTAAATGACTCCATCAGGGAAGAAAACAGACCCCGAGGACACATTTTTATAACGATATCGTCAGTGTCAGATTGGAGCTGTTATATGTCTGAAATGTCAACTTTTAAAAAGGAAGCTCAGTTTGTTTTCGGCTTGGTGTGCATGTTAGTTTGGAATTTATTAGATGAATTTCATGATCAAAAAGCAGTCATCTATTTTTCTCTGCTCACTGCAGCCAGATGATCCTTTAATTTAGGTGAAAACACATCACATCCCAGAAAATGAAATGGTGCTGCATGGTTTCCCATGACAACAGCAATATTCCAACATGAATTAAAAATACTTAAAAATGGCAGCTCTTAAACAACTCACTGAAGCAAAGAAAAGATTAAGAAAAGACTCCACTTCTCAATTTCAATAAACATTTTACGATACAAAAAAGTTAGTAAAGCCAAACACAACATTTAACATTAAAAGAACTCATAATTTTAATGACTTATTTTTTACTCTCATGCACATACCAAATAATTAAGTCTCATGCAAACTGCAACACAATGAATATACACACACGGTTTTATCTCAAGCCAAAGGAAATGAGATTAAGAATAACAAATGCATTCAAAGCTGTCAACATTTTCCTTTATGCTTTCATGCTGTCACTCCCCGAGAGGGCTGCTGTTCTCTTCATGAAACCGAGCTGTAAACGGAGACAACATTTACTGTCTCACATCGCCATATATCACTGACATCCTGCTATCGTACTGCTATGGACAATATTCCTGACAACTGCAGTAAATCTGCGGCTGAAGTTTGAAAGGAAACAAGCAGCGACGACAGTTTCCACGCCGCCCGCAGATGTTCATCTCAACACTGTCACTGTCCCTGCTCTGTTATTACTCACAGGATCAAACCGAGGCAACATGTAAATTATCTCTGAAGCTGATGTGCAACCTGCGTTTAGATATACCAACACTGTCACATGATCAATAGTCCCAACTTCTTAAAAGCTTAATTTAATTAATGAGTCATTTTTTTCTATCAAGGAATATTTGCAGATCAACAATCTCAATATTTTATCCAAAATAATGATGTATATTTTAGAGAAAAGTGGCTACCTTTTGGCCTTGAACACACAGTTTACCCATAGGCAATAACCTGAAAATTATATCATGCATACTTTTTTTTTTTGAATTGTTATGCCAGCAATTGTTTTATAAGAGCAGACATCAGGTTTTTCAAAAGGTGGAAATCTCACATCAGAAGAGTTAAAATTTTCCTTGAAATTCAGATGTGTCCTGGTGGAGGCCAAAATCCTACAAGTTTCCATTTATTTACAAGGATGACATTTGTCATTATGCCAAGCATCTCACTTTGGATATATTGGGTTTACTGCTGCTACAAAACACATTAATTCTAATCTTACTGTACTTGGCTGCAATGCTCCATATATCAAGAGAGGCTCACTGAGTATTATACGCTCTGAAATGTTTCCATATTAGCTGGAGAATTAAAAAAAAGGAAAATGTCTTAATAATGATTACACACACACTGGGTCTTCTTAAATGCTCGTATTATACTGTAAAAGCCGAGAGCTACATCAAAGCTTTCTGCAGTAAAGCATATTACACATCCGGGGCTGTTAAAGTTTGGAAAGTGTGTGCAGTGAAACAGCTAAAAGGATTAAATTTTATCATATTGTTTCGTGCAGTCAATCCAAAACTGAAAATGCTACACAGTCCTGCTCCTGCAATTTTAGTATCACTGTCAGTAATGCTTCTATTTACTTAAGAAAAAACACATACTTACGTAGCATTTATAAGCAGTTTTAAAAGATGTAATAAGTGGTTTATAACACACTATGATGTGGTTGTAAACAGGTAGAAGGAAATTTCAGGTATATATTTATGTACAGTATAAGTCAACAATTGCACTTCTCCTATGAAAACATATTTTATATTATTATTATAAGTGTGTTTTACCATATTATCATTCATTATCTGTTTATACAGCAGCCTTTACTAATGGGTGCACACAGGAGGAGTTATAGTTACAAATACATTAATAAACATTTATATCTGCTCAAAACCACAGTTATAGTGTGTTTCCATCACGTTAATGCTTTTAAGTTCTAAATAAGGGGACTTAAAGTAATGCTGGTAACAGTTAAGGCCTCCTGTGGCACATTAATGCAGAGGCCACACTACTTTTCTGCAGAATTATCTTTTGATTGACCTGTGCTAAGACCAGAGGCTATCACTGCTGAAAGAGTATTACATTTCTGCAAAGAGACAAAACTTAATCTAGAAGTGAACGTTGCTTATTTTCCAATGAAGGCCAAACCCACAACACGCAGTAAATGAGCACTGTTAACTTTAAATTCATGTGAGAAAAGGACTAAAGTGGCAGTTGCATGTTTGTTTTGGTGACAGTGGCTCTGCACTGTGTTTGCTGTAATCCTTCCTGCCCGTGTGATTGACAGCCACAGGTTGAGCAGCAGGTCTCTACCTTTAGTTTCTGTCCACTGCGGAGGAAATGTGTCGCCCCAGCCTCATCACAAACACTGACGGCAGCGGCCCTGCCTGTCCACTGACTCCTCTTTATGAGTTACATTCACTCACCTTTATAACCTCTTCACCTTTTTTTTATTCTTCCTTTCATTTCATGTGTCATCACGTAATATATGGTTCAACAAATATGTGCTTTTGGAGGCCAAGACAGGTAGTTTTAGATTTATGTCACTGATGGTTTAGGCCAGTATTCACATATCAAATGTGGGTATTTTCAAGTCCAAATAAAAAGTTTCCAGTTGGATTTTGTTCAATTCAGACTGGAAAAGCATCTGAAACAACATTCATACCATCATGGGACACACAAATTCTTCACTGAATCCAAACTAATGGCATTTATTTTAGGGTTAGTCACTGTTAAAGGCTCCACATGTATTGAGTGTCAGAGAAGGACAAGGATGCATGAAAAAAGAAGAAGAGGGAAGAAGTTAGTAAAAAAAAAATCTAATTAGTTGTGTAGAATCTGTATTCTATCTGAAGTGGACAGTGTGACTAGCTGATGCCTCCAGTGCTGGCCCAATATGTAAGTGTAATCCTATTTCACACACAGACACACTCATACTTATTCACACAGTGGGAGATTTTGCCTCATATTGCCCACGAGGGGCGACGACTAGGACTGGCTGAAAACACCCAGGCCACAGGCCGTCACTGCAGCGAGAGCAGAGACAGGATTGGAAACACGTGTATATTAATACCTGCTCAAGGCCCTGAGAAAATATATAGCCTCAGCTAACCTGCTAATAGCCTTAATTTGTAAGGTAAACAGTAGAAGAGTTTGACACTCACTCACCTAAGGTGCTTTTCCTCTGCTGCGCTGCCTCTGCTGCCTTCGGAGGCTTTGGAGGGACTGGTGGTGTTGAGGGGGGGGGACAACAGCGGCAAAGTTACAGCCTGCCCCCGCCATGCTATCTGTTAAAGTAATTTTCTCTCAAAGAGGAATTAATTTCCTTTCTCAGGCGGCCCACAGCGCCTGTGGCACAGCCTGTGTCGTCCACCCGGATCCCCAGAGTGTGGAGTTATTGGGACTGTGCATCTGTAAAACCTGTCTGAGCCACGGAGACCCTCAATCAACCACACATTTACATTTTGTTTTGTATAATTTCGATTTTAATCTGTACTGTATACTCTTTCAATTTACACTACAGTTGGTGTACAGTATTGTAGACAGTCTTATTGTTGAGTTGCTTATGGTTTGAGTTTTAGAGAGAAAGAGAAAATTTGGTGTCAGGTGGTTAATCATCTTTATTTTTTAATAAAATGCATGAAAGATTTATTTACAATATCTGACTTCTGTTATATGTATAAATTATATAGCTGGGAGATTTTAATTGCATTGACTAAAACCAGACTTTATAGTTTAGTTTTCTATTTTTGCATCAGAGGTTATGTTAATGAGTTTCAAGGCAAATACATTTATTTTTATTTTAGTCTTATAACTCCTTACATGAATAACAGCATCTTTTTTTACTTTTGTCTGTTTACTGGTTTTTATTCCAACTTTACTCGTAATAAATGACACTTTTATGGCCAAACTCTTTTAGTGCTACGGTGATGTGAAGTGCCGACAATATGTGATATGAGTGTTTCATGTATTTTGAGGTTATAGGTGGTTGAAATATTTAATTTTATATAAACTCTGGGGGTTTCCATGACTTTTATTCTGGTCACTCAGGAGTTCAGAGGCTAGGAATATTATTTTCTGTCTGTGTACTACTTTAAAACAGTGAAAAAAAATGTTGAAGGCTTGAATTGACATACAGAATAGTTCTTATTCAATTTGTACTGCTGCTACAGTAATTAGTAGTCATTTTAAAGAGGACAATTTATTATTTGAGGCAACTATTTTGAAATGAAAGCTGCTTGACTTTCATGACCTCATATGAAAGGTATAATCTGTATCACTATTGATGTGTTCCTTGGTTTAATGATGTGTTTCATTTCAAAGTGAGATAAACACCCCTTGCAAGAAAAAAAACACTGTTACACAATGATTGGTTGCACTAAATTCAAGAGGACTGCTGGTTGATTTTAAAGAATAGTAGGTAACTCACTCAGATGACAAAATGTCAACCCTTATTTTAGACTTGATCCTTTTGCATTATTATTTTAGAATAAAACTTTTTAAAGTATGAGAGAGACAGGGGTGCAGTGATTTAGTAGAACTCTTAACATAACAGCAGACACCAGCAGACAACACGATGTGCAAAGGAAACCATTAATTGAAGCAACAAGTATTCTTGCCTGCTGCCACAAGACTAACTGTATTTAAAGGGGTCAGAACTGACAAAGACAGGGTGACGTGCTGAGTTAACCCCGACACCTCATCTCCACCACCCCCACATCTCTCCACACTCTCTCACCTCCCCTCATAACCCTCTCCCCCCCTCCCCCAGCCACACCCATGAACCATTAAGGCAGTTTTCTTGCAGGAAAAAAAAGATGGCCACCGAAGGTCAGATCCAAGTCCAAAATAAATTGCCTTCTTTCCTGAGGCTCAGCCATTTTAATAGTACAGATTTATTGTGCTGTGCTTTTTGGAGGGTGATCATATGTATGTGGTCAGTAGCGCGTATGCAGTCTGTGACCCAGCCTCCCTCTCACGTTACACCCTATTTATAACATCCCCTCTGCCGGCTCCCCTCGTTCTGCAGTTCCTAGGAACCTCCTTCTGCTCCCAGCCTCGAGCTCCAGTCCCCTGTTCCTCCTGACATCTGAGAGTCTCTGCTGCAGCTTATCCTGGGCTAACTGTTTATCCTGTATAGCCTGGCAACTGGCCGCATGCTCCGGATTACCGCAGGACACCCATTTCAAAACATACTTTACTTTCTACTGTGACTATTCGAATTTCTTAACTGGAGGAAAAAGTTTTTGGGTTTGTCAAGGGAAAGAAAGAGAAGCATCTTGGATATGTGCTTGTGATCTTTTTCTTTTTGGCTGATTTAGTAACTTTACCCTTTTTCACTTGCCCTTCTCACCTTTCCTGGAGGGCCGTGTGTGTTTGCACGCGATGGATCACACACTGTTCGGCTGTCTGCGGAGCCCCCACGCCCCGGCGCAGGCCCTGCATCCCGCCTTTACCCAGTCTCCCCTGACTCTGCACGGACGCTCGGACCACGTCTCCTACCCTGACCTGGCCTCTTCATCCTCCTCCTCCTCCACCTCCTCACCAGCGCCCTGTATCATCTCCAGCTACCCAGCCGATGACAGCCTGTTTCCCGGGCAGCACCACCACCACCCCCACCGCGGCCACCTGCCCTCCCAGCAGCATCATCACCCGCCTCAGCACCATGCATCTTGGCATATTCCACAGATGCCTTCACCCGCTGGTTCCACACGCCACAACCTTTGCCACCCGCACTCCCACTCATCCCACGATAGTGGGCCCACACCCCCAGACCTGGGCCACCCTGGTGGGCCCAGTATGTGTGCCAGCACCCCCAGTCTGGGCAGTGGCAGTACCCCTACAGGGGCCTCCTGTGTGCCTGCAGACTTTGGCAGACAGACTCTGTCACCTGCTGAGGCCGAGAAGAGGAACAGCAAGAGGAAAAGTGACAGTTCAGGTAAGAGGAACTTAGATCTGAGTTTCTTACTGTGGTTTTTAAACCAAGAGTGAAAATGGTGAGAGATTTGAGATTTTATTCCTCAGACATTTTTCTGTAAATATTATTAACAAATACGCTGCTTTGGACACACCACACAACCAAAGAATTGATGTAAAATTCTTTTGAGGCATTTCCAGCATGTTCTTGCTCAGTCTTTTTCTTAGATAAACATCATCACATAAATATAAGAGTTATAAGAAATTCCAAGCAGAGCTCAAGAATAACACAAACATACTTGTGATTCTAAATCTTTCAACAGCACACAACAGCAGAGATATTCTGCAGCTCTGATAGAAAAACAGAAAACTGTCTGAGAAGCAGTTTGTAGGTGTTGGCTGACACGCAGCGAGGGTGTTGCAGCAGGCACACTGAAGCATGGAGCAAAGGCCACATCATAACTGTGCGGGCACATCTGACTTCTGGCATGTTTTGTTTAAAAATCACATCTGGTTTGTTGCGACACACTTTAGAGGGCAGAAAATGAGGCACACAGTAAAGAATTAATGTCATGGATTGTAAAAGACTGTAACGGCGCCTCGCACAACACTAAACACCCCGACAGACGGAGAGTTTCAGGCTTTCTTCCTTTCTAAATCTCATGGCTAAAATAAAACACGTCAGGTTTACTGAACTAAAATGAAAGCCTGGGAAACAGAATTATTCAGTTTCGCATTTGACAAAATCAATGCTAAGTTTAAAGGCGTCGATTGCAGATGTCAATTTCAAGTATATATATACTAATAGAATTCAAAATGAATTTATATTATTTAATTCAGTATGAAACAGCTTTAAATAAATAGGATATTTTGCAGCTCTTTTTTTGTGTATTATAAATTATTTCACTATCCCAGATAAATATTCCAGTACGTTACTCTAAAAGGTACCTAAAAGACAAGTCAGAGAGATTTTACTGTCGTAGATACAGTCAACTGTATGTTCTGCACCTGCACCGTGAGCTTCAAGGTCACTTGTTTGTTGTTAGGAAATTTGCGATTTAGCAAAATTTGTGACTTGACAGCTGCTGGTGTCTTGAGCTCAATCTGGCCAGTTTTTAAAGATAGTCCGTAAATTATGAAGCTGTATTTATGGCTTTACATTGTCCTTAAATAGGGACAGACACAGAATTATATAACCTGAATATTAATAATAATATACACAAACTCTAACAACAGAGATTCATATAAAAAATAAATAAAAAACAAATCCCTCTTTTAGCACTGTGCTCAAATAGGTAACACCTCCCTGATGACCTGCAGAACATTTCCAACCTGCAGTCACCACAATAATCAATCACGGCATGACAAACTGCCGGGGTCAGGGTCGCGGGAGTTCTTGCAGGGAACGTGATATTAGGGAGAGTTCTTAGTTTTCCAGGGAAAGTGTGCTCGCCACTCTCTCTGTCCATTTGAGGATTGCGGGGCCCTCAGCCCCGATCCAGCAGCCTTTTAAAGGCCTCTTTGTATGCACAGCGAATCACCTGCACTTGACCACTGACTGATACCAGTATAACTGCATGTGATTAATTTTCGCTCAGGATGCTGGTGGTCATCTCAGGGAGTGTCTGTTCCCTTTGACACACCGGCTGGTGCCGCAGTTTGCAGAACTCAAGTGTGCAAAAATATAACCGGACTAATTCTTGACTGACTGTGGTTGATAGACAGTGTAACAGCACTGGAAACATGTATTTGTAATAATTCAGGATATAATACCAAACACTAGAAAGAGCAGGTATAATCCTCATTACTCACTGATTTAACAGAAACTCCAGATGTTATGTGCTAGAAAATTAAAGGTAATATGTCAACATTACATAACATTACAGGTTTAATTTTCAGTTTTATAGTTCTGTTTGTGCTAAATGTCTTGTTACCCACATGTAAAGTGTTGCAATAGTATATTTAATCCACAAATTCAACACACCACCTCCTATTTCCTTTCCTCCTTTGTCAAATCATTTGGAAACCGAGCCTCAGCCTCCAAATCCTGCTTCCCCTGTAACAATAGTTCCTGCATACTCATTACATGTGCTGTGCATTCTCTCCACGCTAACACCAATCACGCTGATTATCGGGGGCTAACTAGGTTGCTGACTCAATCAGCTGTCTAAATATCACACCACTGCCAGTTGCATGAGATAGAGCCCTGATTGGGTTTCACCATCTGGACCAGAAACTTGAGCGAAACCTGAATTTAGATACAGAAATAATAACAAAACCTGAGAGCTCATTTCCATGCTAGGTTTACCCTCACCCCCTCCCCTTTCACTTGAATATGAAGCATCTCAACTTTCTGCGTCTAACACTCAGTTGTGATTGTTTCCTCAAGGAAGGCCACAGGGTGGGCTAATGAGATGAGCCACCTCCATGGTATTTTGGGTGTCTGGTTTCTGGGGAACCTGTTCATTTTTTGTGGGCAAGCTGGGGAGTTTTAGCCCTGCAGAGTGTCTGTCAGTGCACTCCGCTGAGTCTCTGGGTTATATTTGCATAAACTGGCGCTGTCAAGGGAGTGGTCGTTCTTTAAAAAGTTACTAGATTTTCTGTGTGGAACAATAAAAGGTGCTTGAAGTCTTATTTTGCCGAGACAGTGTTATAAAAAGGAGGCGTGAGGTTCTGAAAGTCTGTTGCTGGCAGGCAAATTTTCTTTGAATAACTTTTAGAAAAACATTACGGACGTGTTCACACATTTGACTTCATTCTTATGAGATGCCGCTGTAATATTATTTTACCTACGGGAAAATTAAAAAGTCCCAACTTTTACAGAGGGACAGTGACAATTTTCTATCAGGAGAGAAAAAATCAGCAAATCAACATTTTGCCTGTCCGTTCTTACTGTGAAAAAGATCATGGTATTATTTTTGAGAGGGTTCTTCCAGCACTCAGCGCCGTTCATTTGGGAACCCTAAACGACGTGCCCTGTCTGGGTGCATGTATTTTTCTCATATTATTCCTCCTTTTTTGTGGAGAGATGAAAGTTACAGCGGGGACCTAATTGCTGTGGTGTAGTGGCTATGTCATAAAAGCCTGCCGCTCGTTTTAACTCCAGGCCTGCTGGTCTGAAGCAGCTGGCTGTGTTATTCTTTTATTTCTCTTTACACAATGTCTGTGTTTACCAGAGAGAGCGAGTGGATAAATACGTCTGAAGGCCCGCTTCAATCAGCCACACACTGTTTGGAGCGCTTGGGTTGAAATTACAGGGAGGGAGAGGCAAGGTCAAGGGGGGAGCCGGACACAGGCTGCGGGTCAAGCAATGATCTGTTTCATTTCATAAAATTCATGTGGGAATTCTTGCAGTTTATATATCTGTTTTGTTTGTCCTTGGCTCTAAAACTGTGTGAGTGCCATACAAATATAACTTTTGTAGAGCAGTTTCAGTTTACCCTTCTTCTCTTCAGCCTCTCAAGGGAGTTATTTTACTCTGAAAAAACATGCACTTAATTAGAAGGAAGATCCTCTTTCTGGCAGAAAAACAGAACCAACAGGGGTCCCACTGGAGAGAAATCTTAGGTGAGGAGATAGCCTCTCCTCTGACGTGGCTTCAGGCTTCACACTGTTTTTTGAGCCTGGCTCTGAGCTGCAGGACTATTTACAGTTTGGCTTGACACAGGCCTGCTGGATTAACACACACTACAGAACAGGACCGCAGATGAATTTGCATGCAATCATTGCTGCCTTCAAGTGCAACATGCAACTGAAGCATGTCCAACAGTGAAACCACAAAGGCTGCTCACAATAGGAAATTTTAGGAGAGTAAATTAACCGTACGTGTTTTCTTCGGAAAGTTTGTGGAAATACCAAAACAAAATGTATTTTCCGAGGTGATGAGCTAAAGTGGAGATGACACACTCTGCTGATTTTAATTTTAAATTTTTACATTTATATATCCCACATTTTTCTTTGGGAAATACATAACATGTTGCAAGTCTCTTCTTTGTATATGGTACTCACACATGTATTCTTTTATATTTTCTTATGTTCATGTGGGAAACACATTTTTTCTCCAGCATGCTTTCTATCATATTATTGGGTAACATTTAACGTTATGCATGCATAATGTTTTTAAGGCTTTTGCCTGCAATTTTCAATTTTTTCATCTTATGATCACAGAATAAAAAACAAAAGATTAATCAAAAGATACAAAGCTGAAAAAGGAAAGAAAAAAAATGAGTGGAATTTTGGCAGGTTTTACCACCAAAGGAGAAATTCTTAAGTAAAAATGAAATATGTATCCTGCACACTGTAGCTGTTTTGTTTCATATTTAAAATAAGGTTGGAGCAGTAGATTCCTTTAAGTCAAATTAAATCCATGTTGGCAGTGTAAAAGCCAGCTTATTGTAATAGCACAGCTGCCACAGTCAGACACACATGTGTAGCCGCCCGTGAGTCTTTCCAGCCACTTAAAGTGTTCATAAACAATGACTGAACAATAAAGTGTGATTGACAGCTCCCATTGTTTCTCTTACCTTGCCTCTTTTCTTCCCCCTGCTGACTCACACCTGCCACATAACATTCGCTTTATTTTTTATTTTTGTTGCATATAAATCTGGCCTGAGTGAAACCTGTGTGGTGTTTGGTTTCAGAGTCCCAGGACGGGAATTACAAGTCAGACGTGAGCAGCAAGCCCAGGAAGGAGAGGACAGCGTTCACCAAGGAGCAGATCCGAGAGCTGGAGGCCGAGTTTGCCCACCACAACTACCTAACCAGACTAAGGCGCTACGAGATCGCCGTCAATCTCGACCTCACTGAGAGACAAGTATGTTCCTACCCACAGCTGTTTCTTTCCCCTCAGGTTCAGACATTACTGAACCCCCTATTAGCACATTAATGCCATGTTGTGAAAACAGAGGTGGCCTCGGGACGACGACGAGGCTTTTCAGCTCGCTACTGTGTTTTTGTAACTTTGGTGAGAGGGCTATTGTGCTCCAGATGTGGCTGTGTGACGGGACTATCATATTCCAGATGTTCCTGTCTATTCTTTGAGACAGGCCACGGTCAAGACAGGGAGACGGGCTGAAGGAAGTGCTGTCTAGCAAGTCACTTCCTCTCTCCCACTACCCCTGCGAGCACAAAGTGGTCTCCGAGCGTGGGCCGGTTGCTGTAAAACGCAGGCACATGAAATAAATAACAGGAGACAAATGGTTGGGGGAAGGAAGCGGCGTACAGCCTGTTGTTCTCTGACACCCGTTTGGAAGCTGTAAGTCACACTTAGTTGACACCCTGCCTGTGATATTTTGCGGTGTGATACAGTGAAGATTGAATGTAAAGAACAGACTGGAGTGAGATACTCTAGTGTGTCAGGTGATACCTCAGATTATGATTCCAAAGCTATACACATGTGAGCCTTATGGATCATGTGTTTATAAATAATTATATATCTTATGTCACGCTACATTACAAAGCATTAATGACCACATAAAGCAACTATGCATAATACTACAAAATTTGCTAATGAACCTACATGAATCCTCTGACAGAGAACACAGCTCTAGTAGAGCTTTTCCTATTGTCAACATTTTGATTTGTGTAACTAATAACATGAGCAATGGCTCCATTCCATTTAGACAAGGACCATGCTTTTTATTGGACATGCTGTTTCAGTGACACAGTTTACTGGGACACCTGAATGGAACAGAGCCACCATTAATAATATTAGTTACACCTGCTTTTCCTGCAGTCCCTTATTAAAATGTCAGCCTGTGAAAAAGATCTATTGGCAGAGAGTTTATTTGTATAGGGCCTTGTACCTAGCATGAACAACAAATCAGTGTGCTCACTATAAGGCATAAAATATATTAAGACAAGATATAAGAGAGACATACGACAATAGAAAAAGAATAAGCAGAGTGATAAAAATTACATTGCACTACAACGCAGTGTAATATATGAATAAACAGTCCTAACTATCTTCGTCTTTGCTGGCTCTCTGACTGGAGCCTCGGTTGACTTTCGATCAGTTTTCTTGTGGCTCAGTGAGCTGAAAACATCAGTAGTGTTGTCAGGGTTCAGTTCCCGATGGGGCCACCCATGCTAAAAATGTACAGGATACACTCGTGGTACTGCATAAAGGGCGTCAGATAAAAATGTCACTAAGAGGAATCTCCCAGTGGATGAAATCGTCTGCAGGTGTGTTTTCAGTGCCTCTCGACGTAAAGTGAGTAATAAACCTGCTCAGTCACATTTAGGATCTTACTCATCAATCCGAAAGCAACTGGAAACTGACATGAGGAGTGATAAATATATCATAAACTGTTTTAAGTAACCCTCTGCTTTTGCTTAATATTGCAAAGGTGAAAAAAAAAGTTTGAAGGAATTCTTCTAAACACTACGTCAGGCAGAAGTCCATTCAACTCCACAGGGCCACCGAGTACAGAGTTTGCCACCATAATTCCTCTTCTCCCAGACCGTTACAATTAATCTTTTTGTGGCTCGAAGCAGCATTAAATGTGCATGAAATTTCTTCAGCTTCACGCGGCATTTCGTTGCATGTGACCTCAGTTTTGTCGGGGGGAAAATATACAGCAGGAGATAGTGAGGTAAATATTGGCATTACAATCAGTTGGCCACAGCGCCTGATTTATGCTGTATGTGCTGTTTGCGGAAATTTGATGGATGTTTTATGTCTTTGTAGGCCGTGAAAACTGGAATATTTTTCAAAGACGGTGGAGGTGGAGCTGCAGGGCCTAACTTCTTGTAGGTTTAGAGTTTAAACCAACATAAGAAAGAGAGAAAAAAGACTGAATATACATTGTGGATTGAACTATTCTCAGTACACATACATTTTTGTGTATATGTCTGGATCAAAACGAGGTTAAATTTGGTTGAAAAGTGACTGTTGTTTTAGACCTCAAACTATTGTTTTAACTGCGTATTAATGACTAAATTTCAGTGTAAAGTAGGTGGTAAATACACACTGAAATATAGTCACTGAAATTCTGTTAAAACAACTGGACTAAACTAGACAACAGCCCAGTTTTTCAATAAAGTCCGTCTAAGTCTAAGTCTTTTAAGCTAGGTGTCTAGCTGTGACTTACAAACCAGATCACACCAGTTCACTGTTTGCTGTGTGACTTTGATCACGTGTTTAATTATCAGTAGTGTGTTTTTTAGAATGTTTCATGCTCATGGATGCTTAAATGAGCCGTTTCGAAACAGTGCATCCTGTCATCCTGGTTAAATTGGACGTAGAGGTCAGGAGTGTTCAGTGTGATGTGTTGTGATTTGACAGTGAGTTTGAGAGAGCGTGTGTGCACGTAAGCCTTGAGTATCACATGTTTGGTTTGACATCAGATCCCTGACATAAACGAGTGATCCTTTGCTGGAGTCCCCTCCTCTCGCTTGCTCTCAGAAAAGGCACGGAGGCTTGTAAAGAATCCAAGGTGATACTCAGCACGGCGTACGCCCCTGACGTGTAAGACAAACGTTTGTGCTGTCAACCAACTTCCTGACCATGTGACCGCTCGGTCCCCTCGGAATGACACTCCCCAAAAATAAACCCACCCCACCTTGTGTGACAGGGGTGAGCTCGGCCTCCCCCCCTCACTCCCCCTCCCCTGAGTGTCGACACTCAGGGAGCCTCTGCTGCTACTTGACGTGCAAACCGTTTTAAGCAACAGCTTAATCATCAATCTGAGAGACGTAAATATGGTTGAGGTTGTTGAGTCAGGGAAAAACAGGTAGATGCCAAGTGGCAGATGGAATAGTACATGCACACATAATTGCTGCTGTAGAAGTAGCTGCCAAACTTTTAGAGAAAGTTGCTGTCAAGCAGTAAAGCTTCCTAATTGCTTCTTGATTATTTCTGTGACTGCTTAAGAGCAATGAATTTGATATTTTCTGTCTACTTCACCCTGTAGGTGAAGGTGTGGTTCCAGAACAGGAGGATGAAGTGGAAGAGAGTGAAGGGCGGCCAGCAGGGGGCAGCAGCTCGAGAGAAAGAACTAGTGAACGTGAAAAAGGGAACTTTGCTGCCGTCAGAGTTCTCTGGCATCGCAGCGCTCCACCATTCGACGGACTCCTTAGCCAACGAGGACAGTCACGACAGCGACCAGAGCTCCGAGCATGCTCACTTATGATGCACACACACACACACCCCCATCCCCCCCTCCGAGTACAGGCCCTGCCTCTGCCTCAGGACTGTCCTTAGAAGGACTGCTGTTTGCTGATTCGTCATCGTCATACAACGATGCTAAATAAGTGTACAAATGTACAGAGGAATGACGTGTGTTAGAGAATACAATCATCATGCAGGCAAAATGTATATTTCAAGAACTGAGCACATAAAGCAAGATGGTGAAATATTTCAAAATACCATTGGTTAAGAATTTCCTTTATAAATGCCAAAAAAAAAGAATATCATAAATATTGAAATGTGATGTTTTGGCTACAGAAAGTCACTGAATATTACAGTACATTTTGGAAATCATATTTAGTCAAACTGTTGTAAACATTCCATGTTGTGTGCCTTGGGAAAAGCAGGCTACGGCTTTGATTTGCACTGTTGAACATACAGTCTGCACCTCAATAAGTTTCTACTGTATAAAATGTAAATTACGATGTAATTGAGTTATTGATCAAATCAAGTGCCAGGAGATCAAATTTGCCTAGCTAATATAAATGATCTGTAAATAATTCTCAGTATTGTCTTACCTTAACAATAATTTTATACCCACACTATTCAGCTCATGCAGTAATAAACACTGACAGTTCTTTAGTCAACACTTTTCTGCCTGGTGATGACATTTTGTAAACAAATCTGAATCCTGAAAAAAGCATTTTATTAAATCTTTTCGGGGACAGTTGCAAATTGAATAAAATTTAACCAGTGGTAAATGGAATTTCTTATGATTTCATGTCTTTCCATCCATCCGTCCATATAAATCTGGGCTGATGTATTTGTGTTTCATGAAGTGGAGCTGAAATGAATTAAACATTGCAGAGAGTGTAGAAAGCTGGTGACGGGGGTGCATGCTAAATTCACCTTTGCCTCAGGGTAGGGTCAGGATTCCTGCCAAGGCTCAGAGAGAGAACCCGCAAAGGATCGTATTCTGTTACAAAATCCAGTTGAAAATAATTTCATGACTTGATCTCATCTTTCACCACATTGTGATTGTGCATTCTAATTTGTTGAGGAGGCACCTCACACGACATGTGAGGTTTGTCCTTTTTTCCCTCTTTCCCCTAAAGCAATCCACGGGATGAATGTGATCCTTGTTTTTTAAAGATTGCAACTATAATTCAGTGCAAGTATGGAGGACACTCATCTCTTCCACTGGGCCTTAATAATCTAACTTGATTATAAAATGACTCATATATACTCACCTCCAAATACGGTCTTCACTTCACTTGCAGGTGTTTACTGATGTTTAACTCCTGACTCTTGACTGTTGAATAAAACAACAACAACAAAAGTGAGCACATCTGGCCTAAAGTTCAATATGAGCATTTAATTAATGTGGGGAGAGAGTCCTGCTGTAACATGCCTCTATTCTATTTAACTACAACCAGCATTACAACTGTATGCAGTAAAGGAAAATGGGCTTTGGTCTCTTAATGACCTCTATCATGACCTCTATCATCATAAGGCAAATTCTTGCATTTTCAGTGAGACAGCTGGATGAGCATTCCCAAGCACAGTACTGATGGGAAATGATGTTTGGCCTGTCATTGGGGGGCATCAGCCTGTGCTATCACATGTCTACTATCATTAACAGGTGACACCATTATCTAACCTGACCTCGTGTACCTTTAAACTGTCCGTGACTCCCACCCAGTGAAAGAGCAGGCAAGTCACTTGAGTCATCGGGTGGGCACTCAACTCACTAACTTGGGCCAATCACTAAGGTTGAACAGTATGTCTGGTCCAGTGTCCCACTGACCCCCCTCTTATCTGCACCCATTCACTTAACACACCGCCCTCTGCAAGCTAAGGGCTGGTTTATACTAGAAAAGAAGTGACAGAAGCGTTTCCACCTGATTTGAGTTTGAAGGTGGATTGAGAGGGGAAGACATTGACTTTCATATTATCTGAAAAATACACACAGGTTTCAACAGGTACAGAGTGCAGACTTAGTATTTTTTGAGACCATACTAGTCTAACCTTTAACTAGTATATGATCTATTCTGTGTAAATATGTAAACACTGTACATGTGGCCCAGTTACATTTGGTTAAAATACGACGAAAAATAAACTTGAGGTGGGAAAGGGGGCCAGGGGAACTCTCTGCTCCTGATACCTAGCCACAGCCCTGCTGAATACTTATACTTTTGGTACTCAAGTAAGTTTTACACCCAAATAATTTTTAAAACTGAACACCACTCAAACAAAGACAATTTATGACCACGAACAGACGGAAACTCGAGCTTAGCTGCCAAAGACACTCCACAGTACTCACTAACTTACAGTGGGGTTACATAACCACAAATTCTCGCGAGATAAAGCCACTCGGAAGGCGACACCTAGAAGAGTCCAGACTAAAGGTAAAGTCGCCTCTTACAGATGAAGCAGGATTAGTAGGTAAACGCTGCAGTAACTGCTGCCTGCGGCCGTTTAAAGTGACACACACTCGACTTTCTGCCATGTGAGAAGTTTGCTCATGTGCTGTCACGCTCTCCATTTCGCAGCTGACCTACTTAACGCGAGACAGATAAAAACAAGGCTGTTAAAAGCTCAGTAGCAGGAGTCAGGTTTATAGGAAGGTCCTGCCTGCGTGAGCCTACAGTGTAATACCTGCACAGGTAAAGGAAACCCACCTGAAGCGCAGCGGGAGGAGCAAAGTGCTGGCAATGGCTGAAGCTGTGGAGCTCGGTTCGGTGCCCGCGGGGCTCCGGGCCATGTTTTTAATGCTCACACCGAATGAATCATCTTTTCAGAAGGTGGAAGATGTTCCTCAGTATGTGCAGCAGGTGAGTATGGCCTCGCTCTCACTCACTTCCAGTAAATGTTGTGATTTGTTGTGCAGATGTCAAACCAGTCCTTCCTCTCAGTGTGAGACACCTCAGACGACCTTTACTGTCTTTTACTGTAGTAGAAGAACTTTATTGCAAGGCTGGGTTCAGCACGTAGGACTCTTTCATGCCAAGGTTTTGAAGACAAATTGATTTTTGATTAAAAGCTACAGACTCAAACCCAACAAGACCCCAGACCCCCCGGTGAGACACTGAGTTACAGAGTATTTTAAATTAAAGACAGTACATCAACTCTGTGAGGCAATTCAATAGGTCTACTAACACTTCATATATAAGAAGCAATTTATTATATGTATAATACAATTATTTAATTACTAGTAGATTAACCCATTAATCAACAAGATGTATTTTTGTACTTTATCAGTCAGTGGTTTACAAGCTTCTCTACAGGATGAGAAAGTTCTCCAACCTCTTTCCCATAGGGTAGTGTCTAAACGTCATCATGAAATCAAACAGCGTACATGGTAAGTCAGTACGTTAGGTAAGTGGGTGCTTTATTTATGTAGCACCTTTTAAGAGCAGAGACATCACACAGTGCTTCACAGAGGAGATAAAAGGGACATAAAAAAACATAAATACAGAATAAATAGAAAAATACACACAGACACAAGAACCTAAAACTTTTAGTTTGGTTGTGTTACAGGTCACTCCAGGTGTAACATGAATACCAGAGTAAACTGCAACTGGTCCTTCCCGTTTCAGAGTAAAGACAAAGAAACTTTGTGGCTATCTTATTTTGTGATCATGTTAATTGGATCTAAATTTAAGTAAGAATACTAATTATCTGTGGAACTTGGACAGTAAGGCTGCATAAATTTGGCTGATATCATTTGAAAATTAGCGATACCTGAGCTTCAGAACAGACATGAAGGCACATTTTTGATACCTTATTATGAGGAATTTCAACCTTCTTCTATAAAACTAAATAACGTATGGATGAAAAAAGTTTAAACACAAGCACCTGTACAGTAAGTGTGGGAAATGAAAATTTCAGATTGAGTAACCCAAGTATTGATTTGCTGATGGCTATGGTACTCTGTTTCCCATTTTCCATCAACACAGAATGGGTTCTGTTCAAGTTTGTACGTTTAAATTTGAACCTTTTTGATCATTTCAAAAATATATGAGTTCAGAACATGAAAAGCTGGTTCCCATCTGGAACCAAATAATAGCAGCTTTTCAAATGCAAACCATGACAACATTAGTGGGTGTGTCATTTTCTACAAGTTGGAAAGAGAGGATAGAGAAGGCAACACCGGAGGAAGAAAGGTCAAATATTTGATCTGCTGACAAATATCTGTAATAAGAGAACAAACACTTGTAGGTAATGGATGAGATCCACCATTGTGCTTGGTGCAATGGCCTCCATTATGACGCACACTTGATTACAGTGATTCCACTCAAAACTAGCGGAGACCATAACAAATTTAGTGGAAAAGGTTAATTTGTATTGAAGTTGTGAGGAAGTCAGATGAGAGCCAGCTGATAGTCGACTGAGAGATAAATTAAAGAGGAGGACAGCTCCTCAGTGTGTGACAAATATTATTTTGTTTGCCTGATGGTTTATGAAGGAAGACATTCTGAAAGTCCCCGCAGACAACAACCATGCTATCCTCTTCATGCAGCATGAAGTAAAAAGATTTGATTCGTCACAACGAGTCTGTCATTTGTCCTGTTTGTCCTGTGTGAAGGATGAGCAGATTTGTAAAAGAACAAAAACACCACCAGTTATTTATTTTTATTGTTAGTTGTCTTTTAAACCATTCTGTATTTTTGTAGAACAAACAAATAATCAGTTAATTGAGAAAAGAATCAGCTGATTAATACTGGAAATAATAGTTAGTTGCCGCCCTGAATCTGACCAACACGCAGCATTATAAATGAAAACATAGTGACTGTAACTAAAGTCATGAAACAAATGTAGGTCAAGCTCCAAACTCTACTTAAGTCCAACACTTCAGTAAATCTACTTAATCACTTCTAACTTTTTGCTTAAATTAAAAAAAAAACAAAACAAAAAACATCAGGGGTTTCTGCTACTTCTTACTGTCAGTTTACTGTGTCTCATTTTCCTTTTATTGTGGCGAATGTCTGGTGCAGGTTTAACAACACATGTTTGTCATGAGGTTTTATGGAGCACATCAGGGGAGGAGAACAATTACCCCCACAGCAGGAGTCCCTATAATCCACTACCAAACATGATTAAACAAATTTGTTATTGCTGCAGGGCTTGATGGTGTTAAAAGTTAGCATGAGTGTGTGTGTGTGTGTGTGTGTGTGTGTGTGTGAGCAAGTTTGTGACTCCACACTGTTTACAGTTTGTGATGTGTCATTAATTATTCTGCACAACTGTTCTTCTCTGGTCCCAACAGCCAAATTAATTAGAAAAAACAAAACACAATCTTCTAATTTTGGAGTTGTTTGGAATTATGAGTTGTGGGTTGTTGCCAGATCTCTCAGCTGTGATAAAAGTGTATTGTCCGGCTGTATGTTTTCAGCCAACATCAGTCGTCTGTAACCCCATTAAAAAAAAAAAAAAAAAAAAAAAAAGAAACTGTTTGGGGAAAATGCAGACATCTGGTCCACAAATGTCATGTTCCATGTAAGGTTGAATTCAGAAGAAAATAAAATAAGATTATTAGATGCCACAACAAACAGTCCACACAAGCTCAAGTATGCTGCAGTATAAAATAGGCTTTCCTTAGTGTGATTTTCAGTTTATTTGTAAAAAGATAAAAACACAGGGAAAGACATTTTTATGGCATGCAAGATCAAAAAGGGACCAAGAAAAAACATTTATATGAAACAAAAGGAAAAACAGGAGCAAAAAATGGAGACAGTGATGGAAAAAGGAGAGATGCATGTGATAAGAAGAAAAAATACTTTAACAAAGACAAGCTTTTTCCCTCACAGCACATGAGAATGAACTTGCCCTGCTGAATAATTTTGTCCCGAGCTGTCAAGAACGCAGAGCTGCAGAGGTAAAACTATCTGCTAGACAGGAGAGGGAAAAAAAGGAGGGAAGGTTTTAGGCTGGCGTCCAGAAAGATAATCTCTCTCTCAGCGGGTCTGGAGGAGGTCTGCCTGCGCTGCGAGCCCATTTGTTAGCTGCAGCTCCGCAGTCTGCTGCCAGATGTTGGAGCGTTGCGTGTGATCGCATGTCCCTGTTGGTGCTCTCGCCTCTGCTTGTGCACACACATTCACACACACTCACGTCACACACCTGCATTGCTAAAGTGGAAGCATTCACATGTGGATATGCACACACATGCGCGCACACACACACATACACAGTCACTCTCACTTCCATTCTCACACACACACACACATACTTCCTCCCTCCCCACCTGCAGATGTGCTCCTCTGCGGTCCCGTCACGCCCTCGCTCTTGGCGGGACCATGTGTCCCAGTTATGACTGCAGTGACTTGGTCAATGAGCGCCTTCCAGCTAAAGCTAACCAGCAGGGCTGACACGCTGCTGAAGTCGCAGTCATGACCTGTTTGCTAACCCTGTCCCTCACTAATTTGTTCCATGTTTGACAGACCCATTAAGAGGTTATTACATGTTTCCAGCACAGTTAGAAATAGAGGCTCGTCACTGACTGTATAGTTAGTGCTCACCATTTGTTTTGTCGTAACTACTTACTAAATGTCATCCATTCTCTGCAACATTTGGAAAGTAGAATTGTCATTTTAATCTTTGTTTGTTAGCTGCTAATTAAAATAAAAACATCCTGTACATGTTTGTCTTTATGGATAACACATTTGTCAGCCACATTGCTGCAGCATGTCTTTAAAGTTGAAAATACAGACAAAAACTGCAGCAAGTTATTTTTACCTCTTCATTTAGCTGAGGTCACTTATTATAGGATGACTTTGTAAAATTAACTTTCTGTCGCCCTGTTAGTTACCACAGGTTACTTGGGATGTGCTGTCACAAAATGTGCAAGTTTGGAAAGACAAGTTTTGATTTCCTCTTTATTGAGTTACAAAATGGGATTATTTATTTTGGGAGAACTGAGTTCGAGAAGTAAAAGTCTCATTCATTTTCTACATAGGCAACATAAGATGACTCGAAGTTGGAGCAACTCCAAGCCTTGGATGGACAAGAAACCCTCTTCAAACTATCAGTAGAAAATATGAGCAACTAGAAAATATCTTGTGCTTTCATATTAAGTCAGACCTGTGTACATAAAAACATATGGAGAGAAGTTAGCTACAACTCCCGAGGTACAAATATCCAATCACAATCTGTTGCAAGATTATGTTCTGGTTCAGGGTCAGTGTTGGATGAATTCTTGTTGTTAATGTTAAGGCCATTACTTTTTAAAATGTGTTTCTAATGGGAATTTGGAAACCAAAGAGCCTCAGGCCTCTGGATCGAAAATTTGGTAACTAGTAAACTTATACAGCAGAGAAGGACATCTGAGTGAAATATATCCATCCATCCATTATCTGTACCGCTTATCCTCAAGGATCTAATCCCAGCTAATCCCAGCTGACACTGGGTGAGAGGTGGGCTACACCCTGGACAGGTAACCAGTCTATCACAGGGCTTAAGTGAAATATAAACCATGTATATAATAACAATAGATTGGTAGATGACTTAAATATTTTATTCTCAGACTTAACTATTCATGAAAAGCCAGCTAGCATACCTGCTCAACCTGGCAGTTACATGTCGATGGTTACTGGCTACTACGCTAACAGGCTAACTAGCTAACTAGCTAACATTACCTAAAAATTAAAATGTGTGTTTTGTTAGCCCTGATGTTTCGCTCGACCAGTGAGATCATTTCTACCTCCAGTGCAGCTCTGCTCAGACAAATGTTTGTGATCTCCGATCTGCCAATACATTGTGGCTTTAGTCCCGCTGCTTCAGCCTCGCACAGTGAAACAAACACCATGGATCACAAGACATGAAAGACCTGCAAGCTTTTAGCTCATCTGCCAAAACAAATACTCATGCTCAACATAACTGGGAAAGGCAACAGTGGACTTGAAACTGTGTTGTTTTCACAGTTTGTAACACTGCTGAATCATGATTCCCCCTGTGTGTGTGTGTGTGTGTGTGCGTGTGCGTACAGGCCACTCCTGTCTTTGTAGGGCTGATATTTCTGGAGCTGTTGGTGGGTGTGCTGAAGACAGGAGCCCCAGTGATCACCATCAGTGATGGACTCACCTCTATATCTGCTGGAATGATCTCCAGACTCCCACTGTGAGTGTTAATGCAGGTCATACAGTGTGATATAATAGGATGATATTACTGTGTGTAGTACCAGAATTTTTTTTAAAAACCTTTTTTTTATCTGACATTTTTTGTCATTATCAGAGCTGTTGGCACCTGCATGATTCAGGTAAATCAGTAAAGCTGTAACTTTAAATCTTCTTGTTTAAAAGGCCACCAAAGTGAGGCCCATGTGGTGGGGGGAAACAGGGGTACATGGTGTTCCTCTATAGGTTCTGGAAAATTAGGTGTAGCTTAGCGTGGAGAAAATGAAAGCTGTGTCCCATTTCTCTCTTCAAACACAAGGGCCGTAATGTCCAGTGGGGATAATCCCATTTTTGTCACCCTCACTTTATTATTTAAGAGTTACAGTTATTATTATGCGCTCAAAGCAATAAGCTCAATAAGTAGCAGAAAGGTGTTTTGCAGCTTTGCTCTTTCCCTGGGTTTCAGCTGTCAGGCTACATACAGTTTGCCCTGTTTCATTGAAGAAGGTTGTTGCAGTCTGAAAGGAATACCTGCTGACACTACTCAGGGCTGAGAAAGGCACTTCCAACTTGTTCAGATAAAAAAAAAACTTCTACATTCTCCTAAAATTTGGCTAAAATTGAAGATCAGTCTAAGATCAGATTGTAAAGCACAAAGCTCTTGATGTAAATACAAAATTTGTCAATGTACGTATATGCAAAGGAAGCGCTGTACTCTAGCATCTTTGTCAGTGTATGCCCCTTAAAACTGCGTGTAGTGACTTTTGGTATTTTGAAGGCCACAATAGACAAAATAAAATATCTCTGCTGCATTTGGTACACGGCAGCCATGTTCTCACATTGTTATGCATTCTGTCTTGAAATGTGACTTCCACAGACATAGCCCTTGAAATGGAAAACAGCTATAGAGCTGAAAAAGGCCGACAAGGCAGCTCGCCAGTGTGGTCTCATAACTATGTTTGATATTCAGTGACAGCTGGAGAATTGAATTTTGATGTGTGATCATACAGTATATACTGTTTAAAGTAGCATATAAAGATTAGTTTTTATTTTGTCTTTGTCAATGTGCAGCACAAGGTGATCAGTAAACCTCACACACTGAGCAGTGCAGCTGTAACATGAACTGCATATACATACACAGACTGTGAAGTGACACAAAGCTCTGACTGTTCCTCCCTCAGGTTGTTGATGAGAAGCTGTGAGCTGACTGCTTACATATATGTGTGGGACCGGTACCGCCTGGTGGAGCTGCCCTGGGACTCTGCCTGGACCTGGTGGTTCACCTTCCTGGGGGTGGACTTTGGCTACTACTGGGTCCACCGCTTTGCTCACGGTACTAACACAAGTCACTCTCACCGATGTACACATTCCACTGAAGAACACAGGGATTTGAATGCAGTTTACTGAAACTTTTTTCATAGTACTATTTCTTTAGGCTGTAGTGTTGTTGCTAAGCAGTTATTGCTGTGTGGTTACATAGAAACAAGTTTGCACCTCCTGAGTGTTTTTATGGCATGGAGGCAGACACAGAGCTTTCAAACAAGAAACTGCTGAAGTGATACTCGCCCAAAACCATCATCATTTTGTGAAGGAACACTCAGGCTTAAAAGGTGGACGTGACAGCTTTGAAGTTTGCTCCTTCACGGAGCATGGCGGCTGTGGTCAGCCTAGATTCATGGTGGTTACTATGGTTTTGAATAGTGACCACTTTTCCTGGTGGAAAAAGTATTAAAGTGTCAGTAGAAACTTTCCAAACCATTTCTACAGCATAATCCTCTTCTCCACTGACCAAACATATGCTCAGTATGTTTCAAGCAGTTATACTTTACTGAGGAATATGACTGTCTTATTCATGCACATGAAGTTTTTACACATTCAAACCATAACAATGATGGTGGAGCATCTAATGTTGTGTTTGTGTTCTCTGTCTAAAGTATATTGAATGGAACATTACTTGGCCAATATAACTGCCAGCACCAAGCTTACTGTCCTCTCAGATAATACTAACAGAAAAAACTACAAAGCGAGTTGATGATAAATGGTCGTAAAATGTTGATTTAGTTGCCATCCCCGCAGGGAGGAGTCGTGAAGATAGCACACACATCATGCTTTCCTGGACGTTGCAGAGGAAGCAATTATTTTTGAGTTACATCCAGCTGGTTTAGAGCTGTGCAGATGTGAGAGGCCGTGGTCTCCAGAGGACTGTGGTATTAACCCGGAGCTGTCACAGCAACATGCTGTATATAGTCATGGCTCTGAAGCAGCAATGTCCCCTGCAGCATCACTATACTGAAAAATACACACACATATATATATATATATATGTGTGTGTGTGTGTGTGTATATGTGCCAGATACAGTATTTCTAAAGTAGTGGCTCAACATCTTTAAAAAAACATCTCTTTCCATGTGTGTTGGCTGATGCTCGTGCCAGATGCTCAGCTGCCACACAGAACACCGGAAAAGAGGTATTTATTTGTGGCCTGCACTGATGTTTATTTGTGTCAGTGGCACATCAAGCTGCCCGACGTCTAGTCCGCATAGTTTTGGATGAAAGTCCACTGCCGCTGTGTTGATGTTAGAGTTAGAATCTGGCTAAACAGAAGCTGTGTTTTTAAACCAGCTGCTGAGGCTCGCCAAGAAGGGCCCTACATGATTTTTTAGGTGACCAGGAACATCACCTCAGGACACGTCCATTATACCACCGTGTCACTAATGTGCACTGGAGGTAATTTTAGCTCCAGAGGGCATGTTGGACATTATTATTGTTACTGTGGGGCATGTGTGTGTGTGTCTGTGTGTCTTAAGAACACCATAACTCCACAGGTTCTCCCTGCAGAGAAGGTGATCTAACTGGATTTGGAAGCATATCAGACGCATTACCCATGTTATAGACAAGTCTGTTGATATAAAGAGCTGGCCATTTAATATTAATTATTAACTGATGAATTGTTATGCATGTAAATGCTGACAATAATGAAAAATGTTCATCACGATTGTCTAATTTCAGTGAGATATGGTGATTTCAGATATTACAAAAATGTTTATAAGACAGAAACGTCTTAACAAGTTGAATAATTTGATGTCTTGTAAGCAGCATAATGGTATTTGTATGTGTGTTATGGTTCTACATTGATAACAGTGAGCATAACTGCTTTGTCCCTACTTTATTTACAAATGAAGAAAAAAATATTCTAACACACTACAATAAGTCTTTGTATCAGGGTGTCACAAGGCCTCTCGTGACATGATGCAGCTTTGGTTGTGGTCACAGAGTCAACCTCTGTCTCCAGTTACTACTTCTATCTTATCTCTTATCCTGGAGCACATGACTTGTTGTTGTTTTTGTGTTGTTGATGAGTCCCTGACAGTCCTCTCATGACCATTTGTTGCTCTCAAGTGACCACTTGAGGTCATACTGAGTGAGAGATAATAAAGACCCCAGTTACACCTGGTATTAACATGTCTGATATATTTGGATACATTATAGATAATGGCATCTGATCTAGGCCTTTGTATTTACAACATATATATAGTAAGAGTTATTACATTTTTATTTGTGGTATTTCTAAGCACTATTCATCAGGAACTGGACTTGCTTGAGGTTCTTGAAAACATCTCACCTCTCATCTGAAAGGCTTCTTCAGTTTTAACTGAACAGTGAGCACTATGGCTATTTAACCTCTTGTAGGGTCATTGCTTTGTTTCTGTAGTGAATAAGTGTGTTACGTGCACAGTAGGTTGTTTTATCACAGAGTGAAACTAAACCACTACCCTTAGTTGGAAAAAGTTGGGCATGTTTCCCCGGCAGTTTTTGTCATTTTTGTAAGTCAAACCTCAGTGTCTTCACCTTGACAGTCAGTTGTGTAAATAAAGCTCCACACTTCGTGTTTTGCCAAACTAGGAAACCTGGATAAGCAGCAAATGTCGATGTTTTGAGGTTTGATGATCCATGTGTGCGACTTATTTTTAGAATTACCATGGTAATGTGTCTGCTGACTCTGCTGAGTAATATTCACTGAAACCTGAAAGTGGGTTTAATGATGTGTGTGTTCCCGCAGTTGCCCTCATTGTCTGACGATGCAGAGGAATGACGCTCACAGTATCACATATCTGCTTGGTTTATTTGGTCGGAATTCTTTTATTTTTGAACTGCAGAATCATTTTTTATGTCTCAGAAAATAAATAAAAAAAAGTTTCCACTTACTTTCATTTCCTCTACTTCCAGCCCGTTGGGGTTGTTATTATGGAACATTGTGGGGTCGCAGATAATTGTCTGGTGCTGTGTGGCCACAGCGCTCGCTCAGGATATATAAGCTTTTCCCCTCGTTACCAAAGGGACGCGGCTCGCTCTGACCGCAGCAGAGAGCCGGCACGGTCCTCACTCCTCACTCTGGTCAGCCGAGGTCATCTCGGTCAACCAGAATTTGACCTCTGGATCTTTCCAAAGCAAGGTTCAACCAAAATATTCCAATGTGTGGGATGGATGTTGCCTATAATGAAGCACTAAAGAATGAGACATATGTAGGATGCGGCTAGAAAGTGCTTTTCAGCAGTTTAATGAGTGTCAGAATGTCATGTAACAATGCTTTAGGAGGGTCTGTCTTGTTTTATTGCATTCATATCTTGGAACAGTTTTACAGTCTGACCAGTTTTTGCATGAAAACAGCAGGAACACTGCATCTTTAATCCTATTGTGTCAAGACATATGAGCTATAAATCTTAATATTGCGTAATAAGGAAAATTCACAATAGAAAACTACAAAAAGAAGCAAAAGTGACATCCTCTGCTGGGAAATACAAGCCCTTATTAGCCTCAGTGTAAAATATCATTTTCAGTTTGACCAGTTTTATGGCCCTTTTTTTCATAGTTTCCCTCTCATGACTTCCACATGAAAGGACAGCTCGAAGATAATTAGGTGGAAAGTACTTTGAAAGGCAGTCAGTCGTCTGTGCCGATGCCTTCTTTGCTGAGGAGACATTACTACTTGGCTTTGCTCTCGCCAGACGCTGTGATCTTGGAGATAGCAGCAGATTGAAAGGAAAGTGAGCTACGCCAGTCTGCAGGCGTTCAGGCCTGGATGAAGTTCAGGATTCTACATTGACAGATATATTAGCAAAAGCCTGTGACTAGACTGTGTTTGTGGCCTTTGCTTGGCATTTAGTCTGAATCTGGGTAGACAAACACCAGCCGTGGTTAAAGTTGAGCCAAAATTTCAAACATTTGAATGACCACTGAGTCAAATGAGGTGCTGCTCATTTATCTTAAGTCTAGATATCCATATTTGCCTGAACTCGTATCATTGGTGCACGTCCCGCAGTTGATACACTGTAGTGTCAGTCAGTTCTACTTCTATTGTTGTATTTTGCTTTTCAAAAAGTGAAGTGTTAGAAAGTGTAACTCCTCTAACCTCTGGAATAATACAACCCTGACTCAACATTTAACCACTGGTTTAAATATTAACAGCCACCGAAGCCACGTTGGTTCAGTAACCTGGTGACTGACAGGAATAGAAAACAACTTCCAATTTGCCCTATATTTTTTCTGCTGTTTTCCCCTCTGGCCCTCTTTCACCATCAGACAGACTATTTATATTCAAAAGTCGTCTATTTTGAACCAGCCTGGAACCAGATGGCTTTGGGTGAGCAGGAGGCCGACTTGGTTCGGATGCGGCCATGTTGTTGACAGGCCTGTTGATTCTGTTTATTCTAACCTCGTATCGCAAACACCACTAATAGCAGCTCTACTCTCAGGCAGCATCTATATCCAGGCATGCCAGCCTGGCTGAAGCCATTAATCAGCAAGTCAGCTGTCCATACTCTGATTATATGTGAGGTAATGGAGTTACTCTGCTGTAGTCTCACCACACTAAGTGCTGCTGCTGTGTTACACTTATAGCTCAGGAACATCAGAGAATCACTGAAAGGTCTCATGAAATGCTATCATTACTCCATTACTCTTTGTATGTGATGAATTTCTTGTTGAAACAAGACAGCGAGGGGTTGGTTTTTAGTGTAAAGCAGTCAACTATTATGGAGAAAATGCGGTTGGATGGGAATGGTGAAAAATTTGTGATGACATTATAGAATTGAATAAATTTTTTTTTAGCTCCACCCACTAGTTCAGCATCAGGCCACCAATTAAGATGCACAGTTTTCCAGAAAACGACAACTTTCCAGGATGTTCAAATGACCTTTTCATGATTTTTAATCCAAAGGTCAGACTCACTTTGGTTATCTAGGGAAATAAACAACCGTCCATTTCTACAACACCATTTCCCAGAGAAAAGTTTCAATAAAAAGTTTTAATAGATGACATATTTTCACCTGCAAATCACCTTTAATAAATTTCAACTCTGGAAAAAAAAAAGCAAAGCAAAATCCACAAGCCTCTTATCCTCAACTTGCATTACTCTCCTTAAAATCTTTGTGCTTCTCAAACCATGCATGCGCTCTGAACAAAATGCTTACAAAGGACCAGTCCATGACATGTAAAGACTATCCAGCCTGCCGATTTCTGTCTAGCGGGTTACTCTCTGTATGTTTACAGTGTCACTAGAGAGCACAACACAAATTAGGAGTTACCAGTTGTCGTGTGCTCTAAATAAACAGCCTGAATCTGCAAAATCTCCTCTCTCCTCTTTCTCCAGTGTCCTTTGCTCTACAGCAGGGTCCATCGCAGCTGTGCATTAGTTTCTGTGCTTTTTGTCCTGCTGATTCTTTCTTGTCACACCTCTTCTGCTCATTACTTCAGTTATCCTGCCACCTCACAACATCCTCTGTAGCTGTTAGCTGGTGTGTCCACACCCCTCCCTCCCCCTCAGCCCTGCAGACAACAGCAGTTGTTAAGACAAACAGATGTGCTCAGCACTCCTCTGCTCTCCTCCGCTGTCCTCCATCCCCAAGGAGACGCAGCCGATGTGGATGTTATTGTTTAAAGAGGAGCTCCTCCTGGCTGTGTGGCAGGGTGGAGGGCGTGGGGGAGGGGGGTTAACCTGCCCCCGAGTGGCCCGGAGTTCAATAAATCTTCACTCTGACGGCAAGTTCCTGGCACGGTGCAGGTTGTGGGGCTGACAAAAGAATCCGGGCCCCTGCTTGGTTTGCTGGTTCTGTCAGTATGGTGGTTTGGTCAGGATGTGGGGGTCTCGCTCACTGCAGCAGAAGAGAGCAAGTGAAAGGCCTCATGGGAGGCAGAGATAACATCAACAGTGATCTATAGGCCACTGTGCTCTCACTCTCTGTCTGCTGTGTGTGTGATGAAAGAGAGAAAAAGGGGATGTCTACTGAGAGGGAGAGACTGGTCTGAGTGAACTTAGTCATCACAAAGGGATAATGTCCACAGGGCCTGTGTGTACGGCCTTTTAAAGAAAGTGTAGAAAAGAAGAGCGTGTTATGATCGTTGAGAGGGTCGCTGAGCTCAGCAGAGGCCACAGTCCGGCTGTCTGCTGCCCTCGTGTGCTCTGCTCGCTGTACGGACAGACTTCCCTCCATCAACAGTGTTGACAGATGAGGAGGTTTCTACTGCTGACACTGCTGAGGACAAACCTCCGCTGATGAGAAGGGTGAAGTGTGAAAATGAAGGATGAATATGAGCGTTAATGCCTCATATGTGGATAGTTAGATGTTTTAGAGTAAAACATTTTCACAGCCTGGGTGTCCATAGTTACCACCATTATCACTTATAAAAAGAAGTGTTAACTGGTGAGATCTGTGGATTGGTGACATTGTTAGAAAGGTAGTCATTTAGGCAAGAAACACGGCAGACTGGTTGTAAACAAGTCTTCATTTGACTCATAATACTTAAAGCAAATGACAAGAAAAGTAAAAATTATTATTAACCTTTTGCTGTGGACATCTAGTAGATTAGGCACTTTCTGTTTCTGTACCTGTAACTGTGAGATTAGTTACAAGTACAGGATTAACAGGATTAAGGTGAATCTTTTGGGTGTGAAGTTGTGCAGGATTTGGAACTGAAAGTAACAGACTGAACAGCTCTTATATTTCACCCTCTGTCTCTACATTATTTCTCTCTGTTTTTTTGTTTTGTTTTTGTTTTAGCTGAACATTGCTGTACCACTGTGTACTGTAAGCCCTTAGTTTTCTTTTCCTGAATTTTGAGTACCTGGTTTTTATATGTATTTGAATATGCACTATATTGACAGTCTTGTTTGTACACCATCAAAAATACATTCACCAAGCACTTTATTAGGAACACCATACTAATACTGGATAGTTCCTCCTTATACTCTCAAAATGGCCATGCTGTGGCATGGATTCCACAAGATGTTGGAATTTTGGGCCATGTTGACTTGATTCATCACATCATTTCTGCAGATGTTGTCAGTCGCTCATTCACTCTGCCAGTCTCCTGTTCTACCACATCCCAGAGGTGTTCTGTTGGATTCAGATCTGGTGGCTGGGGAGGCCTCTGAAGTACACTGAACTCACTTTCATGTTCATGAAACTAGTTTGAGATGACCTTTGCTTTATGACTTGGTGCATTATCATGCTGGAGGTAGCCATTAGAATATGGTAAATTGTGCCCATAAAATGATGAACATGGTCAGCAACAATACTCAACTCAAGTTACCCAGCCAGTCTGGCCATTCTCCTCATTGTGAAAACTGACCTCTCTGAGGAGTTTACTCAGAACTAAAGACTGTTCTGCATGAAAATCCCAGGAGATCAGCAATTTCAGAAATACTCACACCAGCCAATCTGGCACCCACATTCCAGTCATTCCACAGAAAGTCACTGAGACCACAGTTTTTCCCCCATTCTGATACTTGTTGTGTAGCTGTAGGCTGCTGATTGGCTGATTGGATAATTGCATTGGTGACTGTAAATCCTTTCAAAAAATGGCAACAGTTAGAATCACTATTGTGTATAATCAGTTTGTAACAGAGCAATAAAAGAGCGAAAAGTAGACTTTTATGTCTTATTAGGTGTATTGTGGATTCCAGTAAGTTTAATTAATAAAATCTGCAATGTAATCAATTGAAATAGACTTTAAATATAATTAAATATAAGAGGAAAGCCATTTTACCTCACCCGTCCCTTTCTATACATAGTTTCTATACCCTGTTTGTGAGATCTGTAAGTGGCCCTGACCAGGGTTAGTGTGTTTAGTTTAGTGCGTGTGACTGAGCTGTGTGGACAGCATGAAGTATGGCAGCAGCGGAGGGGAGTTGGCCAACCATCCCACCGAGTCCGGCACTCGCTGTTTGGGTTGGCACCCCATCCAACAGCCCTCCAATCCAAACAGTGGAGGGCTGTTCACAGCCCATTACCTCTGTGACTGACAGGGCAGCCCACCACTCGCAGGGCAGCACATGAAGGACGTCGCTTGTTAGTGCCAGGAGTTTGTCGCTGAGGGTGATGATTTAGGCAGCTGATTGATGTCCCTGTAAAAGCATTTCATAAGGTTAGAGTGGTTAAAAATAGCCCATTTGAATTTCATTCTATGCTGATTATTTTTCTTGTGTCTGGTCATACTTTCTTTTTATAGCAACATTATTCAAGGTACATTTTGATAATTATTGGCACTTACTGCAGGTCCCTACTGGAGCTGGATTTATGGGGCTCAATAGGACTTTGCTTCTTGCGTTTATATGACTCCAGTTATGTAAGCATTGCTCCTGACAGGGTTGAGGTGGACGTAAACAGACTCTGTTAAAGTCTAACTCAGTCACGTAACATGACTGATTATGACTTATAGGCCTTGATTATGTGTCATGATATAATTCAACAACTCAGTTTAAAAATGTAGAGTATTACATCACCCTGCTGCCAGTCCTTCTCTGTTAGTAAGGTGTATTTTTTGTTGCATAGGGCTTGATATTGCAGGAGACATCTAGGCAATGATACTGTGTTTATATATACACAAAACAACAGGCTATATTAGAACACGTCAGAATATTATATCATACTTGCACCATGGCCACTTACCACTGGAAACAGCCATTTGTTTTTAAATAAATTGACTCCTAGTGGTATCCGCCCATGCAGATAATTTTGGTTTATTTATCCAGGCTTTGACATTTCTGCATCCACCTCAAAACAATATAGATGAATACAATATTGTTAGTGGTGCTCATTGCTATAAAAATGTAACTGCAACATAAATTATGTTGTCTTATTTTTTTTCAATGATGTTACCAAGCTTTGTTCAGTGGTTCATGTAGTTGTGGTGTAGTGCCCGTTGATGTCTCTTTCCACTGATCAGTTTCCTACATCTAGCTACATGCATTTTTTGATCATTGTGAAAACTGTTAACTGCTTCTGGCAGCCGCTACTGTAACTTCCGTTTTGAGATAAAATGACGTTGACAGGATGATACTTGATACATGAGCACTATGTTGGGCTGAAAGAATGAAGTTAAAAGTAATGATAGTTCAGTCTGATTATCAGGCTTGGTGAGCACCACAAAGGAAATTCCATTTAGCTCCATTATACTGGAAGAAATCTCAGAGGCAGACATATCTAAACTTAGTAAATAAAACCAAAACTATCTACATGGCTAATTATACCACTAGAGGTCTTTATCACCCATGCTAAGGTCTGTCTCATGAGTGAGAGTTAGTTTAACTGTTAGTTAGAAGCAACTGTAGCAATTACAGTTCCTATGAATTCCTGAGGTTAGATGATCCTTGCACACTCATATAGAACAGTGGGTGAAATATTTGGCTGGAACGATGCTTGAGGTATTCTGTTATATAAATTTAATGGAAACATGACAGCAAGTATTTTCTGTAGCTGTGGTAAAAGCAACAGGCTTTCCTGAATAAACAATAAAACTTGTTGTTTGTTATCCAAAATAGTTTGTCAGTGCCTTCCCTGACTTTTACAAATTAGCTTTTACTCGTAGTAGATTTCAGTTAAGATTTGCAAAAGTCGGTTTAATTTAAGGAAAGTTTTGTGATCATTGTTAAAAGAAACCAGTCTTGACTGTTGGTAGGAAACTGGATATGAAACGGCAATCTTTTGTGTCAGAGTTACTTTGTTGACCCGTCTATCTGTCCTGATCTCCTAGTTAAAAGGTTTTGTGATGCTATAACAATGTCGCATTCCTTCCACCTTTTTTCCTGGCAGGCAACAGTCATAATTCACACAGCCACTAGAGGTCCTCGCTAGGTAAACATAAACATATTTTGTTTTAAGGATTTGAATTAACAATTAATGCTGTCACTTTTACTGCAATGACAGTCTTGCATAACTGCCCATCACCTCCTTGTTATTCCTGAGAAATCATGAGTTGAGGCTCACTGGAGGCCAGATGGAAGTGCCGTCCTCAGCGTTTCTCTGCTCTTGCTGGGAACGCAGACTCTGTGGCATTGGTTCTCACCATTAACGGGGCTTCCCTCCTGAATAGGCCCTGCCAAACTATGCAGTGTCCCGCCGAGTCCAGAGATGAGGACATGGGCTTGCAGTGAAGCCTAGCGGTTCTTACTTCCTATCAATGACAAGGAGCATCAATCTTAACCGCCCTTAGTCCTGGACCCTGCCAAGCACGATTCCAGTGAGAAGAAAAAAAGCAAAAGACTCAGGCTGTTGGAATTAAACAAAGGCTGGATTATCCTCTGAATATGTCTCTTTGCAAGACAGTTCATCTCTGAATCCCCCATGGTTCGGAGCGGAAGAAACGTCATAATTTTTGTGCTTGACGGCTGCACTTAGTCTTCTCCTCTCTCCTTGTTTCCTCTCTCCTTGCTTTCCTCTCCTCTCCCCACTGTCTGTCAGTTGCGTTGAGGGGGCAAATAGAGTTTGAAATAAAATCCAACTCTGTTGCTTCCATTTCGACTCCCTCCAAAATACACCATTTAACACTGTACGTGACACTTCCAAAAACATTCCCTGCGACATTTATTCTCTCACACCTGCTGAAATCCAGCAATAACCCTGTTAAATAAGCGAGGTGTGGAGTATTGCTCAGGTTTTCACTCAGAGCTCCTCAGGGTTTCCCCAAACAGTTGAGGAATTCCACCTCAGTTTCACTGATTTGAAATGTCTTTGGACAGATTGTGGTGCTCCTCTGCTCACACAGCACTCACCTTCACTTCTCAGCAGTGTGTTTGTTCAGGTGCGGCAGACCCTCGACCCATTGGGTTTTATGACTGCTAACCTCGATACTATTCACCAGTTTATTAAACTGTGAGAGAGGAGGAGTTGGAGATGTGGCTTTTAAATGATTTCTCAAAATAGAAGGGAGTAATACCACACTGGACAAAGCTGTTATCGTGTGAGTTTGCATGTGTGTGTCTGTGTATACATGGACATATGTGCTTGAGCACTGTTGCCATGTTAAAAAGTATCAACTTCCACTTTATTGATTTTCATAGATCTAGACAGGTTAAAGGGTAAAGAGTTAAAAGAGTTAGATATTTGATTGTGTGTAAATAAAGCTGCAGCCAGCAGATGGCTAGCTTAACTTAGCACAAACTCTGGAAACGGGGGGAGACAGCTAGCCTTGCTCTGTCCATAATGTAATCAGCCTACCAGCACTTCTAAAGCTCACTAATGGAACACGTTTAATCTTGTTTGTTTAATCTGCACAAAAACTCAAATGTAAAAATGACTTTTCTCCATTTACAGGATGTTATATTTCTTTTCTGGGAGCAATAAAACCATCAGAACCAGCAGAGCACATAATCATTTATAAAAACACATATCCTTCATAAAACAATTTTTGCTTTTACACTTTGGTTTTTGTTCTGACTGAACAAACAAGATGGAATATGTGTTTCTTTCTCTCAGGCAAAGCCAGGCTAGCTGTTTCTACTTGCTTTCAGTCTTTATGCTAAGCTAAGCTAACCACTTGATAACTGTAGCTTTGTATTTAGCTTACAGATATGAGAGTGGCATTGATCTTCTTATTTTAACTATAAACAAATAAGCAAATTTCCCAAAATGCTGTACTGGACCTTTAAAGGAAGGGCATATGGGAAAACAAACCCCCTAAAAAATTCCAGATAACCTAAAAATGCATCATCACCAAGCTAAAAATAAATTTGTTTGTAATTCCAAGGACACGCATTCATGCCACCACCCACATATGACCACATTCATTCATCCTTAATCCTTTTTAAAAATTAATTTATTTAATTTAACTTGAATTGTTTGATAATTGATCCCTTAATTACAAATCCCATCACACATCAAGGCTGCCACATGAAACTAAAACCTCATTTAATAACATGGGCTGCTTTTATTACAGTGAATACATTACTGTACACAGTCTATATGGGGCTTTGTGGTTCTGCAATATTTGAAGGTTACTGTTCTCTGTTGTACGGCTGCAGAAGCCAAAGTGGACGGGAGGTGCCAAAAAGCACAGACCAGACGGGGTGGTCCGGAAACGGCCCGGAGATCCAGTGAAACTTAACAAGCATGTTCCCTTTGGATGTTAAAATGAAGTGTAACACAGATATTAATGTAGCAAGTATCACAACACAGCAGAGGAATGTAAACTGGAGCACTGGGACATCAAGCTGGACGCTAACCAGCTGCACCCGAATACCCCCACCGTCATAATAGCCTGAAACCCCCCTCCGCCAGTGGCCAGCTAGACTCAAACCTCAGCTTTTCATCACGCCTGGCCAGGAGCGAGACCAAAATGGCTCCTTCTGGAGGATGAAGGTGTCTAGTTACTCATCTGGGGAAGAAGCAGGGTTGATTGTTGAGATAAATCACTTGTCGTGGTGATGTAAAGGCAGCTGAATGTGTGTAAGAGTTCAAGGCCTGTGCATGAATCTTGTGTGGAGAGTTACATGACTGCTGTTAGCTCTGAAACAGTCAGAAGAAGGTAAATGAAGTGATAACCTCTCATGAGAGGTTTGGACTCCTGCACTCATGTTTTATGTTGGATCTATGTATGTGTGTGATTTTCTCCAGAGGTGGCCATCCTGTGGGCTGCTCACCAGGTTCACCATAGTTCAGAGTACTACAACCTCACCACCGCCCTCAGACAGTCCCTCACACAGCAGTTTGCATCATGGGTGAGGTCTTATTCATTCTCTCAAAGGATAAGTCTGGTGATTTTTCTTACTGCAAGCTAATCCCATTTACTGAATGTTTCAGCAATGTTTGCTAAAACTACAGTGCCCAGCTGTCTTAGGAAATGATTTAGTGTTTCTAAGAAATTAAATTATATGTTCTTATCCTTTAAATGCTGTATCCTTTAATGTACTTGGCGTTGCTTTTGTAAAGGAAAGTTCTGATGTTTTTATTACGTGTTCTAATACGTAATCTTTTTGAGAATTCACACGAGTCCAGTGTTACCAGTGTGAGTACAAATATAGCATCCTCACAGTGTATATTTTTTATGTCCTTTTATAAAATCACATGACTAATTGACAGATGGATGAAAACAACCTCATAAAATTCCCAAATTAGGGCAAGATAAAAAAAATCCAGCATGCTGGAAACATCCAGTCTGTTGCACACAGAACTGCTTGACATGTCCTTATATCATGCAATAGAGAACATCTAATGGAAAGCAGATAGACACCAGTTCATCAACTGTGTTTTAAGGTTGTTATGAAGATGTTGCAGGAGATTTGTCAGATGTGTATTTATTTCCTTCCTCTCCTCAGATTTTCTACCTGCCCTTGGCTCTGGCTGTACCTCCATCAGTCTTTGCTGTTCACATACAGGTGAACCTGCTCTACCAGTTCTGGATCCACACTGAGGTAAATCTTAAAACGCAGGTCATAGATTCTATAATCAGTCTGATTGTGTCTGGTCTTAGTTTCTTTGACTTAGTGTCTTTGCATACCTGAATGTTGAATGTTGGTTAGACAAACCAAGCAACTGAGGACATTATCAATAAAGAATAATTCTTATCAACCAGCATTTGGCACCAGTACTGTATGAATGTATTCATCCATTCACTGCTGCTGTGCAGAGTTAATCTGACTGAAAAAACGTCTGTAAAGTTATCTTTCTCCCTGTGCCAATACTAATCCGTCTGCTAAGCCTTTGTAGACTCAGTGTTGCAGTGGAACCTGTATTCAATAAAAAATAATGAGATTTTATGAAATATTCCAAACAGAAGCATGACCACTCCGTCTGCCTTTAAAGTGACTGGGAGTATCACTTTTACAATCCCCTCGATCGTTAGAGGGAATGAATGGATTTGGAACCCCCTCCATCTTTTAGTGCACTATTAGTGAAAACAGTCATAATAGTCACAATTTTCTGAGGGGATGTAATTTATGCCTCCTTTATGGGCTTTTTTTTGATGTCATGTAATTTATTGGCACACTATTCGCTGCAGCCTCAGAGCCGTAGTGAAGTGGTGGAGACCCCCTTTTCATTCAAGATAAAACTCTCACGCTCGGCTGCCAGACGCAGCCATTACATGGAAATAATGAATCACTGAGAAATTCTGTCCAGCCGTGTATATTTCTCCAGATGAAGAGGTCTGCTGTATTGATGAGAACCATCAAAATATCTCAGAGTCACAACCAAAAGAGAAACTTGAACTGTGTGAAATATGCTGTGTGACCCCTGTAATCTTTAATGACTCGCTGATGCATCTGTTTGATGTCCTACAGAAGAAAATGATTCATGTTAGTTTTATCCATATCCGCATGTCGTTTATACTAGACTACATGTGCATATTTTCTCTGTGTGTGTTAATGGGTTTAAACATTATCAGCAGTGTTAACGTCTCTACTCTTAGCATGTTTCTCCATTCACATGACTGTGGTTGTTATGCTACAAGCCAGTAACTATTGCTCTTACTCATTAGCTCTTGTTTTGCACTTTGGGTACAGAACAAGATATCTTGACTATGCTTTACTAGATTGCCATGTAGTTTGGTCTCCAGTGGATGATTTCTAATACGTTTGTAAAGTGCCAATGAATTTTTCACCATGTTGACATTCATGTACCTCGAAGGTTTTGGTGCCCACCTGACTGATCTCTTACTTGCACCACTAATCCAAAATTTCATTTGTAAACAAGAAATATCACCATCTAATGGGCGGGCTGCCATGACACACTGTTTACTGATGCTGTGAGTGCTCCCCAGAGGGACAAATACCCACTTAATACCCACTAACATCTGGCTTTTTTCCTTAAAGGGTACAATCAACATTTATTCTCAGGCCAAAAAACAAAAAACAGAAAGCCAAATTTGTCCACTGGCAGTGCGAAACGAGTCAGTCGCCTTTTTTTAGTGGGTTTACCACCAAAAGAACGACATATACGGTCTAATTTTGGTGTAAATGGGGGGGGGGGGTAGAAAGGAGGGAGAATAGGAGTAGGGAATATCATCTGAATGTGGGGATAGCAGCGCACATTTTCAGAGAGTCTCCCCTAGAGGTCATTTATAGTGCTACACTCAGTTGTAACGTTACGTGTGTGTGTGAATGTCAGATTATCAGCTTTAGTGAGTTACAGAAATTGTCAATGTACATGTTGTAACAGATTTGTCAGATGTCAGGTGTGCAGAATATTGAAGATCTGACAGATCATTGCTTAAAAGTTTGGCTTTATTTCATAGATTTAATGTGCATGGCCTGAACATTATTTCCTTCAGTTGATCAGAGACCTTCGGACCTTTGGAGTGGGTCTTCAACACCCCAAAACACCACCGAGTTCATCATGGTGAGATAATTATGTTTTATAAATGAGAGTGACATCTAATCTTTTTTTTAAAATAATGTTTACTGAGCTGGTATATCACCATGCCAATGAAGAGCAACAACAAACATCAGATAAAGACTGAGAGGTCAGTAATTAGTCATGACTGATCATGGGTATGTGTAGTTATGCTTGAGTTTGTCCTTTTCTGTGTTGACCACTCGGACATGGGAAAACATGAGATAATGGAATGAAAGGGGGCATTTGGGTCCAGAGATGTGGGTTTTCTTTTTTTTATTAGAATTCAAATAATTTCTGTGGAAACCTCACTAACAATTATCTCAACAGGGAGGAACGAATATTGTATTGACAAGAACTATGGAGGAATTCTGATCATATGGGACAGATTATTTGGTAAGAAAAAATAATCAGCAATTCTAGTACTTATATTATTGCTTTTCAGTACCTTAATGTTATTGCTGCTAATTATATATTGCAAAGCTCAGTGTGAGTGTTATGGTTTAATGGATCAGTACCAAAGTATCATCCCTGTGATTAATGCATCAGACTGTAGAAGTTAGTCAATACTAAAAACAAACAATGCTTCTACAAGAACTGCTAAATTACCTATTTCTGCTAAATCACGTGACCTGACATGTAAGATCACAGATATTTATTGGTGTACTAGTTATATATTTTCAGTTTTTCACTGTAGAATTAGTATTTGTTTTTATTATTATTGATGAATTGCTTTTACATAAAGCTTTGCTTTTGCATTTTGCCAATAAAGCATTGAGTGCATAACATTTATGACTCAAACAGATATTAGCAATCCATGATCCTGCTCCTTGATTTCACTGTTACACATTTCACTCCAAATTTCTTCTGTAAACCATAGAATATTCAAAGGAGTTATTAGTTTACTGTTTTTGGTATTCATACCGGTCTCTGTGATGTCTGCCCTGTCATTACTTGTTATTAAATGGAAACCAAAAGTTGTGGTATCAACATTTCTTAGATCAAAACTAAGGGAAACAGTGACTCTGTAAACTGTAGGTTTGCCTTTAACCTTTATACTGGACTCAGCAACTTTCCATCAAACATCAGTGAGAGGTAACTGATTAAATTTTGATGTTTACATTACCCAGAAATCCCTCAGGCCATTTTTTTTTCTCTCCTGTGACTGCAAACTGTTTTAACAGGTTGATCCCATAAGCTGTGATCCCAGTACTGTTAAGAGGCAAACGCTTTATAATGCTGGGTGGAGCATTTAGCAGCTAAAGGGCCGGATCGTTTTCTTAGGAATTGGTGGAGACCAAAACAGACTCCGAGTGAATGCTAATCTTGTCCCATGTCTGCTGGATGTGTAAATAGGCAGCTTTTTGTAAACAATCAATGTTGTGTGTGTTGTGTTTACAGCTTCTGTGCTGCCCCCAGATGTTTAAAAAAAGGCAATAAATGTATTTATTCATGCTATTTTGCTTTGCAAATAAAATATGGTAAATCTGTACATGTCCTCTTCAGGTACCTTTGCTCCAGAGACAGATAAAGTGGTGTATGGCCTGGTGTTCCCAATCAACACATTTGAGATCCTCTACGTTCAGGTTAGTCCTATCTTTTGTCATTGGTGTGGCTACCATAAGTGGGCCATCGGCCAAGCTGCTTACCTCCATCCAAGTATAAACACCTTCAGTAGATGAGACGTGAGCTCATGTTTCCCTCTTTGGCTGAGTGGCCATTTTGTAACCATAACATTATTACTCTACTCTAAACAACTGCCCAGCTGAGGTGAAGGAGGCCAATAAAATGAAATGCCAAGGAGGTGGATGTTATGATTATTTTTGCTGCCCTCACCATTGGCAGAGCACAGCATGAGCAATGTCCTGCCCAATGAAAGCAGAAACATTTCTACTCAAGATTGATTATCACAGCTATTGCTTTGTTAACACTGATCAGTTAAATGTAGCATTTGATTGTATATTGATGTTTGACTTGCAGGTCCTTTTTTCTCTTTTTATAGTTACACTACTATTTGTATTTGTGGAGAAGGTCCAACACATACAACACTATCAGCAACAAATTGTCAACTTTCCTCAAAGGTCCAAGTTGGAAACCTGGTAAATCTCGGCTGGGTGACCACGTCGACAATCCCAAGGTTTGTAAAACAATCCTTTGTTTCCATCGTTCCTGAAGGAGGCATATTTTCACAATAATACCCTCGGGCTTCATTACCCATCATTTTGACACACTCAAAACACAGCCCTAAATGACTCAGAGCATTCCTCATTGAAGGATTCACATATTCTGCAAGTTTTACAAGGAACTGCCACATCAAATAAAGAGCTGTAAAGCCTTTGTAGAGGGAACACAATAAGTTCATTTTCACCGTCTTTAAAATGCAGTCTGCGGGATTAAAACCGCATGCAGTTGAGTGTAAATGCGTATGTGTGTGTGTGTGTGTGTGTGTGTGTGTGCACGCAGAAAGAAATACAGGCTCCAGTTAAATGCCCCGGCGGTTAGCTTTGAAATAACGCTGATGGTGTCACATATTTAGTTCCCTCATGCTTCACACTTAAAAAAAAAAAATCCCCTTTGCCTTTACGATTAAATTGGCTCCTTAAACCCAGCGGGGTGATTCTAAACACGGAAAGAGCTGGAATTTAACCGAAATATCTTGAAAGGCTTGGTGTAGACGTCTGCTCATTGATATCTTGCTGGTGAGGGAAAGAAAGGAAGGAAAGAGAGAGGAGTGCAGGAGGACAGAGGGTTGAACGTGTTTCAGCTCTTTGAGACTAAGCAGAGCAGCATGCTGGAATACCTACAGGGTTGGGGATGGGATGCGGGGGAACCCACATGTGGTGGTTTGGTTCTTCAGGATCCTGGGAAACCCCCTGAATTAGAGACAGGCATCTATGATTGGCCAGTTTTTTTGTGTACTTCATTCCCAAAAGAGGACGGCAGTTTCAACAAAAAGCCCTCAGGCCTAATCACTTATCGTTTGGACGCAAAGGCAGACAAAAACAGGTCAAATGACTCAGGGAATTCTTACAGGAGGACTCATATGTTCCTCAGAATTTGGAGGAAACCGCTACACCCAATAAATCCTGGATGACTTTGTAGATGGAGCACAACAAGCTAATTTCAGTTTTGAAATTGAGTGTGTAGGAGACCAAAGTAACACAGGGCCTTTTTGTTACAAAGAAAATAAACACACAAGAGGTAGAAAGGATTTGAGAAGTGAGAGAGGTTACAAAGCAAATTTGAGACTGTTTTGGCACAAATATTTTGGCCTGACAAGGTTTTGCTCTGTGATTTTTATTACTTACATTTTGTCTTTTTCCTTTTTAAAGGCCTCTACATTCACACTAACGAGTTTCATATAAAAATATCACTTGACAAAAGGACACACTGTCTGTAAATGCGCTCGTCATCAATTGTTTGTGGATTTTGATTGTCCTTTTAATGCTGGTACAATATGCAAAGCACACTGTTCTTCATATGTTTTTACACTTGTCAGATTAAAAGCTTTGCTCTGGGCTGAGAAGTCGAGTCATTCTGTAAAACTTCTGAACATGTAACCATCAGTATGATGTTACATTTGAATCAGTTGCTGCTGTCTGTTATTTTAACAAGCCATGTTCCCCTAGTACAAGAGTATGTCCAGAAAATCGCTCTACTTAAACAAAAAGAAAAAAATAGGGATTGGGGAGTGAAACGTTTTATTTTCTTTGTGCAGGTTACTGGAAAGGAAGTGCCTCATGATCCCAGCTGGTCGCTGCCTGCACAAGTTTATGTGGTCATACATTTCCTGCTGGTGCTGCGGACTTACCATGATGTGTTTGAAAACAAGATGGTATGTATTTGTCACATTAGGAAAACTGTAGATGTGAACATAGGCAAAGAACAGACATTCAAAGTTTCACCGTCTTCACTCGAAAGCACCTCAACAAACTTTTCAGCCGTATAAGACTGAAGCTGGTGACTGAACTCTGGTCACACACTGGCTACTGTTATGTTTATGCTACTGTAATCCCTCATTTAAAGTATGACAAGGTGGTCCACGGTTCTTAATTTAAGACTGAGTGCTGCATGTTTGTTTGCCAACATTATTTCACCCAATTATGCAGTTTGTTGTGGCTGGTCCATGGTCGAGCAGAGTCCTCTACTTAGCCAGCAGGAAAAGACTAGCTCTGTCTAACATCATGACAGAATGACTGATCGGCATTCCCCTTTAGAACAACCTTTGTCTATTATTTTCCACTCGACGAGCCAATGGACCCCCTTCCTCCTCCTCCAGAAAAAAAAGAAGCAGGTCTCCTCAGCAGTTATCTTTGGAAGGCGTTTTTCCCCAGGCATAGTTTTGGTTAGCCAAAAAGTGCTGTCACGCCCAGCCCCTTCAAACTCCCAAATAAAATGGCCTGTCTTTTTGTGATGGCTACCTTCATGGTGCTCCTTCAGTTGTGGTCCCCCCACCCCCTCACACACGCACACACACACACACACACACACACACACATACACGTCCCCTCCAGGGTCGAGGGCTCCCCTCCCTCTCTCGGCGAATGAAACACCAGCTGGTGGTCCAGCAGTGAATACAAACGCCTTAATTGTCGAGTCAACCATTTCCCAACCCAAATAGCCTTCAGGATGCAGCAATCAGGACTTGGAGGGAAAATAACAAAGTGAGCACTCTGGCCCAACAATAAATCATGTCACTGTTATATATTTATACCCACATGTTCGCTAGCCACTTATTTAGCTTGACAATTGATGATACACTGCCGGACAATTTATGGGCTATGCGTTAATTCGAAGCCATGAAAACATGGTTATTTCAAACAAGTGAAGCTACTCTTCAATTACATCATCAGCAGGCCAACATGTATGTTTTATTATAGGTTTCCTAAACAGTTACTATTAGTGGCAGAGTGGGAAATTGACCAAGTCAAGAATTCACATCTCAGAACAATATGCATAAGTCCAAACTCTTTTTACAAATGAATTCCCATGCAAAGTTATAATATGATTTTACATTCATCATCAAAAGTACTGTTTGTATTATTTACTATAGCTGCATTTTTCACTGCAGAGGTACTGGTGTTCAGCATTTTCTCAGTGGTAACTCTGTCCAGCGAGCTTTCATGAACTTCATCATAATAACGGCTGCAATAATGGCCTGAGTAATGAGTTAATCTGCTTCGTCTCGGGGGACAACAGAATAACACAATCAGACCACTGCTCAGAGCACAGCGCTGCCACCAGATGTTAACTTTCATTTCTGTCCTCTGCTGCTGTTACTGCAGCTTGACACTTGATCACATTAAAAATTAGCGCAATGAAAAAAAGAACACAAAGCATTCCTCCACTCCATGTCTTTAAAACGTCCTGTAAATGTGACTGCACCTGACCACACAGACTGTAACGTCTCAGCCGTGTGCCCGCAGGGTGATCGATAGTCAAACAAAAAAAGATCATGTGACCGAGCATGTCAGGCCTGCTGAGCCCCTTGGGTTATTAAACACAGATAAGTTCACATAACCTTTGATACCAAAATAATTCTCCACTCATTACACCTCTTACTAAAAATAACTGTATCTGTAGCCTTTGAACTCTAATGCAGCGATCACTCGGCTTTAATAAACTTTGACAGTCTGTAGTGGCTTTTGTTCCTTTAGTCTGACACATGGATCGAGCCCAAAATTCCTCTGTTTGATTCACAGAAAACGTAATCATATCGTCCTGTTGTGTTCCCATGTGAGGGCTCAGATAATATAGTTCTTATGGGGGCTGGTGGATTATGACTCTTGGATAAACATAAAGAAATACTGTTATATTGCATCCTGTTGATGGGTTGATTTTATGTTTACTATATATGGCCTTCTGGGTCTATACAGTATGGGAGCAGTCAGTGAGATTTGGCTGTTAGGCTCTGTATTGAGTGTTGGAGAAATATAAACCTAAGCTGACAGCCCACGGCATCCTCAGGAGACACCGGGCTTCCAGCTGCTGCCCTCAGCCAAGGCCGTAGGTTAGAGAACACAAATTAGACCGTACATCACGTTCTGTACTTTGTGTGTTTCTGTGTGCGAGTCTGTTTTTGTGAGCGTCCCACATAGCTTGGAAAAGGTCAGTGAGAATCTGCATGGGATTTTTGCTCCGGTGTTGGTTGTTTTGGCTCTGCTTTGGGGCTATCGGGATTCAAACTGCAGTCTCATCCACTGTGGTCAAGTCCCCCGTCAAGACCCATCTGGGATGATTAGAGCGTCTATGTAAACTAGGCATGTCAGTGTAAAGTAAGAGGCGGTGTGCATTTGCTGCAGGATACTGTATGTGCCAGTACACTTATTCTGAAGGTCAGACATGTTTTGGTTGGCATTGGTAAGTAAACAGCCGAACAGCCGTGCGGTTTATGACTGCTCTCCCAGTAAGGTCTCCTGTGATCGTAACTTAACCAGCCATGATATTGATTTAAGGTTTAAATTCTAATGTATTTTTTCCCAACCACATTTCTCATGGCATGCAAATGCATCTCAATCCTAGATGCTGTCCCAGTTAACCATTCTGGGGATGACCTGCTACATCCTGCTCACTCTCACCTCCCTGGGCTTCATAGTTGATCAGAGGTACAGTACTGACATTTGCTTATTTATTAATTTCTGTAGAAGCATTTGAAGCATTTTCATATTTGACTGGTTTAGACAGAAGCAAGAGAAAGGCCTCTGGTCAATGGTTCTCAACTTGGGGGTTGAAATCCTCCGCATGATGGTTAATAAAACAGGAAATAAGAAAAACAAAATACCTCTGCTATTAGCTAAATATCTTTGCTGTCATTTGATTTGAAATTCAAAGTACTGTTAGAATAGGGGTAAAATTAAACATTTGATATATATTCATCTGCGTGAATTTAAGATTCTGCATGTATAAGCGCAGCAGGCCGTGCCTTAATTTAATCAGTCAGTCTGTTTGTTTTATGTTATGTTTGTTAAATTTACTGAAGCAAAAAGCAGGTGTTACAGGTAGAAGCATGGGTAGGACATGTAGTTTAAACTGCTAGAGCCAGGGTGGCCATCACATCAACAACAACACTCCACAAATTGAAAATTAAACTGGCTGAGCATCAGAGAACCTCACGATTTATTGTTCATCATAGCGATGAATGGGGAGCGAAATCTGATGTGACCACTGTATTACAGCATAATTTAGGACAGGCTGTGTGGGCTGCATTTGATTTAATTCAAACTAATTACATGTTAGTTCATATTAGTTCAAACCAATTGATAGGTAATGGAAAGAAACATATCTGGTGCACATAAATATCCTCCTTCAGACTTCAGACTGCATTTCATTTTATTGACTAGTTCAATAAATTGTTGACAAATTGATTGTTTCACTTAAATGATTTTCCAAAAATTATTTAAGTGAACAGTCTTGCTTTGCTTTAAAGCTCACAAGCAAATGGACTGATACTGAGATTACTTTAAAATAACATGTAATAAACTGTACTTCCATCTGAATGATCTTAAATCTTCAACATATCTTGCTTTCATACGCAGTGTCTACGTGTACACTGGACATGACTCCTCAGGGGTCAAATCTATTTGAACTCAATCAGTTCTGGAAATCGAAGCTTCTACCATTAAATTCTTGATCATTCCTGTAACATCATCGCAGCAATATTTGAGGTGAAGGCCAGGAGGTCAGTAAGGTGAGGATATATGAGGCTGAAATGTAATTGAGTGTTGAATGTTATTTGTTGATGTGTTTTCATGTTCAGGCCATTGTCAGCCATCTTGGAGATGCTGCGCTGTGTTGTCATGGTGACAGTGCAGAGGTACGGCTACGTGAAGCCCTTGCTGCCTTCGCTGGCTGTGCCCACAGAGGTAAGACAACCTGTAGTGTGTTATAGTTCACAACTGTAGGTCATCTATAGACAAAAAGACCAATTTTGCTCTTGTTTAATAACAGATTACATCAGTGTAATTGGAAGTATTCACATGTCTTCATGCAGCTCCCTCTGGAACCACAAAAGGCTTTATACAACTTTTTTTCACATATGCAGTAGTACTCCCCAAGACCTATAAACACACTTCGATGTGTAAAATCAGTGGAGTTCCCCTTTAAGTAAGTGTTGACAGCTGTACAGTTTAGCAGTCTGAGCTAGCTTTAGCTTCACAGACTAACATGATAAGCAAGTTCACAGCCTTGAATCCTGGAGGTCCAGAGCTCTTTAGGTGATGGACATAAAACATCATCATGTATGTAGTTATTAAGATATTAATAGTGTAGTTATTAAGATCTTGTCACCATCTGCCAAGAATCTCATCACCCTGTCGGTGTTTTTCAACCTCTAAATCATTGTCTGCTCTCTACAATGTGGTGTCTTTCCTGAAGGACACCATGTTTGACTGTGTATGAATACTTCAGACACTGGCCTGCAGAGACCACACTCAGCAGACAACAGCCAAAGTTTAATTTTGTACTTTGGCCAACTCATGGAATTAACGTTAATTAGCTACAGCACAGTTGTTATTTCAGCTGCAGATACTGACAGTTGCCAGCTAAAACAAAAAGCGAGGTCCCTGATGTAGTCATAGAGTCCAGATATAAGTGAAATGTGATGGTGCTTTTCCTACAGGTGGCGCTTCAGCAACATGATAATTAAAATAGACATAACACTATGATCATGAGATTTTGGACAGTTTCTCCCTCTACAAAGCCCAAATGACCTCAGACAGGATTTAGGAATTGGCAAAACAATCTTACGTCAAGTTCCATTTAGTAGCTGTTTTAGGGCTTTTGATCACAGGACATGATCTTCATCAACACATACGAAGTTTGCTCAGATGTCATAAAAGCACTTTTTGCCCCTTTTAGCTGAACAGCTGAGGTTCAGTGTTTATTCCTGACCTTGGAAAACTCAGGTTCTATTTAGTAGTTGTGCTGGAGCTTTCAGCCATATCAAATAGTCTTCATCTAGAAATGTGCACTGTGATGGTCTTGAACCAAGCCTTTCTAAATATAACCCTGAACTGTCACCAGGACATGAAAACCTTTGAATGTCCTTTTGAAACAGTTTCCAAAATGATTATTAATTTTTTTTTCACTGTGGTCTGATGACATATTGTGGAAATTGTTTGTTCATTTGGGTTTACACTCAGTTTGGCCTCCAACCTCCATTACAATATTGTTGAGCTGAACCAGAGAATCAATTTGTGTCCAGGATGCTGTACAACATTGAAGCTGTCCTCATATCATTTAGCCTGTTAGGAGTTCATGAGTGTAGAGTGCATGTGTATGTTGGACCAGTTACTAAATGTATGTCTTTTGTCTTTTCACAACACATTCTGGGAACATATTGAAAAAACGATTCCACATCTTGGTAACTGTGGAAAGTTAATTAAACAAGCACTGGAAACAGAAAAAAATATGAGGAATAATTTTCATATAAATGGTGATGTGTCATAATAAGATGACTGTGATGACAGTCTACAGTATAACACATTGAAATCTTTAAATTATGTCTGTCTGGAGAAAATGAGAACTCTGACATTGAAACTGGATGGGAATCATTTATACGAGAATCATCACATGATTCCTTGACAGCATCATGTTTCCTTGGAGTGTGTGTAGCCTTTTGCCTGTGATTGTGTGTGTTGTGTGGTCTGTTTTGTGTGTGTGAAATATGTGCGAGCTGGGTGCTAAGTCCAGCCCCGCAGCCCTGTGATCTATGAGTCCAGATGCGTTGCCCAATTGACCATAAAATTGGCGTGCCTTTCAGGCTCTGGCAGCTCAACTGTAGATGGCGGCTGACCTCTCATTACGTTCCCTGCCTCCTCTCTTTTTTTTTTCGTTCTCCCCCTCTCTGCTTGCCCTCGCTGCTTGCCATCTCAGCCAGTGTGAACGAGAGTAACACTTCTGGAACCAATTTGTGCCGTCTGCCGCTAACTAGCACTGGCTGATGAGATTTGCACGTGAGCGCTGAGTAGCTGCTTTTATTGTCCTCTGACTCCACATCTGCGCTGCTCAGGTGTTCAAAAGACAACTCGAGGCTTTTCCTCCTTTCCTTTTTCTCACCATAAAATGGAATAAAACTGAATCGGATTATAAATATTCTCAAAGCCATGTCTAAAATGAAGTGCATATCCAGTCAGCTTCAGAGCAAAGAACGTCTTGATTTATGCTGCACATGCTGCACAGCCATGTCACTTTGAGCGAGCACTGTAAGTTTTATGCAGCCGTTTCCTTAAGCGAACCATTAGGCCTCATTTCAAGTTGCAGTACATCAGATTGAGCTGAATAAATGTCTCGCTTGCAGGTGGGGCTCATTGAAAATCTCACAATTGACTTGAAATGGTTCCTGACATACTTGTGCCCTTTGTTCAGAACTACAGCAAAGGGAAAAACGTGAAACCACCCCCAAACTTTAAGGTACTTTAATGATATATGGCTGCTGACGCGTGAGGTGAGCGGCCAGCTCTTTGTTGCAGAGGGGGGCGTGTTTTGAAGTTGGGCCAATCAATTAACAGTCACTCGAAATGGAGGAGGGGAAATTCACATTTAATTGTATTCAGGCTCATACGACTGTACAGTTGAGAAAAAGGGGGACCACAAAAAAAAACTACAAAAACTAGGTCGGTTTGTGGTCCTTCAAACCCAGTGGTGTGATATACTGCACCCTTAAAGCTCACAGTGGTATTTATAGTGGCTCTGGAGATTTCCCTTGTAAAGCTGCAGGCTTGACCTGTAAACCAGGGCTGCCTCTCGCTCCCAGCCGCCCACTCACCCGCCCAAACCCATGTCTGTTGTGCAGCTCACATGAAGGCCTTGCTGCTCCAGACGAGACGAGGCTGGTAACCGTGTGTCTGTCTGTCTGTGTGTGTGTGTGTGTGTGTGTGTGAATGAGCAGGGCTGGTGAAGTGGGTGGCGGGTTGCATGAGGTTATTTGTAACGTCTGATCAATCATCATGGAGGACTGGATGCACACAGAGAGAACACAACCGACTCTGACCAGCTTCTTTAATGATATGTTAGTCAGTGTCATTATTTGACAAAATGCATGACATCATTTTGTTTAATCAGGATTTGGTTATTTAAAAATGTAACCAAAATTCAGGACCAGAGTGACACATGCAAAGGTTGGACAGTTCACCTAAAAGTTCTCGACTGTAATTTGTACATATCAGCCATCAGGTTTAATCACAAGTAATTGCTGATTATACAGCAACATTTTTTAGATGTTTAATATTTAACTTGGTCTTTTGTTCATGACCCTTTAGCTCAAGGTAATTTTAGTTGCTGCTATTGTTGCATCAGGGACAGTTGTTGAGTGTGTGTGTGAGTCTGGAGTGAACCCCAAGTGAGAAAAGTTGGGTGTGTTCTCCTGTCTTACTATGCTGTATTTAGAAGACTACTTAAAGAACATTATTACAGATACTTATTACAGTGGGTGGGCTCCAGAGTGATTGCTGTAATTGCATGGCTGTATACCCATTTAGTAAAGTGATAAGTTATAGTAAGTGCTCTACAAAGGTGGACGTGGATATACCTGTGGTCATACATGTTTGGTTACTAGTTTAGCAACTTTATCATTATAGTGAATTATAGTGAACAACTTCTTAGACTTCATTTCACACACAGTACAGCTGCCTCTGTCTACTGAGACCGCAGACTGTAGTAAATATATAATACTAATCTACATGACATTGTTTGGCAGCTTCTAGTGCTCTTGGCCACTGGCCAAATCATAGTTTGTAGGCGAAAGCAGTCAGGCTCATTAAACCAGAACCAGAAACCACATAGTTTCACCTTTGATTTTTAGCCTTCTAGTCTGCAGACTATACGAACACAGTATGCTCCTATTAGCCATGCTAAGCTTCGTCTATGGGATGGTGCTAGAGTACTCAGCAGACATGATTAGAGCTCCAGTTTATCATTATTTATATTTGTTGATTATTCTCAAGCTCAAGTGATGCCTTCAGATGTCTTGTTTTGTCTCGCCAACGGTTCAAACCCCAACACTTACAGTACAGTATGAACAGAGATAAATGACTTAATCAATCATGAAAATGGTTGTTGGTTATTTTTCTGTCAATTAAACAGCTAATCCTTTCAGCTCTACAAGATGCGATCTTATGAAGAACTTCAGAAAGGCTCTCAGATTATGTCACCTAAAAGTCCACCTACATTTTCACCCTTATTTATATGGCGTTGACAAAATAATAGGCACATATCATCACCACAGTTATTTAAATCATCACGTTTGTCACAACGTATCAACAGTGATTCATCTCATAAGCTTCACAAGAATTGTTTTTATTGCAGGGCTGTTGTACTTGATTGCATTATAATGTCTGATGTTATGTGGTCCACCCCTTATGTCTATGTGTGTGTCCACATGTACACACTTTCTACGTGCTGAGTATCAGGGGGGCACTTGTGGAGTTTGGACTGTAATGATGTAACACATGGTTGTATTAGTGTGTGGACCCCTGGTTTTGCCTGAAGGCACAAGGAAACATGCTGTGGAGCAAAACATAGACGCTATATATCCAACAGTAATTAAGCAGCTATTCCCACCCCCACCCCCCTCCCAAAAAAAGGCCACTAACTGCTGGTGAAGTCACAGTAATTTAAGAGGAGAGCTCATAAAAATACACCTGTCTGGTTGAGAAACAGAGAGCTTCTTTGGGATTCCCGTTGGCTATTGTAGAAAGCATTTTAGATGTAACTTAGTGAGTTAAAATCCAACAGAAAAAAAACTTTATTTGGCACCCTGTTGTATTTTTCCAATTCATTCGGTCAGTTTTCCTTTTTTATACAGTAGTTGTAAAGCAAAAATCACCCAAATAGAATAATAAAAAGCCCAAGACGCTTTTAGCATTCATCATCTACAATATGACTAAGATGTTTCCTTGTAATAAAAGAGTTCAAGAAGTGGTATATTAGCTCATGCAAGTCTGAAACTTGAGAAGCAAATCTAAATCTATGTAATCCATTTGAATCCAAAATATAAAAAGAAGCCTTCAAAATTGTTTTCAAACCCCATTGGATTTTCCATCTTTTCATCTCTGTGCTGATAATGTTTTCCAATCTCTCAAGATCCCCTCTCTGTCAGAGTTTGAAGGGAAAGACAAATGCTCCATGGCCAAAGGAAAAGGTCAGAACAATATTATGAAGTTCATGTCAAACACAAAGGACCAGTTTCGCCACAAAGTGGTTTTATCTTCAGCACATCACCTGACTTGTCTGTAATAATTGCAAATCCCGCCCTCTCTTTCCCGCCATCCCAGCCATGAGCAGGCAGATAAGACAGCAAACAGTGAGAGGTCGCCGTTATCTGAGAGTGTCGTTTCCACTCACCAGGTCTCAGGTGCAAGAGGTTAGCTGCTTTTTCTGAAGCAGGAATGTGTGGTAGCAAGAAGCAGGGCTGAGGTTAACAGGACTGTTTGGAGCTAATGGAAACTCGGTGAGCATGACATCATCTGAGAGCTCGCAGGAATGGAAAGGAAAGGAAATCTCCTCCCATGGAGAAAATGGAGGGATTTGAAAGAGAAATGCTGGGTAGGACTGTTCCGTTGGAGTAAACAGCGGGGTGGTCGACCGTACACAGTGTGAAATATTATCACTCAATGTGCAGGGGATCGTGCCCGTCAAAGAGTAACCGCTTGGTTTATGTTGTCAAACCACTTGCCAGGTAAAGCTATGGAAATCTAACAGCAATTGGCCCTTTGGGGGTTTTCTAGCAGTATTTAGTTTGGCTTTTGTAGGCTTAGTTTCTGTGGCCAACGTTGACTTTCTTTTGAATTTGTCTTCCTATTTGTGCTTTAATTCATGGGTGAAACACAACAGTCATCCAGTTTATGATACAGCCTCAGAGCCAACATGTGAACCTGATTGAACCTGACGATAGCTGCTCTGCTACTTTTTTCTTACAGCATTATTTCTCCTTCCTCTCAAATGCACATAAAGCTGATTTCACAGAATGAAAATGCCAACTTCCAAAAACATCTGCTCACAAATTCAAAACATTACAAATGATAAAAGTTCAAATATAAATAAGTCAAAGATTTTTACTGTAAAATCTATCAGTCGAGTGCTGAATGAAGGCTTAGCATACTAATATAGCAATCTTTATTCCAGTGCAAGCTTTCATCACTCTGCCCTCAGTTTATTAATCTCTCTCTCTCCACCACACTCATTGGCTTACTGGCTAACAATCACACATCTCATATTGTAGTAAAATGAAATTCTTCATGGTCCTTTTTTCACAATAGTTCAAGCTACAGTATCTTGCCTGAAGAGAGCTGGAAAATATCTTCTGCTTCCAGGATTTGAGCCATAGGGGGTTACAAGTTTGGAAAAAATCCAAAATTGGGAGTAGCCACTGTCACACAAACTCTGAACCACAATAATCTTATTACCTACTGTCCAACAAAGGAAATACATGCACTAAAGCTCCATCACTCAATATTTTCTACACTGAAGAATCAGTTGACAAATTCTAATGAGAAGGTCCAAGGTCAAATATTTCTTGGGAGAGGACAGGGATGCACCAGTCCAGCTGGCTGATAAAAAGTATTGCTTTCACCGCCCTAAGCTTGGAATCGTCCACCTCCACTCCACATATCAGGGTGTCAAGACACTGAACCCAGCTTGCTTCCAGTGGTTAGGCTAGTGTCTTGCACGGCTCCTGACATTTTCTATGTGAATGTGTGTTTAACTGTGTGAGTAGGAGGCAAATTTAAAAATGCTACCTTATATAAATACTGTCTGTTTAGCTTTGAAAAGCAGAGACATGATTTCATTAAACTGGATTGGTCGCAAGACCTTAATTAAGGTCAGTGTCTGTCCTGTTGTTGATCTTTTCCTTTTTGGAGCTTGATGTTGGTACTCCTGTAGACTTTTGTTTGTTCTTCTTCACCTTTTAAAGGCCCACTGCCCGGTTCTCGTGCCAGACTCTGCAAACTCTATTGTGCATCTGGAAAACTTCACAATGATGTAATCTTGGCTGGCATGTGGACCCAGCGCGTGCCTCGCAAAATTTGAAACATCTCTGTAGTCATTCTGACTTTGTGTGGCTCCTTGTTAATGATTGATTGATTGATCCTCCACCTCCTTCCAAAACATACCAACAACCAGATGGCAAACATATTTTCATAATGCTGCACGACAGCAGCATGTAGCTGCTGCAGAAGTTTTGACAAGGAAACTCTTTGACTGTCCCTGCTTTCATCCTCAATGTGTTTTTTGTTGATTTGTCCACAGCTACAGTATGGTGCAACACCTGCATGGCCGAATGTATACAAAGTAACTGTTGAAGATAGTGTTGACAAACAGTATCCATGCTCAAACCCTTATGCTGCCCTGTGCCGTAGACCTTGTTCTGACTCTCGAAGACTTTCAGTTTAGATGAACAGGAATCTGAAAACTCAGCAACATCTAATAGGAACCTTTCTTAAACCTGACATATGTCTTGATAGAGGATCTTCTACGTTTGGAGGCCTTTAACTGTTCCTGGATGTGGAATTTTTTTTATTTGTGAAGCAGTAATAAGGCCTTCCTGAGTTATCATCCTCATACTGCATCATGTCCACTCTACTTTGGCTGAACCTTACATTCTACCTGACAGCTCAAGACCTTATTCTCCCTCTCTAAGGCTGTGACCTCTCTCGCAGAGGCATCCACACACTTTGTGTTCTCTCTTTTGCGCTGCTCTTTAAGGTAACAGATTTGCTCCTTACTGAGGTCCTGACCTGACTCTTGGAACAGAGAAGTTGAGCTGCTCACTTTCCTTTTGGAGAGCATCCTTATGTTCCCTTGTGGCCTTTTTGTCTGCCTTTTCAGCCTTGTTCTTTTTGACCAGCCAGATTGAATTATTGTCTTTGTTCTTTAATGAGTTGATCTGATCTGGTTTCAGATTTTGTATTTCAACGTCTTAGTCAAATAAACTTCAGTTGGGCAGTAGATCTTCATTTAGTATGTTTGTTGTTGTGCTAACACCTTGGACCAAGCTGGCAGAGATGGGACATTTTTCTTTTTGTTGCGCTGATTACAGCTGTACCACTTGCATTACTGCAAATTGGCGATGTTGATTACTGCCGCTTTGGACTTGGCTACCCAGAATGCCACACATGTGGCAGGAACTCAGAATGGCTTCAAGAACAGTTGGCTCCAAACCCTACAGTAGGAATGTTTTTATAAATATCCCTGGATGGATGGAGGGAGTCGGGGTAAAGATACACCTCTTACAGGCCCTTGGAGACTCATTCATCTGTACTGTTTCTCTGAGAAATCCACAGTGGACCCAGACGTTCTCTCTTTGCTCCATGAAAATACAAACAGGGGCTTGATTTTATAAAAGTAAATGTAACTTCCTGTCCTCTTTGTGTTTTGGACTCATGCCCACTACCCTGCCTTTCAAATTTCCGACGACTAGTGCACTCTTTACCAATATGTCCATCAGTGCAGCCACCCAGGGACATGTGGTTAATGATGAGGTGAGGATTTCTCTTATTGAGCCTGTAGTGGTGCCAAGCTGCTGGGGTCTGAACAGATATGAAAATGGTTACTCTCAGGGATTTGTCTTATGTTTCCAATGAGGCGTAATGGTCTGGATGAGTAGTTGCTGACCTTACATGTGACCCTCTAGCAGACACATGGTAAATGAGTACAAATACCAGATGTGAAGAGGAAAAGCTCTAAACACCTGTATCATTCTAAATTGGCATATAATCAGACCACTTCAGGTTTCTGCTACACTTTCACCATGCAGCAACTTCCATTTCACGTGTTTTGTCTGGCCGCACTTGTGTATGTGCGTGGGAGTGTGACTGCGATATTTCCCATGGCTGTGCTACAGAGCAGGCACTGAACTGACTCTCTTGTGGGACGTTAACCTGCTCAGCGTATCCTTCCTGAGTCTGCTCAAACAGCCTGAGCACAGAGACTGTATATCTGCTCATAATGATCAGACAGGAAGTCCTCTTTGTGTGTCTGAACATGTGAGTGTACACATGTTTCTGTGCATATGTGCAGGTGAAGGTGCTGTGAAGGTGTACATGTGAAGGACTGTGTGTGTGCTGTGGTGCACCTGTCTGTGTACGTGTATCTGCAAGAGGATTTAAAGTATATTTGGGTAATAATTGTCTCTTGGTTCATCATTACTTGTCACACCTTTCACAGTCACATTTTTTCACATTGACATGTGATACATTAAATATTATAGCACCTTTAAATGAAGCTCAAATTTATCACTTTTCCCAATTTTCTCAAAAAAAAAACATAAAAATACTGTGATTTATTTTAAAAGAAGTGAATCAGTTTAACTGATTTTATTCTAAATTTCACCCCTTTGTCTTTACAGTAATGCGACAGGTTGTCTCATGAAATGGAGTTTTGTTTCTTCAGAAATTTCTGCAGAGAGAAATATGTATAGAAAACAAAAAAGATTCAAATTTAAAAACTACAGGCCGTGCTACTTAGTGCTACATTTGTGTATTAAGACTTCTAGTCACTCACTTACAGATAAGTGAGCAGCGCAAGAGTAGTGTTCTACAGTACCAACTAATATTTTCTGCGGTTTATTTTCACCAATTTAGCATTGTCCAGATGCAGCAGACTCCACCCACTCCACTCTGCACTGCAGCCAGGTTAAAACAAAAAGCGTAGAATTATTTTCCGATACAGTTCAGTCCAGGTCTGGTGGACTGTAGGCAGCCATATGGAGAGGGAGCTCTGGAAACATCCCATTACAGGTCATATATCACACGTCTGACAGCAGCCATTCTGCCTTGTTTTCATTTCAATCACGAGTGCAGCTGCGTTGGAGAACAGTGAGGCTCTGCCATGTTAACCCGCTGAGGGCTGGAAGACAGTCACCAGGGCCACAAAATGCACCCTGGGGTGTTTAACATATCTGCTCGATGCTTCATATCCATCAGCAGCACCCAAAAATGATTCTGGGTAATGTAGAGTTTGACCACGGCTGTTCTCAAGGTCAAATCAGATATTTTTGCATCTGAGCTGCAGATGGCCAGTGTTTCATATTTTTATTTTTGAACATGTTTTAAGTATTGAAAGTTTTCCCCAGAATGTCTGCCTGCAAAAGTACTAAAACAGTATTTTCTCCATCACAAGACACTTTTCAGTTACTCAAGAAGTAGCAGCTATTTGGCTGTCTGAGCAGCATTTTAATTCAGGCAGGGGGGTCAGGTAGGGTCTCATTTTGCTGCCACCTGTCTCATTTTTGCATGAAAGTTGTGGCTCTATATGTGTGCAAATGTACTTGGTATTAGCTGTGATCATTTAGTATTTTATAAGTACCACAGGAGAAAATCACTGCTAATTATTATTTCTTTAAATTTGTATTAGAAGCATTTAAATGAATTTGGAACACATTTATATGACTTTGAATTCATTGTTAGGATGTATATAGAATTATCATCTGATCTATGCAAGTCAGATTCTGTCAGGTTTTCCATGGGTCCATTTCAGATCCAATATTTTGGACCCCTAAAGACTTATATTTAGGACATCTGAATAACATCATAAATAAAAGCCTACAGCCCAAATGTGAAGTGGTCTGGGAGACCAGAGGAAAAGCCACATTGTTACCTTACTCAGAAAGAGTTTATCTTCTGTACAGTAGCCATTTTAAGACCCGGCAAACACTTTCAGACTTTAACTAGCCTAAGCTGCACTTATATACATATTTTCATTGTCTTCAGAGGATAAATCGTAATGAGTTATTTAGTATATATATATAAGTATATACGTTTTTGACAAGTGAGAAAACTACTAGAAAAAAGGTGAGAGGATACCCAAGGTCATTAGGATTCATCCTCTGAGGACCTTGAATGTCTGCACCAAGTTTCATGGCGAACCATCCAGTAGTGTTTTAGATATATAATGTTACGTCCTCCTCTTCAGGAGGACAGTGGAACAGCCCTAAGGATGTCTGTCACTCACTGACCTGCTCTTGAGCAAGGCACTTGCTGTCGACCTCAGCTGTTTCAGTGCAACCATTTTTACCCAAAACAGACTGGTACTGAAACAGAGTCTCAGTGTCTCCCCTGAGTAAATAAAGGAGCAAAGAAAATGTACAAAAACCACACATTTGTGGCTTTTGTATTACTACTCTTAACAGAGTACCTTCTGCCCAAAACAAAGTGAGTGTGAGCTGATTTGCTGAGATCTCTACTTTGGGAGCTGCTGCTGTCTGGCCGTAGTGCTTATTTGTAGACGATCAAACCCGCTTCCTTCCACTATGTAATCTGTCCCACATGGATTTCTTACAGAGTCCATTAAAATGTAGCATAGCGGGGCAAATGAGGAGAAATGGGAACAGAGAAAAATAGGTGCCCTCAACATGCGGCTTTGATACAAACATCTGTCATGTTTCAGTCTGTTTGAGTGAAATGTGATTTGTGATGTTCTGCCAAGCCTGTGCTCTGCTCTCGATCCCAATCTGTCTCTGAGATGGACACAACGCAACTTCACATATTTGTAATCTTCCATCTGTTTTTCCTTCAGGGACTTTAGACTTATAGCCATCATGTTGAAACTATATTAAGTTGACTTACCAGGGCAAGCAGGTTGTGAAACAACTTCAGTTTTAGTGGAAGCCAAATGTCAATACAATTTTAACTCTGGGTTTTATTGCTGATTTTCCTCTGAGGTACTACACTACCCACAAGCTCTAGTAAACCTGTTGGAAAAGTTAGAACAAAACCACTGAGTGACTGAGAAACTCCCCCACAGCCTCCATTACTGCTGCTTTATTTATTGTATACAACATTTCAATCTGAAGAAGCTCTGTCAGTTTGTCTCTGTCAGTGCAGGTTTGTTTGATAAGAAAATACACTTTCTTAACTTAATTATTGTTTTCATTCACCTCTGTAATTCAGTTCTCAGACACACGTCGCTGCATTTATGTCGATAAATTGAGAGTAAAAGTAGAGTAAGTGAGTAGAGTATGGGGGGATGAAATCACTACAAATCAATGATAAATATTTGAATACTTCTGAAATGGGATCAGGAACTCATTGCCTCTTGAGGTGTTCAGTGTTATTTTCTTTGTCTGAGTCAGTGGTGGAAGAAGCACTCAGATTCTGTACGTAAGTGAAAATTCTCCAGTAAAATGTGCATTCAGTTATTGTTATTACTGATGCTCTCATGTGTCAAAGTGGAGCTGATTTTAACTGTTTTGAAACTGTAGTTTAATCCTATAAAAATACATCATATTTGATAAAATCATCACTTTTTCACGTACAGTTTTAATATGTAAATTAAATACAGTTGTCAAATAGATGTAGTGGAGTAAATAGAATAATATTTCCCTCTGAAATGTGAAGTAGAAGTATGAAGTGGCATAAAATGGAAATATTCAAGTTTAAGGACAAGTAACTCAACACTGTACTCAAGTACAGTACTTACATTCCACCACTGGTCTGAATACAGTTTTATAATATGATTTATCTCTTCACTGGTTGGTTTGGAGTTTAAAACTATATAAATTATATTTGGATCTTCTGTAATGTCTGTGCCAACAATGAAAGGGAAATGTACAGCAGGCAATTAAAGGATCAGGGCCACTAAAAAAAGGAGGGCGGACATGTTTTGAATCTCTTTACACCCTTGATAAATCCCTTCTTTCCCTTGGTTTTGTCAGTCGTTAGGCTTTTGCTCTGCCTCAGTGGGGAGGCTGTTTTCAGAGCAGGTAGTGAGAGGTAGAAAAGCAGGGAGAGGAGGTGTGTTCTACTCCCTCTCTCTCTCTCTCTCTCCCTCTCCCTTGCTCTCAGAGGAAAACAGCTGCCGTGTCCAGGAGGAAACATTACTTTTTTTCCCATCAGGCTTTTTTGCCTGTGATGGACAGCGGTCTGGTTTTGGCTTGAGTTGCGATGTAGGATGCAGTTTATGGGCCAGAGCGCAGCGAGGGGTGGAGGCGAGGGCTGTTTCTGTTCCTCTCTCCGAATAGCGAGGTCCCCCATGGCGGTGACCCCTCTGACCCCGTCGTGAGAGCATCTGGGGAGAAGACTTACTCCTTAACCCCTGAGTCCACTTTCTACATCACCCTGAGACTGACTGAATCTGACGGGTCTCACTGTTTTCTTTCAATTACAGATTCACTTTCAGTGTTATCCTTAGTGTTCAGTGATCGTAAATGATACCTGTCACATTTTTTATGTTATTTTTCTATTCATTTGTCATGGCTGTTTTTTTATGTTGCATTATCCCAGCTTTCTTTTGCTCAGTAAAAATCATTTTTAATGTTACATTTAACAATTAAGCCAATGCCGTTTTTTCTTTTTTTCAGAGAGAATTAGGATTAGTACAACAATCTGCCAACATTAAAAACCAACTAACAAGGAGGAGAGAAAATATCCAATCAGTGGTGACAAATGCACACTGGACTGTTCATATTAGACAGATCTATATAATTTAGATTGTAAATATCTCTAACTGCTATAAGGATTGAAAAGTTCCTCTCAAGGAAAAGTACATTTTCTCTGTGGGTGTTTGTAATACTAAGAAACATTAACGTTCTTTTAGGGTTAGCAGGTCTTGAAGGCTGGGTGAGATCACATGGAAGGGAAATTGTGATTTATCAGCCTTTAATTGCAAAAATAATATATGGTAGAAATGGCTTAATGCATAAATAAAATTTACAACGAAAGCATCCAGTCACAGTTTCAGAAGTCACTTTTCTAAGGGTGTGATAAGGTGCTAATCTCTATCGGAGGTCATAGTCCTTTATTTTTTATATATATATATATATATATATATATATATATATATATATATATAGCCAAAATAATGAGACAATTGACAGAAAATTATTCAGCAATCATTTTTATGATCATCGATTAATCATTTGAGTCATTTTTTAACGCAAAAAAGAGACAGAATTTCACGGACTCCAGCTTCCACATTATGAATATTTGCTGTTTTCCTTAGTGTCAGTGGCTTAGTAAACTGAACATCTTATGGGTTTTTTAATTATTCAAATATGTCTACATTTCAAGATTCAAGAAGCTTTATTTATCCAAGGGAAATTGCCGGGCTGTTGAGCATTTTTACCAAACAATTATTCAATTAATCTAAGAAAATAATTTGCAGATTACAGCCAGATATCCAAAATCAAATGAAAATATCTTCCCAAAGCTCTGGTAATATATCTACTCAACATTTATCACATATTGACCTTCAAACTCAGCAGTCAACTGATTAAGACTCTCATAGACCTGTATCTTCCAGTTCTTCCCCCAAATCAAATCCAACACACTGACATGAAGCCTCAGACCCACGCTCTCTCTCTCTCTCTCTCTCTGTTTTGTCTAGGCCTTTGTCTCCCTCTCTCTGCTGTACTGGGCTCTGCAGAGCTTCTCACAGCTCAGCATCAAGAAGAAGGCCAACTGAGTCGAGACGAGGTCACTCTGACGAATGGGGGATTTTATCTTTTGAAGTCATAATTGTTGACATAGTAACATATTTTAAATCACCACGACCACGCACTGCCTCATTTGTATGTGGCATCCATCAACTCCTGTTCTTTTTTTTATTGGAAAAGACAAAATGGTTGTTTCAGCTTCTGCTTGATTCATTTTTTTACTTTTTCTGTGTAACTGAAGACTGTTTATAATGAAAGCTTTATCTTGAAAATTTTCCATAAGACAAAGCAACAAGGTGCTCAACAGTTTTATATCAAATTATACATTTCCTCCGGTAACTTTATTATTCTATGCCTTTACTGTTTAAATTTATATAGCTTATAACAAAAGGGTTGCAGCACTAATCAAAGTATGAATTAATCAGCATTTTTATATTTAACCTGAGCCACTGTGTACACATTTTTTGCCTTAACTATACAACATATACCTCTTATAAAACAAATGCTGTTCATACTTATGCCTATTAATTTCACTTTTGACATGCAATATTGCACAGCACTGTACAGCATCTTGTTTTTCACATCTCACTGCAATAAAGTATTTGTAATCTTGCTTTACCAGTCTCCACTTTTGATGTCCCCAAAATTGCATGAATGACCAGACAGAATATAAAACTGAAATGAAACACAGGAGGTCGTGCAGTGTGTCAGCTTTGTGCTGGATCAGAAGCAGCAGATTATTCACACAAGTTCATTCACCAGCCTCCAGATCTTGTGTGGGAGTGACACACAATCTACAGCAGATGGTGCTGTTATCACTCATCATTATTCTCATTCAGATCAACTTCTTGTCTTCAAACTGCCCCTGTGATCAGCAAATCTACATATCATATACTGTATTTAGGAAACATAGAGACGTCCACTAATGTACTGAGGCCAAGCAAAAGCACACATTTCTTACATCAAAGGTGTAAGAAATGTGTAAGTAAACCAAGAAAAGAAAAGTTCACTGATGGTAATTTAAGGTTTTTGACATGGAGAGATTTAACAAGTGTCATCTATAAAAGAAAAAAATCCCCATAATTCCTCAGATACATATATTGTAATAAAAATAAAATGATCAAACACACGTGATTTATCCACACTTGATAAGGCCACAGGGCATCATGACACACAGAAGCACGTCTCTGTGAGACATAATTGATGTAGAAAGGTCAATTTTTACATGAGTGTAAAATTTGACAGATTGTGTACAATATCAGTAAAGAACTGATACCTTCAGTGAGCCCAACAGATAAGTCATTACCACTGTATGTACATATATCCAGCATCTGTGAGACGCATTGGAACAGGTCAGAGCCATGGAGGCCCCACTCCACGGCCCACAGGACCCAAAGGACCCAAAGGACCCAAAGGATCCACTGCCAATTTCCCAGTGCCAGATATCACAGGACACCCTCAGAGGTCTCATGTCCATGTCCTGACAGGTCCTGCTGATGCTGGATCAAATTGGGATCTGAGGGGGTTTGAAGTCCAGGTCAACAACTTGAGGTCTTTGTCATGTTCCTCAAACCAGTGTAATAATATTGATATCACTGTGATATTGTGTAATACTAGTCCATGAAATCACTGTGTGCAGATTCTGTAAATATGAAGGAGCAGAAGCGGGTGTGAATATTCACGATGCGTCATATTAACAGGTCTACAGATGGCATTACTCTACTGTACATATGTACAGAATGCTCATGGCAGGTTTAGTGAAATACCAGACACCTTATTAAATGCGTTCATCTAACAGATGCAGATAACATCTGTGAAGAACAGTCGGCGGAATGAGCTCATCAGATATACAGTACATGTATACAGTTAAAAGAGCCTGTGTGTTGTAAAAGACTAAATTTTATAGATCAGGCCAAATATTTGCAGAAAAGGGGAGAAGTTCAGTGTAATGTGACACTTATCATCACAGCATTACAATCAAATCATCAAACCACTGTGGGACTCTTAAATTCTCCATTAAAGCTTGCAGGTGAATCACGTTTTTTAGAAATAGCAGCTGAATCGCACAGGGTGGGAAACTGCAGCTGCTCTCTGTTCATGTCTCAATCAGTGATGTCACTGTCAGCAATTTGTAGCAGCTGTTAAAGCCTAACACCTGCTGTGACATCACTGATTGGGGTGTGGCCAGACACTCAAGGTTTGAAGCCATGCAGCGATCAAGTCAAGTTTTTTGTGTGGTCTGCCTTACTACTACGACAACAGGACTGATTATCTGCTGTCCAAGCTGATGAGAACAGAGGTCAGTCTTTCATTCCTGGAGAAGAAATGGAGAAAGAGTTGATGTGTTTTAATCTGCCCAACCTGTTTCAACAACACAGACCATCAACAAAACACATTAAGCTGTGAGAATCATCACTGAAATGAATGGTGAGTGCGTTCTTGTTTTTTTCTGCATTTAAAAGCACTTGCTAATGTCACTAGCTATACAAGCTAAGGAATAGAAAGAATTGGTTTTGTTGCCTGGTGATAGTAAAAGGATGTCTCCAGCTTGTTTGCCTGATGTTCTTCATGGTTTTAGGATCACAACAAGCAGTGCTATTTGATTTGCAAGAACATTAAATGACAACATGCAGGTCACTTGTATGTCATTGTTGTGAGACCTGCTGCATACATACTGTACATACAGGTAAAGAGTGAAAGCTAGTGTGATCTGTGGGACAGTATGAAAATGATTTAGACTAAATGCTATGGCCTTCACAGTCACCTGATCTCAACCAAACTAAACACCCATGGCAGATTTTGAAGTGATGTGTTTGACAGCGTCATTAAAACACAACAAATGAGTGAATGTCTTTTGAAAGAATAATGTTCATCCCTCCAGTAGAGTTTGGAGAATCTATGACAAGAAACTTCAAAGCTGTTGTTGATGTCTTACTTTAACACTTGATGTTGTTTCTTGCCATAATTTCACACCCATTTGTACTTTATTACTTTATCAATGTAAGCACTGACTAAATGTGTGTGCCTGCCATCATGCACATTGGCTGTAACAATGTGCTTTCACTGATTAACATCACAGCGATTAGACAGTTACTGTAGGAGAGAACTGAAAAGGAGCTTTGGGAGTTGTTTCTCCAAGTCCCTGTGGGGATTGTGTATTTCACCTGTGCACATTTAATTCTTCATTTTTGTCATAATATCAAGCTTAAATGGTGAGGCAAATAAAACTTCAGAGGTTTAGAGAAAGAAGTAACAGTTGACTAACTGATTTCCGACATTAGCCACAGTCAGTTTATTATAACATGACAATGAATCTTGCATATTCTTCTGCAAAGATTAAGAGCTCTTCTCTTTGCTGCTGTGGCTCATATTCTCTGCTTTTTAATGATCTGTTGGGTTATTGAAGCGATCCACCAACAGGACGAGAAGCTGACATATTGATCGCAGTGTAGAAGGATATGCCCTTCACCTTTACATGAAATCCTGCTAATAAGTGGTGAGGGAATTCTGCCCGGGGTCTCGCTTAATGGAACGAGGAAATGTTGCTCAAGACAGACAATCAATGAGGCCGTCAATGAGAATTAGGTCTTGCAGGGCTTGCTCTAACGTAAAAGGGAGCAAAAACAAACCGTTGTCGTTTCATCCTCTGCAGTGTAATGGCAGCTTTTTAACAACCTGTAAATCATTTCATTTCTGTGTTAAATCAAATTGGTTGAGTTCACCAGTATTCTATGAATACCCAGATTGATGTAACTTATACCTGTGAATATCTAAGATGGAATACACAAACTCAGTTTAGTGAAGTTATGAATGTCTGATCTGTTCAAACAGAAAATGTTTGCAACTCATTAGAATTTGTCTTAGAATACAGGATCATCTTTTAGTGTATATGTAGTACTGCGTTTGCAGGGATGACGTTAATGCATCTTTTCTAAGCTGTCAAAGTGTTAAGGTGGCAATATTCAATTTTTTTACTATTGACAAATTTAATGAAAAGACCAAAACCAGTTCCAGAGTTCTCTGCTTCAGGCCCATTCATTCCAAAATTAGACGTAAATCTTATGTAAGAAAGTGAAGCCATTTACATGTATTAATTGCTTTTTTATTGCTAATGTGTGAAGGGATTGTAACGTTACTTGAATGAAAATGAGACCTTCCCTTTCCTCCATCCTAAACAGCCATACAGGTTGTTTGTCACTACCCTTGGATACAACCCACAGAAGTGTAGCATATCAGACCCTAGTCGTCATGGTAACATTAACAAACTTGTTGTTAAGGTTGGTCAAAGTTTGGACTACATTTAGGCACAAAAACGACTTGGTTAGGTTTAGGCAAAGGTTGTAGTTTGGGTTAAAATAAGAACTTCCTTAAGGTTAGAGGATCTTTGTTGTCATGGTTACAATAAACATCAATGATTTTTGGTTTCATGTAGGAAATGAAATCAGTCTCCTGGTAATCCTGTGTTTTGTGGACCTATCCATCCACATGACAGTGTATCTGGGATTGAGTCAAAACAAACTGCAGTGTGTGTATTCATGGCAATGATGGAACATTTCACCATGTGCAGAATGTGGCTTATTAATTCGTTGTAATATTTTCTGGATAACAGTGGAGCCATATGGCAGAGAGAAATAACATATCAGGCTACACAAGCAAAACTTGTTAGTCAGATAAATTCATAGTTTTTTTTTCTCTTCTACAAGAGAAATGTAGAATATCACCAAACGTATCCTTTGAAATAAACATGAGGGGGAAAAAAGCTGTAAAACACAAACAAAAACAGAGAAACTGTCTAATTCTAAACCACAAAACACTCAAGGATTAACTAGGAAGATAGAAACATAAATGAAATGAAAACATAAATATTCAGAGTCATCCTCCTTCCTGTTTTCCTTCACACTGCCTCCAGAGAAAGACAGTAAGGAATGTAGCTCCTTTCTCGCTCCCCTGTGAATGAAAATAATCGCATGCCAGTTCAATGTCATCAAAGCACTTGTGTTAGCGTAAGAATGTGTTCTGCTCACTGGGTCGAGGACAAATCACATCAGCAGTGGTCAGGAAAACGTGGGAACGCCTGGAATGCACCAGACAAGCCCATGACTACTACCTGTGCTACAGTACCTGAAGTAAAAGCATAGTTGTACTTTTCCTCGTTAGTTCACCTGGTATCAGTGCATCTACATCTTGAAGTGAAGTGTCATTGTGAAACGAGGACCAATCATGTGAATTAGTCACGACAAGATTAAGGGACTTTTCATCTCCATGTTTCATGTATCACTACAGTGTATTTACTACCGTGTGTCCATGTTAAACTGACAAGGTGGTTGATTTATAGATATTACAATGGTTTAATGTAGATAAATAGGAAAATAACATGAGAATTAGTTTGTGAACAACTAGTTAGATTTTTATCAAATCACCTACCACCTTGAAGCTCACTCATTTACATGTTTTATCTGTATATTACCATATTCCATATGTATCTGGGTAATCCTTTTATGCTAAGCTAAGCCACTCCTGTCCTGGCTAGCTTCATGTTTAGCATCTAGAGATAAGAGTGGTGTGAATCATCTCAGCTCTCAACAAGAATTTTTTTGTTACTTTGCACTGGCATAACATAATTTTCTTTTCCACCTTATAGGTCACTCAGAAGGTTGCCTAACATCTGGTAGAGTTTATATTTCTTTGATTTTATTTTCCAAGCTGCTCAGTGACTTTAATATCTGAGTTCCAGGTCATGACTGAGGCCTATTCGATGCACACAATTAAGTACTTGCAACATACATGAGATACCACTGCATGCTTCTACAAAATCTGAAAAATCGCAGCTAGTGGCCTTCGCAAAGAGCCATGGGAACTTGCAGAGGAAAGTGTGACTTGCATGAGTTGCTACACAATAATTGTTTGTGCTAAGTCAAATTAGTAGAAGTTGAAGAAGAGGAGAAAATCTGGTTTGCCTATGTCTTATGAGATAAGGAATAGAATGCAAGTACATTTTGGTGAGAAATGTTAAATGTCGGGGGAAAAAACGTGTTTTTTGAAAATTAAACACCAAGGTGCTTTAAAACATAAACCCATACAGCCACCAGGGCTGACATGACAAAGAAATGAACGCCAGCTACTGAAATTCAAACTACATCAACAGAAAATCCAGAGAAAAGCCCATCAGGCCCACCCACACTGTTTGACTGACAGGCAATCTCTGGAAAGTGTACTGCAAAAATACTGCAGCAATGGGCACTCAGCAGCAAAGATAGCAATAATAAAAAAGACATAGCACCGATTATGTTATTGATGTTATTGATAACTTACATTCAATCTTATTTGATACTTTAAATTTCTGTTTATTCTAGAGATTGGAGGTTTATCTTTGCATAAGCAATTAAATTAACACATCAGCTAAAACATCTTCTCCTTCTTTTTCCTCCTCTTTTGCTCAATACATGGCAGATGGGAAGAGCAAACAAATGTGATTTACTCCCTCAGTGCCACAGAATGCTCTAGTGACTCATACTATGATATTATAGTTCAATGCTTTGCACCAACTGTCTACTCAGGGACAGAGGGAAGTCCCACTGCATACACATGCATGAATGCACAAATGTAGGCACATGCAAATACACACTTGACAGACATTCATGGAATAAGTCTGTGTGATGTTCTAGCATTATACAGTATTTCTATGTATTCTATGTGTCACTGCATTACCCTGTGGGGTCTCTAAGCTCTAAGCTCAAGGAGTTTAGAGGCCTAAACAAGGATGTGTGCTGGTTCTTCAAAAATTTATTTTTCAAAAGCAAATTAGCTGTGACTGTGAATGTTAATTGTGGAGTCAAATTGTGTAAACATATGTGCTTTCAGAACACTGAGTAAAAAGCAATTTCATGTCCATCTTGCACATGAATGAAAGCCTTTTTTGACAACTCCTCTAACATACTGAGAGATTTGCTGAAAATGTCAGATGCTTACAGGCTAATATTAAGTGTACATTAATGTCAGCCTCTCTTCAGTCTTAATGCTCCTTTACTTCTGCCGGGGGATGTATACTCAGTGAGGGAGACCCAGCTGTCTGTTACCTAGCTAGCATCAATTTGGCCCAAAGCCCCATGGGAAGGAAGACCCAGGGTCAGCCTGTGTAGATGCACAGGACAGAACCTTACATAATGGTCCCATTATGATACACGGTGTTCTGCGCTAGACTTCACACTCACAGGGTGCTATTTATAGCACAGAGGACCAGAAGTGGGGTAGAATTGATATATGTGCTGTGCACTGCTGTCACAGTGGGTGGGGTGGGGGGGTGTTGAGGTGGTGACAGAGTCGCCAGCTCCCTTCTCCTGATTTGATGAAGTCTTAGAAATTGTAATGTTGATGTGCATGGAACTATATCTATTCTACAGCCCATACAAACCATCACAGCAGAAGGTTCAAGCTGCATAGTCAGAAAACAAATCTATAGCTAAATTGGTTTAACTGAGTCAGTGAGATTGTCTCTGTCCACAGATCTGATCACGCTGAGACTAAAACTCCTGACATTCAGGACATGAAAACAGTGTGTGACTTACAGACAGCTGCCTATACATTTCATTCTATTTATGGAGACAAAAGGGTTAGATTTCAGTTTTAATAGATGCAAGAGTGTGATGTAGTCAGCTGCCAGGGGAGGCTACTCTAACCTGCCTCCAGCGTGTCTGACCCACATTCATAATGACCTCTTGAGATCTCCTGATGATGCAGGTCTGATACAGTCTGCACTGACAGGCACATCTGACACGCATCTTTTGTATCATCTGCATGTTAAGCACATCTGCACATTCTGCACAAAGACCAAAGCAACAAAGAGGGATGCCTTTATTGTTGTTCATGAGACACAGTGCAGTCACAATGCATTGTGTATGTCAACAACTGGACTGTACCTTGGTTTAATTAACAACAAAACCCTCAGAAATACAGAAGGCTGTCTTTCAGTAGTATGATATAGGAAATCGACTAACTACATAACATTTCTAGATTAAATTCACAAATCTCAGCAAAAGGTTTATTTTAGGTGCACATGTTTACAGTTTAAATGTTATAATGATCTAATATCAGCAGTAGATGGATAAAATGTCAAATGTAAAGCAAGAGAATTGCAGATGTGGGCTGCCTGTCACTGAGGAACAGATGCCCTGCTGTTACCGACTGACAGTCACGTGTTAAGGACATGTCAATACTTCAACTGCCTCTGTCTCTGCCTCTCTGACACAAATGTAAACACCCCCATGACCTACGCAGACGGCCTGGAGGCAGCACTAAAACACAAACGTTATTGGCACAGTGGTCAGCCACCCCCCACACACCGCCCATATCTGGGTCATTGTTCAGCAATCTTTCATGAAACTCAATCCATGCTGAGGCTGGTGGGTTAGATGAAACAGTAGTTGCTTTAGGTGGGAGGCTACATAAACGGTGTGAGTGATGTAAAGGTTATCTAAAGGTGAGCTGGTAAATGAATTGGAGATATTAGGTTTGTTCCAGGAAGCAGAAAGCTTATAACCGAAGTCTTTTTTTTCTTACAGCCTTGTCTGAAAGACAGAACAGCAGGGCAGAAACTGTTATTGAGTAACCTTTATTTCTCCTGTAGAAGGGGTTTGCTGTGAGCATATGCTCCACAAGGCCAGACATTTATACTGGAATATCTAGAGGTTAAATATCTGACCTGCAATCTTCTAGACAGAGTTAGTCAAGTCCAGTCAGTTTTACTTATAGAACCCAAAATCACAAATTTGTCTCAAGAGGCATAACTCCTCAGAAAACCCTTAATCAGGGGAGATCAACAGGGGGTTGAGTAACAGGGGGGTGAGCGGCCCTTCACAGAATAGACCAAAAAGCAATTCAACTGATCAGCACTTCTGAGAGAGACCACTGGCAGCTTTAAGGTGTCAATATATTTCTAGCGAAGTACTAGTCAGTTCGTTGAATAACTTCTGAAACTTCCCAGAAACAGAAATAAATGCCATGGTGAGTCTAAGAACTAATTCATTAGATGGATACTGCATCCTGTACAGCAGTTCATGGATTGATGGAAAATACAAAGCACCTGACTTTGACGCCAGATTTGTGTCTCCAAAGACAAACCTTTGGAGCAGCACATGGCTCAGTACTTGGTCCATTGCAATTTACCATTTACATGATGATTGTATGCATGTATGTATGTCATAAGGTTCCACTTACATGCTGATGACACTGAATTATTTACACCAGTCAGACCTAACTGTACTTCCTTTATATAGTGCATCAATAACTCATTGGATGGAACTGCTTGTATAAAATGCTTGGGTGTTGGACCAGAATGTGGACTTAAAACTTGTTTACACATCCTAAGAATGAATTCCTTACCTTTTAAAAAGCTGTTCTGCCTGTTAGGACACAACCAATGTCATTTTCATCTCTGCACCCTATGAATATGAATACACTGTCAATAAACATTTAGATTGCTCTGTATGAACATTTTATAACATCGCATTTACAGTCATTAAAAACATTTCCCTGATATGTTGATTTTAGAAAATCATTTGCATGGCATTACGTTTCTCTTAAAACATTTCTGTTGCAAATTAGTTGCATATAAACATAATTCCTGGGAAACAGTTGATTTCTGAGAATTACAGCCTTTTCTTATTAGGTTGACTGAACACACACAAGTCTATTCATAGGATACACTGGTTTTAAATGCTTGTGCTGTTATAAATGTCGATTGTCACTATTGATTTTTTTGTGCTTTATTGATCTATTTCAAGTTAATGTAAGCTATGCTGAGAAAGAGTGTGCACCTATTTATTCGCTAAATCGAATCTCATTTTATAATCTCAATTGTGCTTGTTTTCTCAACAGTTTATGGCCATTCTCTGCTAACTGGAAAGATTTCTTACATTGCATGTGTTAATGATGTGGCTATAACCCCTGCTTCATTACTATTGATTGCATTCAGTGTAGCCACCTAAGATTCTGAGGTCATTTCAACATGTGTACTCATCATGCATCCCTCTGCATAAGAGTGTCAATTAAATGCCTAAAATGTCAATTACACCATTTGGAATATTAATGATGGCTGAAAACATGTTGCCTCAAGCAGCTGTACCGTGATTTAGTAACAAAATTATACCGAAGAAAAGGTTGTTTTAACCTTTGAGATGTGACTATTTAGAAAGATAATCTTTTTTGATTGATATTTTCATGTACATTGTAAAAATGCTCAAAATGCTCTATCATACCTTTTCTTCTCCAGTATATCAAGGACTTAAGGCCATTTTAGACCATTCCACGTCTCAAGATTTAAGTGGGGAGGTCAGGGCTTTAACAGTGCCTCTGACTTTGATGCAGGAGACTGGAGATCACCTCCCTTCTTAACCTTTTTATTTATAGTAATCATGATCATTCTCTAATCATATCCAGTTATTCTCGTTGCCTAGCCCTCTTCTTACCTTAATCATAGTTTTTTACTTTCATCATACTGTAGTTGCCATGCAAAGCTATTGTGCATGTGGAGTTCCCATTTAAGATTATAGTGGGCTTCAGGAACTTAATACATTTGAGTAGGTATACTGTCCTCTCAAGCCTGTGCAGGGAGTACCAGTATGTATATGAATGTGTACATACAGTATATTATTGTGTTTGGTAACCAAAGCAAAACTAAGTTATTTTTACTTATTCTTATACATGTTTTTGAGACTTGGAATACTATAATAGCTGAAAATATAAATAATCACCTTGTTCATTTCTGTTCATACTCTCTTTCTCCTGTTTTTGAAGCAACGAGTTTACAGGTATTAAAAAAAACTTGCGCATACATTTAGCATGTACGGTAATTCTGTGACAATGCGCGCGACTCAGTACAGCTCATTTAGTTGTCTTAATTCCGACGTGCCTTGGTGTGGTTGTGCTTTACTACTGTGTATTGTGTATTATCGGTATAAACACTTTACATCGCTCTACGGCATGCCTAAAAAGAAAAGAATAACAACGACAGCACAGTCGGCAAGACGTGAAGACGCCAAACGCAAAAAATGTCAGGTAAATAATTATTAATGCTGATTCGCCATTAGCGTTAGCATGCTAATAATGTAGCTACGTAGCTTCCTGAGTGGCGCGGTTCAATTTGAATGGTGGTCGTCAGAAACCCGGAAGTCGGTGCTCTGCATATTGGTAAACAATCAAAATAACCGAGAATGAGTTTTTTGGAAACGTATTGGGTTTTTCTGATTACATGTATATTTTAAACCCTATGTATGTAGATGTAAATATTTTATGTACACTGGACAAAATCCCCACCTAGCCACCTAGTAAAAAAAATGACTAAGCATATTCAACTAGCTACATCATTGCAGTGAAATCTCACGTATCCCTTAATTACCAGTGACAATTCGTGAGTCTGTCAATTGAATGTGATTACATTGGACCTTTCAGCTACATTACTTCTATTTATTTGGGTTAATCCACTTAAACAGTACAGTAAACACAGTACTTTGCGTAGGTGCACCCTTAACCACCAATCTGTAGTCATGTATAAGTACAGGACACACGTTGCAAGACCTCTCTTCATGCTTGCTATGAATGCTTTCAAATCTCATTTGTCATGTTTTTGTGAAGAAATTGGTCACAAGTAGTATCTCCCCTCCACTCCCGTTCCCCTGCATGATGCCCCCACCTCTCTCTCTCTCTCTCACTCTCACTCTGTTTGTCCCTATTTCCCATGTTTTTGTCTCTCTGTGTGCTTCAGCCCCCACCCTCTTCTCCCTCTCTGTCTTCATCTTTCTCTTTTTCCTGCCTTCCTTCAGCCCTCTGGAGAAGATATCCCACAGGTTGCTGCACTTACGCTCTGTTGAATGCTATGGTCGACTGATGGTGCAAGTGGCAGAGTAGAGATGCTTGAGAGAATGAGGAAGGTGGGGAGTAGTAGAGAGAGAGAGAGATGAGAAAGCCAGAGAAAAAGCAGGAGAGCATAGGACCTCAGGGTTTGTCAGAGAAGGGAGGGGAAGGTGAGGACCAGAGCGATTAAGGGGAGGGATGGAGGGATGTGACGTGAGTGAGCGGGAGTATGGAAACTGATCATTGCAGGCAGTGCAGTCTCTCTCTCTCTCTCTCTCTCACTCACCACTCCACATCCCCGGCGATGCTGCTGCTCTGACCAGACACTACGGGAGAAAAACAAACACTACCCCATCCACATACTCATACACTGACATGCAGCAGTGAGGGCTGCTGCTGCTCCTTCGTTTTCTCTCATTTGCACACACACATATATATATACATATATATATATATATATATATATATATATATATATATATATATATGTATACACACTCCACCTAATTACAAACACCCACTCTTGCCTTGCAGTTGAGAGAGGATCCAGAGGAAGATACGGCAGGAATGAGAGTGAGGAGCTTCATCTGAAAACATCTGCCTGGAGGACTCCTCCCTCATCTTCTCTTGGTGGTTAAGTCCAGCGCTGCAGCAGGTGAGCGGCATGTTGATATCTCATCTCATTCATGGTGCTTTATGTCGCAGTGGCCACTACTGTGCTGCATCTTGTGTCATGGCATCAGTGGTGTCTCAGCTAAGATCCTCTGTCAGTGGGGTGTTGCACATGGATCCACGCTGGCTGTTGAATCCCGTCACTGCACCACTGGAAGACAACAAAGCCAATCTGATAACATTCATGGAGCTGGATTTTGATTGTTGAAAAGATGCCAGAGTGTTTTGTGAGGATGCACTGCATTAGGCAACACCGGAAAGAGAAAGAGGATGATTACAGTGCACTGCACAGTAGGACTACACTGCACACATCAGTGCTATATGATGGTGTCACTGTGTTGGACTCACTAGAGAAAGATAAGATAAATGAGGAGATTCTCTATCAGCTGCTTTTTTTGCTGTCTGTGCGAAACATTAAATAAGATGTTGCGGAGCGTTTCCTAGTTTCAGCTCCAGAGGCAGATCAAAGTTTATGCGAGGGAGGCTGATTCCCACGCACCCAGCGTGTTAACACAGCAACACTGGTGGCTGCACATTGTGTTGGCTGTTGCTTTCCCTTTTCTGTGTAGTCTATATAATAAAAATGATGCTCTGTTAATAATTTACACAGCTTTTGTTTATACAATCACCCCTTCTTGCAGGGGTTCTTCAAGGTAAAATATGGCATCACAAAGGAATTTTCTGCACGTGTATTCACGCATGGATGCACACACATACTTGCATGAACACAGGCACAGATTAAAAGTGCAAAGTCCAAAGTCCAAACAAAATTAGACATTTATATGTCACTAAAAGCACATCAGTGTTTTATAGTCACACGCATGCACCTATGCACACACATCATCTGTGTGAATGAACATGCCCACTTGTTGATCCAGTGTTCAAGTTCCCACTAATTGGGGCAATGATACACACACAGACACACACACACACACAACACATACAGGCACCCACACAGATGTCTGAGTGACACCTACACAAACATACAATTGCACACTCATTCTACTGTGAGGGCATATAAATCTCAACAGCAGAATCATGATGTTGTGCTAATCAGTCCAGCTGATCTTTTCAACAATAAAACTGACAATGAAATATATACTGTATATGCTGAACTAATAAATCATCTTGGCAATACAAAATATCAGGTTGACACTTGGCTTTTATGAAATGGCAAAGATCAGTGAGGCACGTTATCCACCTGCTGATATGATGGCAGTTCCTCCTGAGTCACAGTTTCATAATACAAACCCATAAAACCTGAAACTAAATTCATTTTTTGACATACTTTTTTATTCACATGATTGATGCTCTGTATTTTCCCTTCCCCCAAGTGCATCATTCTCCTTTAAAACAGCTGCAAACATTAAAATGTTGTGTATGTCATGATGGTCTAAACACTATTTTAAAAATATTTCTAGCAGAAACATTGATGGCTTCCAATTTACCTTCCTGTGAAACACTGCATATTGGACTCCGTTGCAAAAATATAAGCACCAGCCTACAAAAGCCCATTTATCTTGAACTCGATCACGTTATCATCATAGCAACCAGTCAGGCTGATGCAAGGGAGATTGACATGCCCAAATTAGGCATTTTTTTCATACAAGGACTCTTCCACTTGTTGCAGGCATTTCATGACAAACACTTGAGCTGATGATAGACTTTTTGTGTTGCTGTTCTTTCTTTTGAGAAATACATACATTCTGTGTTTTATCAGTAAGAAAATGTTCCTATGTATTATCTTGATATGCTTTTATAAGTGGAAGAGAATGGATGAATGGATGGATTATTTGGATTTTCCAAATGTTACAGAGGCACAAACACTAGTAGACCAACAGGAAACCTGATAATGGCTAATATTTCTGTTTTCCAGATGCTGCAGTGACATCTCTAATGTGACATTATGTAGCTTAATAGAGCATTGTGGGTTTAATTGTCACTGGAGCAATTTGTGACTTTTTTGTTTTGTTTTTACCAAAGAAATTAAGTAAGCAATATTTGAATGTTTTTTTTAAATCAAAAATGTTAGGTAGGACACCGGGCATAAAGTACTGCAATATACTGTATACAGCATAGTCATCTGTTATATTACCCCACTTACATTTTTTTCAAATGCTCCCTATAATGTGATTTTAACTTTTCTTTTTATCAATGAAATGTCTCCATCAACTTCCAATTATGGTGGATTCTGGCTTGTGTTAAACATTTAATTCTCCATCCTACACTGGCTGACAAATATGAATGTCAGCAACTGAAATGTCAAATCATTGCACCATCTTCAACAAACATGGCGATCAAGAGGCAGAGGGATATTTTGGCTGTCATACTGCCGAGTTTTTGAAATGACAGCTGCAGAGAGAGAATCAGACAAGCAGGAAAACAGGGAAATCTCAAATGTCCAAAATATCAGTGTTGTAGGAACTGAGACAAACCGATGTTTTAAAATATCAGTATGTACTGATAAATTTACTTTTGACCTTTTACAGTGCACCAACAACTGATTTGGCTCCCATTACGATCAGTCATCTCCAGCTCTCTGTCAATTCAGCCACAGCACTGGTGCTTTCAACCTGCTTTGTTATTTTCACAGCCATTAAGTAAAAAGAGATATCTGCAGCTCTTAATGGAGCAGGTGATCTGATGTCTATTGTTGTTTTCCAGTGTGACGCCCCACTGTGTGCTGCTGCCCAGGGAATGCTTGGCGGACAAAGAGACGAAGTGGGAACACAATGAGCAGCCAGGACAAATGGGTCACGCTGACCCCAGCTGAATTTGCCCTGCTACAGGAATACACTCAGTGTGAGTAGGAGAGGTACTCTCTGTCTGTGTCTGATGGTGTGAAGGAGATCCTGTATTTTTTTTGTAGGCTTCTTAATGCTAACAGTCATTTTCCAAGTGATATGTGATATATCGCACCCTCAGACACCCATTGTAGGTACTCATTCTCTAGGCAAAAGTTAATAACAGTGGAAAACTTTTAATTTTTAAATCTTCAACCTGTGGTTAATGTTGGGGATGTCTTTAACTAGGATTTGATAAAATGTGGCAGATTTTGTGTGTAGATAATAAACATCTCCTGTATGGATGTAATATTTTTATGTCATCAACAGATCAAATGATTTTGTGTATTTTGAGTACAGTCACTTGTAGTGATGAACCAACAGAAAATAATTACCATACTCTGCAGTTTCTTTCGGCACTGCTGAAGATTAGCATCTTTCAGCTCACTGTTTTGGTTTTACAGCCCATTTACTGTTTAGATTCACTCTAACTATTCTCATCAGCCCATACTGCAAGCTCTGATAAACTCATTATATACAACCTGCCCAGCATCAAATGGCAGAGATGTTTACAACTTTTACACTGCTCCAAAATAGCCAAAATATCAATTATTGCAAGTTAAACATCAGTTTTTGCCTCTTAATTAACTCTTGCAAGAACTACTTATATGCACGGATAAGTAACATGTATGAGGGATTTAAGTGAGTGTGTCATATTCACCACTTTTCTTGTATTTTGATTTTTCTCTTAGGTATGAATGAAAATCATGAGTCAGTTCAGTTCCATTGCACAGTCATGCACAGATAGTCTCCCTTTCTCTGCAGGAGGACAAACAGATTATGTCAAAAGTCAGAATGAATTTCGAGTTTAAATGTGTTACTGGTTTGTTATTTGTCTGAGTATTTTGGCATGACATCTCATTGAGTTCAGCATAGTTGTTAGAAAATCCTCACACTCTGCCTCAGTGTCTTTATTATGTAGGTTGTTGTCCAGGTGAGCATCTTCCATTGCAACATTTGACATTTGAAACATTGCCTACTGTACAGTATTGTTTCAGCCCTCCCTCTGACTGTCGTTATGGCTTTGTGAATGACACAGCTCTGGTAACATTTTATTGTTCTTCAGGTCCCATAATAGCTGAAATCTGTTTTTTTGTGGCATTTTTGTGAATGATGCTTCCCCACAAAAGGAATAAAACAGGTACTCTAAAGCAGTCATTTTTAAGTAAATGTAAGTATAATGCCTGAATTACAGAGCAGCAACAGTTGGGCACAGTGACTCCTGTCCTCATCATGAGTTGTCGCCTTCAAATGTTTGAATGTATTGGTGGCTAGTTTGTTTGCTAACAAGCTACAATATGGAAATACAGCTTAGGTTTAGATGTATTTTTCCTGTTTTGGTGAAGGTTAGCTTTTTGTGCTAAGCAAATAAGCTAAGCACATCTTGAATCAGGCTCTTTCTACTTCCAAGTAAATCCTGGTAAGAAAGCAAAACAATATGCTGTCTTTCCCAAAATGTTCAGTGTTCCTCTGCTTGTTGCCTTGTGTCTGTGTTGTGTCTCTGCAGTTTCCCCCAGTTTGCAAAAGTTTTGCCATGTGTTTTGACTTGAGGGAAAATTTGCACTTCATCACTTCGGGTTGTTGGAAAAGTTAGCATGAGTCAGAGTTCTGCTTTCATATCTTCAGTAATCATCCTCACACATGGAGACAAATGCATTCACAGAACTCCCTGCACACCAAGACATACACAAACACAAAATCTTTCTGATAGCATCAAACCACAGATTTAACAATAACAAGAGACAGTTCCCGTGAATGCTGTAAACTGCAGTGCAATTCAGCTCACTGTGGTTAATCTCAAACATCCCTTCTTCTAATGATAAAATTTTGACGTTGTAATTGCCGGCTGCGTATTCGTCTTGCTGATGTAGGAAGCTCAAGCTGCTCAAGCTGCTCAAGCATTTAATCTGTGTGGTGCCATTTGAGCTCTGAATGATTCATTCGCAACCCAACAAATGGCTCCTCTGCTCACCAGACTGTGCTCTGGATGCCTGGAGTTTATGTTACGCTCCAAGATGTTGACACATTTCATCATTTGAAACGGTACCAGGGATGGAAAATATGACGATACCTGGCAGGCTGACCGCAGGATGTTGTGCACCACCCACACATAGTTTTGGACCAGCTTTGGAAGTGCAAAAAGCCAGTCACAGTAAATCGTTTGTAAGAAGACAAACGATGGAGCTAACTATAGACAAGAAATAGAGTCACTTGGTGTCCAACCTTTATAGATCCTGAGTGCTTTTTGTGTCAGCTCTCCTTGTATAATAGCAGGCTAGATACAGTGGTTGAATATATTTCAGCTAATACTGCCAAACACGAAATCTTCAAACCATTTCAACCATTGTCTCTTTTATTTGCTATTCAGAGCACTGCGTATGAATCTTAATAATTAATGCTTTTCGCCCAGGATCTCTTCTACCACTGTTTCACTTGGTAATGACATTTCTCCCTTTAATTGCTCTGTGCCTGGTGACAACATTGTTCCCTACTCTGAGGGACTCCCGTGCTCTTTCCCGCGGATGCTGCACTCAAGAGCCAATCAGGTCCTGGTTGTTGTTTCCATGTTTTGCAAATATTTGCTTTGTGGGTGGCTGTGGAGTTTGTTGAATTAAGCAAGAACATGTTTCACCAACATGAGGCTTCACATTGTAGCTTGAAATTACAATTGTGTGGGAATGAAAAGCAGAGAGCGGAATGAAAAAAGCAAAGCAGCAAGAGAGAACCAAAGAGTCTTGGTGTGTGTGCACATGTGCGTGCAGGCATGTGTGCATGCAAGACAGATTTGGATAATCATGTTTCAATGAGCTCCGGGCAACTCTTTGTGTGCTGTGCAGCTACAGGTTATAAAATATCCCATTCTGTGAGCTGCAACAAAGGGCATCACATCGCCTTACCTTCCCTCCTCATCTCTCCCTTCACACACTCCCACCCCACTGTATTTCTCCCTTCCTTCTCATTAAAGTGAGCTGTACACATTTTCATAACATTTTAATAGCTTTGTGCCTAGGCAGGCACCTGAGATCAGACTTGCAACAATTAGAGTTTCTCTTTATGTGATATACTTGCTAATGTGTGTAGTGTAGGAGAGTGCTGCATTAGAGAGAGAATTTTTACCTTTCAAGGTAAAAAAACATCTTCAGTGTGTTTCTGAATCTAAAAACATGAAATAAGACTTGTCCTCAATCATTAGCCTGATTGAGAAAATACATTGTAATTCAGCAGTGCCTGCTGAATGTGACAGGCAATCAGTGGATACATAATCACTCTGCTTTGAAATGGTTCTGTGTAGTAGACTGCACGCTAATAAATGGTCAATAATGATGACACACTCTCAGTCCAATGTGAGGCATTTATTTGTAGACACCATTGGTAAAATGAATCCTGACAAATTCAAAGATCCAAAGCCATTAGTGCAGGAAACAACACAATATTACAACCAACCAAAGAGCTGTTAAGAGGAGCTCAAATGCACATCTAAATAGATGCAGACATTTATTCTGTTGCATCTACTGTATGTAAACATAAAGTAGATGTTACAGCTCATGTACTTTTAACTTATTGAACAAGAGACAGATAGGTCTGTGCAAGGTGTGATATTTTTGGCAGGTTTGGCCTGAAATCTGACAGAAAACAATTAATTTTTATCTATTCCGTCTATGAAGACACATACTGTATTTTAGAGTTCATAATATACTTTTACCAGGTTTCATAGCTATTGATAATAACTAGGAAAATATTGTAGCACTCCCACCACAGCTGTTGATGGGAATCTCATTAATAGCATGTGCAATCACATTTCTCAAACCTGCTTGTGAAGCAGACATAACTTTATCAATGGGAGGAACCAAAGATCTACCTTTTTCCTGGGCCATATTAAGCCTGTGTAGAGGTAGGAGACAAAGTAGCTAATATGAAGCACAAACTTAAACAAGCATCTTAATGTAATTTGTGATGAGCAGGGACTGGCTTATACTTAGAGATGAACCAGGCGCTCCAGTGCATGTGATAAAATGGTACTTCTAATTAACTTCAGTAGCATTAGAACCTGGTATCTGTGGCGCAGCAAATTGATTTAGCAGTAAGACTCATAAACTCTGCAGCATGCAGTAATTATCACAGTAACTCTGTTCAAGTTATTTTTGTCTGTAACTGAGTGCTGAAACAACCCCCTCTTGAAACAAGAAGAAACAAAAAAGAATTTACCAGTCCCATTGTTTCAGCCTGGTTTTAGTATAAGTTAAAATGTTTTCTAGATTTGTTTCACAGCAGTCTTGCTTATTCTGACTTGTTTCAAGAAAATATTACAGTGTTTACATGTATTATTCATCTAAATAATTTTGCTAATTTAGCTCAATTTTTCTGGATTTTGTAGCTGCATGTATTGAAGTTCAGGTAAGATTATATAGTTTCAAAGCCCCAACAGTTGATATCACTAAAACCACAAAAAAATTGCAGGTTTGTGTACAGTTTGTAGATCTTAAATGAGATATTGACCTCGGCAGTCAGTAGTGTAGGCTACTTTTTCACAGCTCTGACTCACAAATGGGGGTGCGTATCTCCCTGCAGATGCTGTAAATCTTCAAGAAGAAAATCATTTGCAGTAACAGGATACATTTGTTGTTTAAACTGTATTATCCCACACATGCTATTGCTTACTGAGTTTAGTTCTGTAAATTAGTGTTTAAAATCAATACTCATGAGGAGAGGAGGCAAAAGTTTTCAAACATAAACTGTAGAACACAACACACAAATACAGTAACAAGTCCTTAATGTTTTTGCTCAGACTCAACCAAGAAGCTGAAGGATGTGCTGCAGGAGTTCCATGGAGATGGTGTGTTGGCTAAATACAATCCAGAGGAGGTATGTACAGTTTATACTGCATTATGTAACAGATCATTTATACTGTATTGAATCCAGCTGTATAGTCCTCATACAGCACATACTCATACTAGCTGCACATTGACAAAAATGGAACAATGGCTGTTTCTTGAGCTATGGTTGCTGTTTTTCTTGCCTTGCTTTTCTTCTGTGCTTTTCCCTGAAAAAAAAGTCTGCCATAAATAAGTTTGATTTAAAACACAGAACTGCAAACAGTTAAACATAAAATGATTCTATTATATTCTTTACAGATTTTGCACTCTCACTTTTCCCAAAAAATATTTTGACACACGGTTGAACTGTGAGCTGTCATTTTCGCATTAAAAATAATTGGAATGCACCCCTGCAGCTAAACGTTTATCCAGGTATGCCACCATAACAAAAGCATTTCAAGGCTGGAATTTTATATTTAGCTTTAACAGTTGTGTAGCAGCATTAATGAGGTGTGGAGAATAATTCCTTTTTTTTCCCACCACATGCAGGTGCACAGAGACACACAAACACACATATACGAAAAACACTGTAAATCTACGTTTACATGTCATGTTTTTGTTTTTGTGGACATTTAACACATTTTGGATGTAATAATTGCATGATGCATCCTTGAACATGTTGGGTTTCTTTCCTTCTGAAATGCTGCGGGTTAACAGAAGCAGGAAATCCTCAGCCAGGTAACTGCTGTTTCTTCCCCTCTCTAATTTATTGTTGGTGTGTTTTGCTGAGTGTTCATATCACTGAATAACTCAACTTTCAAGCTACAGTGAAGCAATAAAAAATATGTTTTAGTTAAAAATGAAATTAAACGAACCACTTACAAGGAAATATTACTCATCTAATGTGTCTTACTCAAACACAAGCTAAGTGTAGCAAAATGCTAGGCAACACTTTTATGTCAGTTTACATGAGTTTTTATAGATTCAACCAAACAGTCAGAAGGATGGATTAAGCTAGAAGCCTAAGAAACATGGATAGTAATAAAGACCACATCACATGTACCGAATGCAAAGAGACAAGCTGCAGAAACACTGAAACTACTCTAAAATAGATCTTCACCGCCCACAGCCCAAACAACACTTAAGGCGTCTTTCTGAGAACACAAATCTGCAACATGAATTCTGTAACCTTTTGCAAATGATCATAGATTTCCCCCAAAGGGTAAAACATACCAACATATTTAAACCATACTGAAAATTGTCTATATTTTTCTGGAAGCCTTTTAAGTGATAAGTGCAACTCACCATGGCAAACTACATGTTCTATTCCTGTCTTGTCATGTTCTTTTTAGGAGATTGACTTTGAGGGCTTTAAGGTCTTCATGCAGACGTTCCTGGAGAGCGAACTCCCTGAAGAGTTCTGTCAACACCTCTTCATGTCGTTTAGCAACAAGGGACCAAAACCCAGTCCCTCATGCTCTGACAAACCCAAAGTCTCTGGTAAGTGTAGAAATGAAATCTTTACCCCAACAAACCATCACATTATAAACACAACATGCTGCTGTTTTGTAGTTACTGATCTACAGTATATATGAAACCGTTGCTGAGTATAGCCAGTTAGTCACTCATTCTCTGTCCACAGAGCATTTCTTCAGTGACATGTTCTTGTTAGTTTATAAGTTTTATTCAGTTTTATATGTGTCACTTTACTCTGCAATTTCCAGAAACTTTGAGAGCTTCACTTTATTGCCTGTGTAAAAACAGCACCATCTTTCTGTTTTGTGCCATCAAACAGTCTAATAGACTTCCTGCCAAGTCCAGTCCGGTAGAACACAATGTAAACTGTAGCGTTGAAGCTGCCAATTGTCTTGGCAATAGTCTTGTTTGTTTACAGGATTTATACTAATATCTCATTCTCGTGTGGTAATGACTAACTGATAATAAAGTGACACTTGTAACACATCAGGACATTGTTGGTTCAGCCAGCCTTCCCCTTCACTGAGGCTTGGCTTCCCTCTGTCCACCTGACTCATAATAGTTAACTGAAATCTAGTCTAAAGTTTTGAACGTTTATGAAACAGCAAGGCCCCACCAATCTCCTACATGTTGTCCAATGTCAGTTCATACAATCAGTCCTCATGTTAAACGTGTCCTGAATTGAATTGCTGATGACTTCAAAAATAGGACACAAGCAAGGCCTGAAAACAAGATTATCATATCTCAAAGCCAGAGGGAAAAAACTTCCAACAGATGCTAAACTAAAGCAAATGTCAACATTCAGTTTTTGCACTGGGTGGTGTGTGTGTTTGTACACTGCAGAGTACGTGACATCATCTAAGGAACAGTCATTGTAGAGTATAAATAAGCCATCATTATGAATAGGTGTTGATGAAAATAGCTGATGCAGTGGTTGAAATATGAAATTGCCTCTTAATTCTTGTTTTTCCTGCATTTATCTAACATTACTACAGCAGAGATTGTTCTGTCATTGAACAGCAGGATCAAAAGAGAGTATAATAAAATTAAAAACAAGCATTCAGTGGCTGGAGGTGGAAAACAATCCCCTCTGGGACTGAGCTGTATGAAAGCATATTTACAGTAAAATCATACCACACTGATTTCAAACGTCAAAACCTTTTCCTTAAAGCAATACTTGACCAGGTATGTAGAGTAAATGTGAATACAGTAATAATCATAAAGTCAATCAATCAATTTGATCAGTCATGATTTAAGACAATTATACTATAAGACCCTAAATAAATACTGCTACAGCCCCATCACATCCCTGTTTTTGTAAACATTTGGACTGTCTCAGTCTATGGTGATAAAATGGTTTAATAGAAGCAATTGTCATGAAGAGTTGGTGATCCAATTACTCTGTACATTCAGTGTAAGTTTAACTAAACTATTTCATGTCGGGCTAAAAGCTATAAAGTCTAAGGAGTAAATAAAAACATGGTGAGCAGTTTCATTTGTCTGCTTTCACTTTTTAATGTGCATCGTTTCCCCCATTTACCTCAGAACTGGATCAGTACAGCCTACTGTTTGTGAGTTTGTTAACTGGCCCTTATTGATCTAGTTTTGTGAACTGTAAGCCCTCCCACTACACTCGTTGTGTATTTAAGTACAGATAAGGGAGCTAACAAGTCCCATCTGCCATTAGTTGCTGTTGCAAACAGGAGCATGAATATATATCATAACATTATTAAAGGTGTTATTTTCCCATACAAGTACTTTTTGAAGCAAGCAGCATAATTATTTATAAATAAATTACCAGAGCTCTTTGTGAGGACTGAAGAATAAAAATAGCTGATTCATCAATGTGCCTTCTAAATACTCTGTTTCTGCAATATTTATATTCCATTGTCATTGTTACAGATCTAGATCTTAATTGATCTTGAGGTGTATCTTAGCCAGGTTGGATATGTAACCTTTTGAACATGTTCTTGATCTGCCAAGGGTCTCCTCCCACTTGGACATGCTCAATATATCTCCACAGGGACAATCTCAAGAGGTATCTGAGTCAGATGTCTGAGCCACTTCAGCTGGCTTCTTTCAAAGTGAAGGAGTTTTTCTCTGAGCTCCTTCCAGATGTCTGAGCTCCCCAAGCCTATCTTTATGGGTCATTTCAGCCACCCTGGTGGCTTGTATCCATAATATCAGTTTGGTCATTACCTAAAGCTCATGACCATATGTGAAAGAAAGTAGGCTGACTCATAGTTAGAACTCCAGTTTTGTCATGAATGTTACAAGTAGTTACAGTAACTCTGAATCAACTTGAACACAGCATAAACATTCCCAGCTAAATATATTTTATTTTACATTTTAGCATGCTAATGTAGGCTAATGTTTTAGCATTCTATCATTTGTTCTTGACCATACCTTGTGTCTTATAAATGTGAAATCACAATATTGCATGTCAGAGAAAGCTACTGTCTAAAGCGCTACTGAAAAGCCTAAATGTTGAACTAACTGTTTAACTACTGATGACTAGCCTTGTATGTTGTCTTGGTCTATCAGCTAACCTAACATCTTGTATTGCTCTTCATGCTTAACACAATGAGATAAGGCTGAAACATCCTAGTAAAGATGTTTAATCCACTTAACATCACTTAAAATGATACGAACCTGCCCCATGCAAGTCTTTAAGAAGGCTAAAAGTAGACTACCTGTTTGTTTGCCATTGTTGAGCTGAACACCACCCACCACTGATCAATCCAACTGTATGACTAATGTCAGGCATCCTAACCCAGCAGGTTATTGGGCTAACATTAGAAGCTTTGACCTTTCATCTGCATCTCTCTACAGGGTTGAAGCTGATCAAAGGGAGCTCGACCCCTCTGAAGACACCAGCACCGCCCAGGCCTCTGGATACTGTGCAGCTTAAGGACATTGTGTGTTACCTGTCGTTGCTGGAAGGTGGGCGTCCAGAGGACAAGCTGGAGTGTGAGTGTCATCCTGTGTCACGTTAATGTTTGGTTCATCTATTAATATGCAACAACCATCAAAGGGACAGTAATACGCAGAGAGAGAATAAACTCTAATGCTAGATTTAGGAATTGCAGTGATAAAGAAACACTGAAAACCTAGGACACACAGATACAAAGATAAAGTACACAAGCGACAGGACAAAGGTAATACCATGAATTACTGCTCTGCTACATTTTAGAAAAATGCAATATTATGTTGCACTACAAATGTGCATAAAAACAGGTGGATGGAAACCCTCAGTTAGAACAATGGCTTAACTGTTGACTAGATTTTTGATGTGTCTTGTTATTCAGTTGTAACAGACACCAGCAGCTGCCAGCAAATTAGACGCAAGCATTTTCCATGGTTATGGCATAGGATGCAACATCTGCCATAGATAACAAAATGTAGCTTTATGTACTGTACGAGATGTACTTAATTCTTTGAATGAATGTTATGGTAAAACAAAATGTTGTATCATCTGATATATTCAAAATGACCACCTTATGTTATGCATTGTTAATGGCAGTTTTAATTTGTTTTGTTTTTTTTCTTTTTCCTTTGAATCTTTAGTCATGGCCACAAATGAATGAAACAACTGCTGATGAAAAAACCCAAACTGTTTTTCTAGGAGCTGAATCCAAAAAATTGTACCTGTGAATTATTTCCCCCAAAGACTGTGAAATGCTCCTGTCAAAATTTCCTCTTTATCACATAAATAAAAATTTGGAGCCCAAATTGGCTGGCAGGTACAGAGGACCGAAAGGACAGAAATGAATTAAAAACTGATTAATCATTACTTGTTAATTTAATTGTCTATGTTGACTTTAGTTCTCCATTTGTGATTGTGCTCTGAAGAATTATGAGCTTTTGGCTCTGCCTGCTGAGATTTAACTCAACCAGTGAGATTATTTCTGTGTCCATTTTTTGTATCCAAACGAAATCCTGTCTGCGAGGTTAACATGACATGATGACATTAACTTGAACAAGCACAGAAGCTTGGTAATACAGTGTGTCGATAAAAGCCCTTTTTTTTTTTTCTTTTTTTTTTTAACCAACACAGGCAGGTATTTGGATTTAATATAAGCATGGCAAAAATGGTTCAGAGACTTCATTGCTGATTTAAACTGTCGTATTGCCATTTATTTGGCTTCCAAATGTTTCCTGGGTACCTTTTTCTTTCTGTGTCTTTTTGTATTTCACTGCAGCATTTTATTAGAGTGTGAGTTAGAGTTTTCTCTAGTGTATTTGGTGATTAACAAACACATGCAATCAAACTTTCTTTATTATTGTGCTGCTCTTTCCCACTGGTGAAAATAATAATTGAAACAAGCTCTTTCAGCATACAACCTTATTAACCTTTATGTTTTCTTGTTTTCTGGTCTCAGAGGTTGCTCTCTGTCTGGATCCTATATTTTTGATTTATTATCAAATGAAAATCAGTTTATTTAACTATTTATGTTTTGTCAGTGCCTTAACTCATTTCCTTGGAAATGATCTTTGCAGCTCTTCTAAAGCTTTTCCAATGGGATGTTTGATGCCTCGTGTTTGCAGTTTATTGACATGTCTTCCCACATCTCTTAATTGCATTTATCACATCATTTATTCAGAGGGTTACATTGCTTAATTGGACGTCAGACTTTTTTTCTGTGTTGCTGTAATTCTCATCCAGCTTCTGCATTATTGAGTAGAGTTGCACTCATTAAGCTGAGGGATGAGTAAATAATTCAGCTAGTGCTGCCTGTGTATGTGGGTAAGCACATCATGGATTTAACTGTGGTTGATGTCTTATTGAGCACTGTCTGTCTTTTCATGTGTGGGCCACACTGTTATTTCTGCAGTGAAGGGGTCCATCTGCTGGCTTGTTCGAGAACTGCTCAAAAGAGTCTTTGAACTGTTTCAGTGCTGCTGATTTTTTTTTTTTTTTTTTTTTTTTTTGTCCTGGCCTGAAACAAAGAAAACATGTGTCAACAAGTTATTACGTTCCAGATTCAGCCAACCGAAGTTCTCTATCTTAAACAATAAACTGATTGACAGTGGTATGATATACAATAATTCCTCATATTTTCTTGAAATTAGTATCTTAAAACACCACACAATAAGGCAGAATCAAGCCCCAGATTAAAGATAATTCTTCAAACATAGTAGTTTGTATTATAAAAAAGAAATAAAATTCCACCTGTTTTCATTGTCTACTGAAGTGTTGATTTTTAACTGCCAAGTGATTAGGTGTAGATGTTCTACCAATTTTCACTGTGCACTCATTTGAATTTGATGCTTGTTTATAGCTTTATTTAACCTTAAAAAGACATCAAATGACTCTGAATATCTGTATTATATATATATATATATATATATATATATAAAAATCTGTATTTTCACACTTTAGTGAAAAATGTTGTGTTAAATTTATTTGTCTTTGTATTAATGCATTATACTAAACTCTCTTGATACCCTGATTTTTTTTAAATTTAACTAATGGACAATGTGTATCATATATCTCAGTCATGAATGCTCTTGTACATTTTGTCCCCTTTATTTGTCCACCTTATTTGTACTGCAGGCAGAAGTTAACAACTCCTCTCATCATCGTTTGCACTTTTTTGCCTCTTTGGGTCACCACAATCATCTTCTTGTAACACCATCAGCCTCCACCCAACAGCAGGCATGACTTCCCCCTCCTTTTGCCTCAAAAGGTCACAGTCTCTCAGGAAACTGGCAATTAGCTCCTCATTTGTGGCCTGATGAACTGCCATCTGACGTCAACTCCCTGATGTCAGCAGCCACCCTCTGCTACACCTCGACCACGCTCACGTGGAGGCTGGGGTGGAGGTGGGGGTGGGGCTCTTGTGGGTTAGAGCACTTCTAAGTGTAGCCAGCCATTAGTATGGAAATGATCTGCAGCCAGGTCATGCTGTTGTTGTTGTCACAACTCTGATGTGTTCATCAGTGTTTACGCATCGCTGTGACGCTGAGGAACAGCCAATCACAGCTGTGATGTGGGAGCGGACTGTTTCCATGGTAACACTTTTGAGTGGTAATTGGGGGACGCTTAAAGCTCCAGGATTCAGATGCTCACAGCCTCTGAGATATGGGTTTTGCTTTGTATTTGCATGAAGTGAAGTAGACAGTGAAGTACACAGTGACATTCACAAAGAAAAGAAAAAGTAGTTTTATGGAGCAGTTAGTGCTGTGGCCTCTCCTGCCAACAACTGCTGTGAAACTTTAAATGTTCACCTCAAAGGTTGAGGCAACAGAGTACAAGTGTGTTCATATTGTCGCCTGACATTTTTGTTTTTTTCTCCACAGTTATGTTCCGTCTCTATGACACAGATGGAAACGGGTCTTTGGACAGCTCGGTAAATATTTCTCCTCTTTAAGGATATTTTTTAACAGATTTCCATTTTTCTAAACTGCAACTGACCTCATCCCCAAATATGTTAGAAAGAGACACAAAGTATGTGAGGCATTCTCATGCCAACTAACTAACTGATTATTTTCATTATCAATTCATCTATTGAATATTCCTGATTAATCAGTTAACTGTATGGATAACACAGTGTCAGAAAACAGGGAAAAATACCAGACCAACAAGCCTAGTTAATGCTTTTTCTTAAAAATGTATTTAAATGATTAATTAATAATTAATTAATCAATTACTCAGTTTAGCTCTATGTGTTTGTGCACTTGCATTAAGCACATCACACTGTAGTTGTTTGATGTTGAGTATATGAAACTGATTTGATGACTTTATTCAGTTGACGTTTCCACTCAACTACAAATCAGAGGGAAATATTGTACTTCACTGCATTTACCGTATAGAACAGCTTTGTTTCTAGTTTCTTCCATGTAATACTTCAACATATGGTACAACTATATGAATGTGTGAAAGAAAGAAAATCAGAATAAAGAACAGAGAACCAGGAAGAAGAAAAATGTGGGGCATGGGATGGATATATTTATGAATGAAAGAGCAACAGTCTTTATGTGTATATGTATAGAAAGTGCGTAGGAGGGAGTAGGAGGTTGAAATTAAAGGGTGAGGAGGCAGAGGGCAAGGGTGGGGCATGTGGAGGGGCTTTTGTAATGTATCCAATTATTACTCATCTCCTACCCATTACTGGCTGAGAGGGAGAGAAAGAGGCAGAGTAATTGAAAAGGACAGAGAGCATTCAGCAAATAGCAGAGATATTAATTCAATGCAGCCCAAATTGTACTTTAGGTTTTAGAGTAAATACAAAATATTCAGTCATTTTTTAAATGAGTGAACTCTTGATCTACACTCGTACACTCTTATTGATACTCAGCATAAACCAAAAAGTGCATCATAGTGATTCAGTCTGCCAGTAGATAATAATGTCACCCCTCCTCTGCCCCAAAAAAAGCAACCATTGTAATTAAACCATCAGCTTCGGAGCGCTTCCCACGCTGCTTTTGTTTTCCTCTGTGCAGCTCTTCTGTGTCGAAGAATGACATTCCCAACCTACTATTACACGCTGTTTATCAGTCTATTCACGCCAAAGACATTTAGTGACATCAACTTGTAAGGCTGCAATATACAGAAAGGTAAATACAGTATTTTTGTGCCTATAATGACTGTCTGTGGTCTCACCGCAGGAGCTGGAGCACATTATCTCCCAGATGATGCATGTAGCAGAGTACCTGGAATGGGACGTGACTGAGCTTAAACCAGTAAGAAAGACATTAATAGTATGAGTTTGAATGTAATATACTGTGAAGTAAAACTAGGCCTGTTACCAGACACTTCAGCTTTCTGAAAGCAGAATAAATATTTCTACCCAGCATCTCTTTATTTGGTTCCTTCTGCAAGAAGGCCTTATTTATCTGATGCTACATTGATACAGTTTATTTATTTATTGGCTCTTAATCTTTGTGTTTAGTCTCATAATTTACTTTTCATTTAGCATACCCAGTTATTGATTTATACATCTATTTATTTCCTATGTCATTTTGGGCTCCCACAGGGCCTGAAAATATTCAGAATTTTATAGGATGGCTTTTCTCACCATGACTATAATCATGTGTGCAATTGTGTTCAATTTCAAACAATTGCCTTAAAGTGATCAGAAGAAAATGGAAATTTGAATTTCACAGCATTTGGGAAAACTACATCTGCAGATGAAGATCATGTGATATGATCAAAAGCTAAAAGAGCAGACACTGTATGGGTTCTGTGGTGAGAACGATTTCTCATATTAAAAACACTATTTTGAGGTTTTGTAATTGTTATTACTTATCCCAAAATTCTCTCCTAGTCCCCTGAGGAGCCCAAAATTGTTCCAATTACGAACCACCATTGAAGAGAAAAACCAAGATTAAACTTCTGCTCTTTCTCTTCTTCTTTACTCTGGCCATTGTTTTTTGTTGTAGATCCTCCAGGAAATGATGCAGGAGATCGACTACGATCATGATGGCACTGTGTCACTGGAGGAGTGGATCCAGGGGGGCATGACTACGATCCCACTGCTTGTACTGCTCGGCCTGGAGACGGTGAGTCCACTCACCGCAGAGAGACCACTTAAATTTGTTAGTGATGCCGGTCACTTACCACTAACACTCTAAGAAAGTATCAGGTTATAGCCATTTAACAATACCTCAGGAATATCAAAATTTCTAGTCCTGTAAGACTGAGATTCTACACCAATGCTAGCAGCTCTGTGAGGCTGTAATTTTGTGCAAAATGCTAACATCAGCCATCTTACAGACTGACAATGACAACACTAGCATGCAGATATTTAACAGGTATAATGTTTACCATATTCACCATCTTAGTTTAGCATGTTATCTTGCTAACATTTGCTAATTAGCATTATTTGGATATAACCAAAGTTCAGGGCAAATCAAAATTTTGACCTGATGATGGTGCTGAATTCATCCTAAAGGGAACCTAAATGTGTGTGTTCATGGGGATCCAGCTGTTGAAACACTTCTTTGAAAATCATAAATGTAAACCTTGTGGTGGAGCTTGATAAAGTATCACTAAAATAAACCTAAAGTCAAAACAATTCGTCCCCTGAGATCCATCGATGTGTCTACAAAAATTTCTTGGAAATCCATCTAATGCAGTGTGGACCAAACGACAGACCAATTTAGCCACGCCTAGAGCTGGCAAGCCTGGCCGAAAAGTCTTAAAAGTACCCATGCAACGTTATCCAAGTCTTGAGTATCCAAGTCTATAATCAATACATACTGAACACTTGGATTTTCACTAAATATTGCTAATTAGTGGCAGACCAGGCATACTCTTAAGTGCTAGCAGCTACCAAGTATATCATGTTTGTTGCTATCTTAGCTGATATTTAAGACGAGCGGTTCTACACTGTTGATAGTACATCAGCCAAAAAGATCTCTTTTCTGGAATCGTGCAAGTGTAAATTGACTTTTAAGTGTAAATTGGCTCACTGTAAATTACTGTGGCTCAGAGTGTCAGCTAAATTAGTAAAATTTAAAATGTGAAATTACCTGTTTTATTCTAGGCCATGCTATTGCACTTGATAATCTCAAAAAGAAAAGGGACCAAATGTACGCTGACATAAAAAGACATTCCTCATCATTATTTAACTGTTTTCTGCAATTTATAAATTATCTCATAGCATACACACACTCCCCATTAGTTTCCTGAGAACACCCTGACACGTGGATCCCTGCTGCTGCTGTGTAATCCCCAAACTAATGAGAGCATCAGCAGGTCTGTCTTTAGTTCAACAATTACTCCACTAGATGGAAGCATTTGACCAACTTCAACAGAAATTCCTGCTAGATGTCATTTTTTATGAATGAATATTACTGCAAAGGGAAGACAGAGAGACCTATCCTGTGTTTACGGTGTTTGGATCACTTGACTGGAATTTAAAAAGTAAAATATAAAAAACAAAGAAGTTAATGTTAAAAGAACAAGGTAAATAAGAAATAAATTAGTGAAATGATTAGTTGATGATTCTCCCACCAGAATATAAAATGATGTGATGAATCAGTTAATTAGTATTGATTCAGTTAATTAATTATTTGATCTGTTTTTCTTTCTGCAGAATGTAAAAGACGACGGGCAACACGTGTGGAGACTGAAGCACTTCAATAAGCCAGCCTACTGTAACCTGTGTCTCAACATGCTAATTGGACTGGGGAAGCAGGGACTCTGCTGCTCATGTGAGTAACTGACTCACTATTAAGGATTCAACAGATACTGTGAGTTTTATGTGTTTTGATTCTGAAAGTATAAACACTTCTTGTGCACCAGCACCAGTTACCACTTTCCTATTTTTCATTAGAGTACTCAACTCAACACCTTAGACAGATGCTGCTTTTCACAAAATATTGGCAACAACCGCTTTCAGTACAACTTTCACAAACACATTACGCAAACCCTTGTGTGTCAATTAACTGTATGAAAAGTCAGTTTTTTCTGTGTTCACTCTCTTCCTAGCTGAAAGTCTTAAAATGCATTCTTTTATTCTTTCCCAGTCTGCAAGTACACGGTCCACGAGCGCTGCGTGGCTCGCGCTCCGCTATCTTGCATCAAAACCTATGTCAAGTCCAAGAAAAACACAGAGGTGCGTCCAATTGAAGTGTTTACCAGTTGGCACGCTTGGATCAGTGATGCTCCATGGAGCTTAGGACGAGGGCTTCTCTTCCTCTAATGGAATTAAAACAACTCAGTCTGCTACTAAGCATTGCTAATTACCAGGATAAGCCTGGTTTAAAGACACAGATACCAGCAATGTAATTTGTTTGGCCTCTTTCTTTCTTGCTCTTTTTTCCTCTTCTGTTTCCTTCTTGCTTGTTTTCTTTCCCGCTTGCTTTCTTTAATTGTCATGTCACTTTGTATATATCTTGTTTTTCTGCACCATGTTTCTTTTCTCACTTCTTTCCCTCCCTGTATGCTGTCTCTGCCTCTCTCCGCAGGTAATGCATCATTTCTGGGTGGAAGGGAACTGCCCCACCAAGTGTGACAAGTGTCACAAAACCATTAAGTGTTACCAAGGCCTGACTGGGCTCCACTGTGTGTGGTGTCAAATCACGGTAAGCCGCCACCCGAGGAGAGGCAGCCACCTCCTCATTATATTCCCACTGCTTCTTGTTGTTTAGGGTTTAGTTTTTGCACCTCTGATACCTCACAAGTCATCCCACCAATTTACACCCAGAAAACACTTGTTTGTGGTTGCAAGTTAATAGAAAAGAAAACAGAGGCAATGACACGTGTAATGCAAATAAATCTTGAGCATTTACCTGACGATGTATTCTTAAACATGTACTGTTGCTGACACTAGTTTGGCTGTTAATAATGGCTGCCACCTCCTCCAGCTCCATAACAAGTGTGCTTCCCATGTGAAACCTGAGTGTGACTGCGGACCCCTGAAGGATCACATCCTGCCCCCCAACTCAATCTGCCCCATTGTTCTGGTAAGACTTCACTCCTCACTGGTCAGCAGTCCTGTGGCTGAGTGAGCCTGACGTTGCTTAACACTGTGTTATCTGAGGATGCAATCATCAGCCTGTGTTCTCCCACTGAGCTCTGAAATGGCAAAGCTGTATTTTTTTTCTGATCTTTATTGACTTTATTTTCAAAATGATACAAGTCCACCAAACATACTCCCAAGACTCCAAGGAAAGTTGTTGTTTTTTATTAATTAGGTTTATATATATTTATTTTACTTATTTAGTGGGCTATAGAAGTGCATTTGTATTTTTTGCAAGTTCTTCATAAACTGAGCAGATCTTTAAAAGAATTTCCTCTGGAAATCAAAATCTGCTCATGAACTTTCGCTGTAATTAGCACCAGCTGAAACAGGTAAGTTTCTGCATTAATGAATTACTGGGAAACTGCAGTCCCATAAAATTAAGTGATTTATTTTCTGGCATGATGAGCTATGCTGTTTGAAAGCCTTCTTCACGCTGCCAGGAAGAAAATTCAGTTGGAGGGAGACCTAAAAATAATTCAAAAAAATACAGAGATTGTGCACTGGCAGTTAAAACCCTGGTTACAACAATAAAAACAACACCAACAGAAATTCTAAATAAAATCAAAACAATAATCAGATTAACTGATTATTCACATTTGCTTCATAACTTGTCTCATGGCTCTCAAGAGTAGGAATCACATATTCCTAATAATGAAAATCACCATTAACTTCACCGTTTGACCTTTGGCCGCAGGAGAGGCAGTCAACGCTGAGGAAAGACTCCCGGTCCAGCCAGTCAAGCCGAGGGAAGATGCAGAGAGCCAACTCAGTCACAGTGGACGGCCAAGGACTGCAGGTAACACTCAAATCTGAGTCTTTTTTAACCTCAGTGTAACATTACTGCTTTAATTTATTACAGTATAGATATAGTACATGCGTTTCTTTGCCATGTCCCAGTGTGTACACTGGGATTAATTTCATCTAACTAAACTTTGTCCAAACCTTTTTTGAACATAGTGATCTGAATTTGCTTTTATAATTACGATCTTATTTTGATGTAAAATAACAATGTAGTTACATTTTTCCAAAATCACTATATAGAATAGATGTATTTCATCAGATTTTCATAAGATATCATTTCTCAGTTCTTAATTTGTAAATTCATTTCGTAAGCAGTGGTTGTAAAATTAGTCACAACCTCAATGTTAAGTCAAGTGAAACAGTATCTTTAGCACCTTTCAAAACCTGATTTGCAAGGTTCTTCACAGATGTACAGAAGATACAATAGTCTCCAAATACAGAGAAATACAACAAAATGCAAAAACATAAAACCACTGGAGTAAAAATCCACTGTATGTGCGGTTTTAAAAGCTTTTTAAAACACTGAAGGGTAACAGTAATAACAGCATGATTCCCCTTTGTCACTAAGGATGGACTGTGGAGTTTTTAACATTTGGTTGTCAGATCTGAGGGATTTTGGTGATATGTTTGGTGGCATCAGACCATGTAGGGATTTCAAAGTAATCAGCAGAATTTTAGATTGAATTCTAAAAGAAAGAGTCAATGTTATTCAGCTAGAAATAGAGAATTATGCCTCTAACATCTAGTATTTGTCTGCACCAATTATAGATGACCAGCCATACCAGGTATTTCAAGAGAATATCCATGCATCAAACCTTTTTTCATTGCTGAATATTATGTTTTGAAATTAACCTATGCAGTTGGTGTTGGGTTGTATGATAGGACTCTGCCGGCCTCTGCTGCTAATCAGTATCATACAACAGAGCCCAGTCCGGTCTGATCCTGTCTAATATCTGTCAGCCAGCATGCTGGCGATGCAAACCTGCCTCCATTCGTGGCGACTGCTCGTCTACGCGTGGCTGGGAGAGAAATATGATGAATCATATCCCAGGCACATCCATCTATGCCTCTTGCTGGCTAACCAGCGTAATAATCAAGATTATTATTTATAATTACAGGAAGTAATGGATCACTCTGGACTGGACAGGGAGCTCATTAATTCACCCTTGGCCTGCTGGGATAGCAGACAGGGGGAGTTAAGCGCTTCATCTGTGTCAGGGAGAGCACGGGCCGAGTTGTTGCAGACTAACTGCAGGAAGGGCAATTCAAACAGGGGGCCACTGGATTAGAGCTTGTTTATGTGGCGTTTTGTGAGTTTGGCCTCCGGCACTGCAGGCTCTGTCTGTCCACAGTTACACTGCCGCTCAGAGAAACTGGAAAATCCTTTCTCACGTCACAGCAGACAAACTGTCCTACCAATTAGGAGGCAGTGACAAATAACTATTAGGTCTAAATTATGAATCATAACTTATCAGGTTGAGAGTATTGATTGGCTAAGAGTTAGATGGGTCATTTTACCGCACTACATATCTTAAACTGTCTGTCTACTTAAGTGCTGCTGCTGTACCATCATTCGCTGTGACATCTTCCACAGAAACCTTAAAATTTGCTGTGTTTTGGGAACAAAACTTTGTAACTGATGTTATTTAGTTAGCGTGGTACATTTTTCTTACAATATTCTGTATCTTTCTCATTGTCAATAAAACCCATGAACAGACCAAAACCAATAATGGATTTGTCCTACAAAAAGTATATGTATCCAAAACACGATTAAGTGTATTCCACTGTGCCATAGAGCTCAATTGCTGACTCTCTGTGTGACATGTTTCCTCACCATGAACATGCATGTGGTAGTTTATTTTAACTCAGTCCCACACACACCATCCTGCTGCTATAGATGCTAGTTAGTGAAATAGTCACCATCAAATGCACTGTTTACTCCTATTTGTATAATTTTTGCTAAAAAGTACAGGGCCCAGTTGTTTTAGAAAAGTACTTTGCCCTTTTAAAAAAACATTAACTTCATATATGTGTGTGCATATATGTGTGTGTGTGTGTGTGTATGTATATATATATATATATATATATATATATATATATATATATATATATGAGACAACCTTATCATTGAAATAAAGTACATCAGTTAATTAAAAAAAATCACCTTAAAAGGAACGTTGATATGATGGCTTAAAAATTAATTTCTGGTGACTTTATCACTTCTCTCTAATAATTAGGTATTATAATTAACACAAAATTAAATTTGGACTCAGGCAAAAGAATAGTGAGCACCCACACCTTACCATGGCCAGGTAACAGGAAAACTATAGTATAAAATGTATCAGATGACTGGCACTACTTGTTAAGTGCTGTATATACTGTCTGAGGGATATGACTTGAAAGTGAATTCCTGTGAAGCATCCTGCAGTCTCCCAACACCAACGGTTTGTTTTGACATCTCCCATTCAGATCACAACAATAGAGGGCACTCATCCTCTGCTAGTGTTTGTCAATCCGAAGAGCGGGGGGAAGCAGGGAGAGAGGTAAGCACACAATCTGTCTCAACATGCTACAAGAGGCCTCTAAAGCTCCACTCCTCAGCCACAGAGGGAAGACAGCAGCATGGCCTCTGGCTGCCAAGTGCTTTAGGCTTAGTCAAATAAAAACACAATAACATTTACCTAACACGCCGGCCATCTCCGCCGTCAGCTCATACACACTCCCTCTCCTCTCCTCAGACACCCTCCTCACTGTCACGTCCCTGGCTGGTCCCCCTTCTTTAACCCAGGGCTAATTGGGTTATTACTGAAACATATTCATTCACTTCTTATTACGCCGGCCCTCATTTGTTTAAATTATGAGATCAAAATATGACTTCAGCCAGTTGATATAATGAAATTGAAATTAAAATGAATTAGTCTTTCTAATGGTTTCTCCTCAAGGGGACTTTGGGTATGTCCCACCCCACTGCCCAGTCCACTCTATTGTCACATTCTGATTGGATGCTGGTCGGCATCGGCGCTTATATAGGAAAAAATCTGACACTAAGTCCACATTTCCAGTCAGATGTTGTGTATTGTGAGTTTTTGTTTGATGTCTTGATGTTGTGGACAGATGTTTCCTGATGTGATCTCTTTGCATCTTCACTCCTGAAGGATTTACAGAAAGTTCCAGTATCTTCTGAACCCAAGACAAGTGTACAACCTGGCCAAAAATGGACCCATGCCAGGGTATGTAGGCCACTTTGCTGAAAGATGGAACAGTTGCTCAAGTATGTTACTGGCCGGGGCCAGTGACATTTCAAACTCAAGAGAAAGTCACTCATGTTTATTCCTACTCACAAACCTAAGATTAAAAGCTTTTTTACTTAAGTTCTTACAACTTAAAAATGCTCTTAAGTTACTTGGATGACAGCAGCACAGAAATAGAGGTGAGCACCCTCCAGGACATGTTGAGTAATTGTTCAGTGTTGAATTCCTTTTTTATTTCATCCCAATTTATGCTTATTTATTTCTTGAGATATTGAGAGTTTACACAAATAGAAATCAAAAATCAAAAAGTGTTTGCAGAACAACATATAAAACTAAATTGTGAGGTGTGAGTGTACAATATGGCAGATACAGGGTAAATTCTTTTGTCTGGCTGTTCCTACACAAAGCATAAATGTGATTTATCATGTGATCACTTGAGAGCTGTGCGTAATGGTTTCTCTTACAGTGTACCTCACTCCAAATAGAGTTAGATGATTGATAAATGTATCTTATTGCTCACAATCAGGAAAGAAATTTTTACTCCTGAATTGGCTGTTTAGTGTAATTCTTATAAGTCTGATAAATATGGGCCCTGATGTACATTTGCTGTGTTTAAAAATAAATATAACAAATGTAATATATCAAATGATGTACTCTTTAATGATAAATAACATGAAGAGAGCAGAGCAGAAATGAAAAGATGAATTTAACAGCTCTTCACAGATACATGTTACAAGTATACAAAATCTATCTGAAGTATTATTACATTCTCTATGACTTATTTTATTGTACTCAAGACAGTGAAGAAATTCACTGCAAAAAAACTTGATATTTTTTACATTTTTGCAACAAGAAATCTTGTTAAACGATTATAAATTGATCAGAAAATCAGAGTATTTTGATGCAGAGCATCCTGCTGAGTTGTAGCTAAGCTAAGTTGCATTTAAAAGCCATTCCTGTCATTTTTAATAGATAATTAATTGACATTAAATGCTGTTAACATGAGGAATGAAAGAAAGACAGAAAGTAAAACAAAGGAAGACAAAGTCCCAGCTTTTTCACAAATGATATTGGTTAATGGTCTTCTGTTTACAAACATGCTGCTGTGTTCTGTTGTTGCTCACATATAATAACCACCGTCGCATGCAAGAGAGGCCTGCAGTATTAAACCCTCCACTCAGTTCCCTCACACAGTACAGACACAAATGAGGTGAGTTCACACATAACAAATCCTGGAGACGACAGGCTCATGCTGTAGCCTCAGATGAGCAGCGGCTCCATATGCATAAGCCTGTATGTGAATGGAGAGTGACGGATAGAGAGGGGTGAAACTCTCGCCATACAGACGATGTGATCATGCATACAGACGAGCAGCTCACTGTGGTCTGTAGGTGCAGGCAACATCAGGTTTCCTATGGTTCACGTCTGTGATTAAGAAAATGAATGGATCATTTACATGCATAAGGCTCCTTCACTTTGCTGTTTGCGTCCAGCAGCACGTAAATACACAGGAATGCCCCGCCGCCGTGCTGCCACGTTGTTTGGCTTTGATTAGATCTGAAAACAGAATCTTGTGCCTTATAAAAAATAAGTACACAGCGGCACACGCAGGATTCAAAATCCTCCATGAGGTTTAGGCTGTCTGTGTAGGAGCTGGCACAGCTTTCCCCGTCACAGATTGTGCCAACGCAGCTCCAAGTTTTTGGGGACTGACCTTGTGTCCACTGTTTTGTTTCTCTTTTATTGATGTCCCTGCACGTGGTCACCTGCCTGCCTCCTCTCTGCCTGGAGCTGAACCCAGAGCTTCTCCTCAGAGCTGAGAACATTCCAGATGACCTTGCCCTGCTGTAACCTTGTTAATATTTTGTCAAGTGTAAGCACTGCAGCGCACTTTAGCGAGGTGAACGGTCACCATTGGACACTGCAGGCCTAGGCAGCCGCACGCACTGCTGTCAATTAGCTGCCTCGCTAATGCAATTACAGCAAATTAAGTGTTTGTTTCTTGGTATTTAAATATCCCCAAAGTTGCCTTTCATGTTTGCGGCTGTCTGTTTTGCGTCTAATATGGTTTGTGGTCCCAGTTGGAGAGTAATTGAGCGAATCATTTACCCGCCATACGAGGCTCGGAGGCTGGCTCATTCAGTTAGGGCTTTGTTATTGTGAAGGAACGGAAGAAGTTGGACTGAACATTGCCTGTCATGATCCAATTAGCCCTCGAACAGGCAGGCTAGCTCATTGAATGAATAATTGTCAATGCGACATGTGTTACTTTGTGGGATTAGAGGGGGTTTGCAGTGAAACAGTGTGTTGTTACAGCAGGCACAAAAATATGCTTGTGATCTGCACACTATGCCTGTGTTATGTGAAAATGTAGCACTTCCTCTTGATGTCAAGAAAAGCTGAGAAAAGCAGAGATATTTTAATTAAATCATTCACCTGAGTAAATCTGGTATTTCAAAACTATTTGATAGAGAAGAATTAAGAGGAAGTACTCCTTCCCTGTGAGATTTGACATGAGACAGCAAAACAAGCATAAAAGGCAGCTGAAGCACTTTATAGTGATGATAATGCACAGCAGACTTTACTCTATAAAGTGATATGTTGGCAGCATTGTGTCTTCTTCACAGTTTAAAAGAGTATGAGTGCAACTTTAACTTATTTTAGCCTCCGAAACAACTGGATTTGTTGGTTGAGGAAAAATAGAAACATTTCATATGATTTTACAAAATTAGCCATAACATCAATGCTCTGTTTGGGGTCCTGATGGATATTGGTTGTGTTTTGGGCTGTGAATTAGTTTTTGGCAAACAAAAATAAGATATATTTATTTGTGCATAGCCCATCTAACATATAAAATATGAAATATTGTCTTATTTGGTGTAATAACAATGCTTTGTTGTAATTTCTGTGTATTAAATGTGCAAACTCACATTTAAAGTGAAGGGTTACCACTTCACTGATTTTCTACATACTGGGTGTTAGTCATCTCTATTATTATTATTATCATCACAGTAAAACCAAAGTCATCTAAATTCAGTGGTTAAATCTGTCTTATATCAGTAGTTGAACTGTCTGTTTTGGGGTCAATTACCCCTTGAACTGAAAGTAAAATGGGCATAGTGAGACATAGAGGATCACAAAGAGGTCTGCATATTTGGGATAAAGTTTAACATTGCAAAATGTGAATATGCACAAAAATGCTAATATACAATTATACAATAAAATATGAAGTGCCAAACAACTCTATGTAGCAGTAACGCACGGAATGGGCTGTGTTTGTTATAGGTTGAACTTCTTCAGAGACGTTCCTGATTTTCGAGTGTTGGCCTGTGGAGGGGACGGCACTGTGGGCTGGATCCTGGACTTCATTGGTGCAGTATATGTTGTACATTTCATAATATTTGCTGTTACCCTGTGCTGTTTTCAATTATTCTGCAAGAATTACAAACTCCCCAACCTCCTAGGATGCCACAGTGTATGTACTCATACTGTCTTCAGTTTCTGATAACGTACAACATAGAACTTAAACACTCCATTTCCTTTTTTGGTAAAATTGCATTTGTTTTTATTAGTTTTCAAAGCCAACTGCGCTCTTGTTGTTCAGCCCGAAATGGTAAAGCGTGCTTTATGGTTTGTGTAGAAACACTTTCATTACGTCCAAGCCTGCGTATTCAGGGGTGGTAAAATGGGATGATTACGTGAGTTAGAAAACAACATATTAGTCATCATTTGAGGGAAAAAAAATCACCTGGCATCCTCTATTTGGTCTTGAAGACGTGTTACTTGTTCGGGTTCTCAAAAATTGCCTCAATTTTTTATCAATCAAAACAAAGAGAGGTAATAACTGTCAGGCAAAATGTGTCTCTTGAAATAGACTGTACAACTGGACGTTCATATTGACTTGTAGTTTTACAACTGGGGCTGCAAAATGGATTTGATGCTTTCTTTGCAAGTCTCTGCAGTGAGTTTGTTTTCTTGCTTTGGCCATGTTTCGCATTGTGTTGTGATATTTGTCCTGCTGCTCCAGATAAGGCCAACCTGGACAGGAACCCCCCTGTGTGTATACTTCCTCTTGGCACGGGCAATGATCTGGCAAGATGTCTGCGATGGGGAGGAGGTACTGACAGAAAATAGATACATAACGTGGCCTCAGTTTACCTTATTACATTCATAGTTCATATGCAACGGTTTTAAAGCAGTCAGACAAAGCCGGGGGAGTAATAGTAGACTACTAAAATGGGGCTGCAAATAACAGTTATGTTTTAAAGTGGTAATTATTTTCTAGATTATTTGATTAATGTCTACAAAATGTCAGCAAATATTGAGAGGTAATGTCTTCACATTTCTTGTTTTGTCCAACCAAAAGCCTAAGATATTCAGTTTATAATAATATGACAAAAAAAGCAGCAAGTCTTCACATTTGAGAAATTGCAGCTAGAGAAACGTCAGAAACTTAAATATCTGTTTTTTCATTTTCAGTTGACTGAGCAATTAATCAACTGATCTGAGTGTTGCATTAAATTACCATTTGAAGTTTTACTGTTCCGGACACCAAAAATAAAAACACATTTTTAAACGTATGTTTACATTCATTACCTGTAAATATCATCACTTTCATTCCAGAAATGACTAATTGTATTCTTGTCTGGGTAGAAGAGCCCCTAAGGGAGAGATTAGGCCATCATGTACACTACTCTCTTTTGAAACAGGCACATAACATTATAACTTCTTTTTCATCACCAATAACATATATCCTTTTTCAGACCAAATCTTCAGCATATTATATCCTAAAAAGACTTTATAACACTATAACTGACCATTACATAAAATCAGAAAATTAAATAGTAATAAAAGTAAATTAAATATGTAAAAAATATAGATTTCTGAATGCACAAATCCATTTTTGTGGCTGTAGCTTTAGGAACCACAGTCATATTAACAAAAGGCAGCATATTTTTAACAAACAGCCAATATTTGCCCAATAAGTCTTTAAATCAACTTAGTTGTATTTTGCACCCATGTTACTATAAGTCCCTTAAAGGCATCAGTGGCACAGGCTGCCCTCGACCCATTTTGACATCTCACTTATCTCATGTTTGTCTTCCTGAGGCTATGAGGGTGAGAGCCTCCTGAAGATCCTGCGGGACATCGAGAACAGTACGGAGGTGATGCTGGATCGCTGGAAGATTGATGTCACACCCACAGACAAGGAGGAGCGAGGGGACCCGGTGCCTTACAGCATTATAAACAACTACTTTTCCATCGGAGTGGTGAGTCGGACATCAGTCAGTGTTAAAAAAGGAAAATGAATGAGCAGTGGGTGGATTAACATGCAGAGACACAGTATCTCTGTTCTTGACTTGGCCTCTCAAGTTCTTTGTTTTTGAGTGGAGTATAAACATCATACCTCTTCTTTAGGAGCTTAGTGACTTATATCAAGAGCCAAAACAAATGCAAACATACTTAAATAAAGCACCCGGAGACCTGAGCAACATAAAAAGTTTTCAACATGAGCTGACACCTACAGCAGTTGTTGTTGAAGAGGTAAATCGCTGTATTTTATAGTAAATAAGTCTCGTAAGTAAAATAATCTTTGGTTGCCTGAATGTAATTGATTTTGTGTGTAGCTATGTCAAAACAAAACCAAGACACCTCTCAGAACAGAAACACCTCCGTGCAACTGGGACTGTGGTGGATCTCACTTTGTAAGTGTCAGTAGGAAAAAACAGTTCAGTATCTTCATCCAAATTTCTCACTGGTTTTTGTATACATTTTTATAATCAAAACAAAGATAAATATCCATAACAAACCAATGTGCCCCACCCACACCAGCTGAAATAATGATAACTTATTTATGAGGCACCAGTGCACCAGTGCAGCCCAAAGTGCCAGACAATACAAGATTAAAAACAATGTAAGGCCAAAACAAAAATGAAAATAAACAATGACTAAAACTTTTGATAACAATACTATGAGGCTAACACGAAAAAAATGAAATAAGTGCCAAAGATAAAAAAAATATAATAATAACGTTGAATTACCCCAGTCATTATTTGCTGTCATTTTGTTTGCATTAGCATTGTGTTGAAAATCCACAATCCACCAGAAAAAATAAAATACAACACTAGCACAAAGAAGATGAGGTTACTTATGCTTAATTTTTGTACCATCATGAAACAAAACCTTTTAATAACAATTTATTTATTTCTATTGTTTCGCACAATTCCCATTTATATTTTCTAGATATTTTGAGCTCAAGATTCGACCCCCTGGTATCTCTAATTTAAACCTATTAGCTCTTTTAAAACAGTCTGGTATCTGGTAAATAAAGATGATAAGTATCATGATACCACACTGAACGATTTAAAAAAAAAAGGAAAGAAAACTATACTTGACTGTGACTGCAGGGTTACAGTAATGGCACCCTTGTGCACTGCTGGTGAAAGAAGCATGTGACACCTTTTCAAACCTTTCACACCAAAGTTAAGTTTAATCATGGTGACAAAGAGTCTCAGTCGCAGAATAGCATAGCTGCCAGTAAACAGCTTAACCCAAATACAGACTGAAACAGAACAAAGACAGAAGCCTGAACAAAGACTGTATTGTAGACTCATATACTGAAAATACAATTCCCTCTGTCAGTAATTCTGGGGTCTGTTATTAAACGTTGGATTAAAAACAACAACAATACACAGCACCTGCAGTAGCAGCCTAATCAGTCAGCTTATTTGTTTTGATCACATTCTGGTTAGATCTTTATTGAGATGTGCTCAAGCCTCAACCGTCTGATCGATAAACAAGCCGTGTTGTGTATCTGCATGGTGTTACGCACCCATCAGCATCCCCCCGTCCATCTCCACCATAATGACACTGATTTTACGTAGCTCATGTTAGCCATTACTGATAAATGTCAGGGGGAAATATGGTAATTGACATTTGCAGGTGGCAGAGGAGCGAGTCACTCTGTGTTGTGAGATTCGTACAGACTGTGGCAGGGACATAAGTGATGCATGGCCTTACAAATGTTAGTTGAATAACACCTCCAGCCTGGGCCCCTAATGATGATGTTAGAGGATATTAGAAGACAGGTCTTGTTAACATTGTGATAGAGGAGAACAATGGCTATAATCTGTCTACAATGATGAACATATGGTGATGCGTACAGGGGGAAGTGGTTACAGTGTGACATAAATCTCTGGACATTAGTCCTTACGTGTATAAATGTCAAAAACACAAAGTGCATACAACAAGTTACCTAATCTTTTGATTCAAACAACATTTTTTACCGTTGTAAATTTGTTGTGAGCAGGCATGTGTCAGAGCACTATCCAGTCAGGTAAAGTTATTAAATTGACAAATTAAAGGAAAAATCTGAATAAATAATGGAAGAAATATAACACATGCAGATGTTTCCATACAGGTGTGCTACAGTTAAAGATGGCAAGTGGAAAAAGATCTGAGTGACTTTGAAGGAGGGTTCATTGTTGGGGCATGAATAGCAGGACTGCTCAACTGGCTTGTGTTTCAGCATGGAGCAGTGACTAAAAGACGTGTATAGATCTGATCTAAGTGAGTCACAGTACTCCAGACATGAACAATTTTCACCATGTCAGAAAAGGGCAAAAAGACTTTTGGTGGCAGTTCCCATTTTGGAAAAGCTACATTTCCGTACTGTTGCCTCAGGAGTTAAAAAGTTTGTGCCAGATATTGTTACTTTCAACACAACCCTCAGTATTTCATTTCAAAACTAAAATACCCCAAAAAATAATGGTAAGGTTTTATGTTTTAATGTGACCAAATTTTATAAAAGCATTAAAAGAAAACAGTTTTGGCCTGGAGGGTTCACAAAGTCGCTATAACCCATGTTGTTTTTGCTCTGTTAGTGGGATTAGTACCCAGCAGGCGTGATGATGACAAATGAAGTTGTTTGTGGGGGATTAAGAAGACTTTGAGCTCTCTATGGATTTGAGTGTGATATAATACTTTGTTCGCATCAAATTTTTTGCTTTCCGTCAAATGAAAAAAAAAATTACAATAAAGATTATGCGACAAGTCAAGCTAATAATTACCTTAGAGATTATGCAGATGGAGAGTAGATTGTTTCTGTAATGACACTGTCGAAATCAAAAGATCAGCAATAGCAGCTGCCGCAGACAGTGAGTGTCACTGCCAACATATGCTTGAATCTGAAGTCATTTAAAAGAAGTTCAAGTCTTCAAATTTGTATTTGTCTGATTTCTCTGATAGCTCTCAGACTCAAATCATGAGTGATATTTACCCTAAAACTTCATTTTCCAAGTAATTTAAATCCCACAGCCCAGGTAATTCTTTAAAGAAAAAGAGGCATCATCTTTTTTTTTTTTGGTAAATTCTTCTAACCTAACCATCTGCCAAGGCCCATTTGGACTGAGAATTAATGGCGCCATCCCTTTGGGAGGATGTGGAAGTGACGTGAAGTGTAATGATCTCAATCAGGGCCAGGGGTGAGAGACAGAACTAATCACTGAACACGCTCCACTACCATAATGCAGTCAGTCGCCCTAATGACCCTGGCGCTCCTGTCAAAGCCATTACTCTCCCCGTAGTGAAAGGCACATCAAACCGCTGGGGCCCACTCATAATTGGACTAAACTTTGAGCTATGAGAGGACATTACACATGTCCTGTATTAATTTGGGTGCCAGATTTTTACATTGGTAATTATTTGAGGGCAGCTAGGGGGAGAGAGAGAGTGAGTGAGCTGAAGACGTCCCACTGCCGCAAGGGGGTCAAGGCTTGAAATTTGCTCGACATGTGTTGGTGCTGTCACTGACTAGTCCTGTATTATCAGGTTTTATGGTTTTGTTTTTAAATACACAATCAGCCTCCACATGAAAACAAACGTTTTTAATGTTTTGAAAGTAAATGCGTATATATGTTTTTTCTGAGCGCTTTGAGAACTTCTCATCCACAATGCGGTCCCTTTAGTAGCTGTTTGACGTTTGAGTTATTCTCAACAATGATCTTGAATCTCAGCTTATAAACCTACATGTAAAGTCAAAAAGTCTGGAAAGTACTTAGGAAAAAAAATGGAAATTTGAACATCTACACTTTCGTGACATCTGGACAAACCATTTGCTGATGAACATGTAATATAGTTCAAAGATCCAGACCAGGAACTATAACACAGAGTTGTGTTGAGATTGTTTGCTCAACTGTTGTTTCCAAGGTCAAGAATAAAGAAAATGTACAGTAATATGGGTGACACTGAAAACCGATTTGAGCTCTACTTGAGCTTGATTGGCCAAAAACATCAACCTCTCAGACTGGAGGATTTCCAGTTTAAATGATGTAAACAAACTTGAGATAGAGATGAAATTCAAGGCCAAAATCTGCATATCTGCCAAGTTTTGATGTGTATTCATATTGAAAAAATATTATTTTTAATATATTTTAAAAAATATATTTAATACATTTTAATGTATGAATATATTCAGTATTTTTAGGATTGATATATTTTAGCTATATTGCAGTGTTTATTTTAAAAGTTTTTACCTCGTAAAGCACACAAACACTGCATCAGGGTGGAATAACAAAGTGCTCTATGCACTCTGAGTTGCTTGAAATCACTGTTTACTGTTGCAAAGCCACAGCTCCACTTGTACAGATCTCAGATAATAGACCCCAAACCAAAGGGGAGACAACCTTTCCTCGCTTTTGCTCTCTTGTTTGCAGCTATTGTCCTGTTTGTAAGAAAATCAAGTTACAATCTCTCAGATATATCCATCATCTCACCTTTCTGGCTCGTGTTGGAAGCGTGAGGCGAGTCTGCGGGGATCTTGAAGAATTCTTTTGGTCTTCTGCTTACAGCGTCTTGAAGAGACATCAAGAGAAGCTCCATTGATTTTTTTCTCTTTTGGCTTCTCCTAAATTTCTGTACAGAGAGCTAGCAGGGGGTCCTCCCCGTAGGTGCTTTTTCAATAGTGCCACTCAAAATGGAGTGGGTAAAAAACAGATTGCTTCAGTGGAGGGAGGAGAGGAACGAGCCCAAAAAGTTTAGATCAACTTTCTCTGACTCTTTCTTGAGATGTTTTCAGAGCCGGACAACTTTGCTGTGTTTGTCAGAGTTTGGTGTTTTTTTCACAAAGGTATTGCCAGCATTTTTCTGCTGACACTTGGAAGTGTACATTAAAGGAAGTTTTAGTGGCACTAGTCCCTGTGTAGTTTATTATTTGAGACTGTACACTCTAATGACAAGATCGTCTGCATACTTTATGACATAATTGACCTATATAACTGATGCAGTATTAACAAGTTACTACTCAAACAATGTTTTTGTGTTCTTACAATATCCAAAAGGTCATTTTGGAGAGAATCTGATTTCCATTGAGCATTTTATGAAGTTAACCCTACTGAAAAGAAATGCAGATATTACAAATATGTGGTTAATACTTGGTAACTATGATGCGTAAGTGATACTTTCATATTGTGGTTGTTCTGTGACAGCTATGTATCACCAAAACACCAGTTTTCCACGAGCTAAGAAAAAGAGCTCTTTTCAGCTTTGTGACCGTGCTTTTTAACATTATCCAACTGGTAATTAAATGATTTATTCTTTAGCTGGTAAAGGAACACTTAAAGGATAGGTTCACAATTTTTCAAGTCTGTCCTAAAACAATTGTTAGGTGTATATGAACAATAAACCTGGTTTTATTTAATGTAATCATTCCTCCTGTTCATTTCAGATCTTAGCTTTTTGCTGGACTTGCTTGAGAGGAGGAGGTGAAGCTAGGTGACCTCATTTTTTAGATGGATTTTCTTAACCAGTAACTATACACCTCCACAAAATATTGTCTTTATTGACCTTCAGTGGTTTAACTTATGACACAGTTGCTGCAAAATGCAGGTGTACTCCAGGCCCCTGTATTATACTGGAATTTTCTGTCTATTAGCAAACTACAGCATGTGGATTTACTATAAATATACCTGATTCTGTACTGTAAGTTCAGTTTTACCAGACTGAAGTGGTGTTAATATACTGGTGGAGAAGCATCTCAGTCAGTCACACTACTGACATATGTAACATGAACTGTATCGCCTTAACACCAAGACCTCCAATGTGGCTGTACTTTTTGCCCCAGGTCACAAACAGACAGAGAGAGTGAGAGAGGGAGGGAGAGAGAGAAAATCAGACAGGGTGAGAGAAAGGTCGAGAGTGACATATAATGCAAGAGCGAGAGGAGAGGTGGAGGAAGGGAGAGAGAAAACAACTTGGTTGCTGGGGTGTCGGCAGCATCCTGTAGGTTAGTTGGGAGCTGTGATTACTCACAATGTGTGTTTAATTAATTAGCCTGTGTGGAGACAGCGTGCTGTTCATCAGGGTTTCTGTCAATATCTCTCCATCCCAGGCTCAACCCCGCTGCCACCTCCTGCACACAGCGCCTTTCATCTTTTAGAAATATAAACGCAAGACACATAGGTGTAACTGCACTGTTTGAGAAGTTTGGAGAGTTAATGAGAAAGGTTGTCTTGGATGTAAAAGCATTATTCGCATGCAAATAATTTTATATGTTGTGGGTTTACATGTTAACATATCCAAATGTTACCAGGACGTAAATTGAATCCCAGATTCATACAATGACATATTTCTAAACTGCACACTTTTAAGCAAAATATATTCTTTACCTCAGTGGAAAACTGAAGAGGCCAAAAGTACAACTTTAGGTCCGAGGAGATGAGACAGTCTTGTGGTAGGCAGAAAAGATGGATGTATTTCTATAGCATAATCTTAATAAAACCAATATACTTGCAGTAAATGAAATAAATATATGATTTTCTCTTTCAGGATGCCTCCATTGCACATCGTTTCCACGTTATGAGGGAGAAGCACCCTGAGAAGTTTAACAGCAGGTATGTTTGTGACTGTTTGATTTTTGGTCAGTGTAGAAATGATAATGTATCAGAAGTTCCCAGCTGGTCTAGCCTCAGGGATGATTAGCAAAGACTGTGGAAAGACCACTACAGTCAGACATGGATGTGTTTACAGACCAACCTTGCTGTCAGTTTGTCTCAGTGGCTACTTGTGGTATTGCTATAAAATAATCCCCTGTGGCCCAAAAGTATTTTCCCCATAGACCAAAAGAGATGTCTGTGAAACAGTCGACAAGACACATGAAGCTGAAAGTGTTGATGATATCATATTCTGGCAAAGACCCATAATCTGGATCCTAATATATATTTTTTTTATATTGAGAAACTTAATCAGGAATTTTACTTTTTACTTCACACGAGCCAAATTTAGTCGGCCAGTTATCCAATGATTTACTTCAGTGCCTTTAATCTAATGGCTGCAGATTTTGTGATGAAACACTCACTGAAATGATCAAAATAAAAATTCAGAAAATTCAGGTGACCAGACTGACCCCTTCAGAATCCAAAATGATCCATCGATATGGCTGATTTTGGTACTGGTCCAGATAAACAACAATTTTAAGGAGGAATATCAAAGTTTGTATTTCTTGAACAGAGGTATATATCCTGAGAATAAGGCTGAGTAATCATTAGGGTCACTGAATGATGTAAGTGCTCCCTCTTTTTATTTTTAAACCAATGTCCATGATAGAAATAAGTACAAATTAAAAATGCAGTGCATCTGCAGAACCTCTGCATGGCCTCTTCAGCAACAGACTGGTGTGTAGATGCTCTGGAGCTCAGAATGATGAATGGACGGGCTTCATATTTAGCATTTGTGATTACCTTGAGGAGATGTGTTCACCTTTGAAGAAGAACAAATGTGGCATCTATGTTTCCATCAATATTTAAGATCTCCAATACGTCTCCACTAGCGCCAGGGAGTAATTGCAAGCCTAATTGAATTTGCTTGGCCAGTTCGACATCATGGATCAGTCAGACTGATGACACGCAGCCTCCTAATAATCTCATTTGTACTCATTATCATATTTTACCCTGGTCTTAGTACAACATTTGGCCAACTCTCCTTCTGCTCCTCATTGCTTGAACACGCAGATACACTGGTGAAATGGTCCAAAGGGAAGTGAAGGGAGTTTCAAATCATATAGAGGTTACCAGTGGTAGTGATGGATGTGCCACCATGTTGGAGCAATGCCAACAAGCAGGAGAGACTGTAAACTCTGATTTCCCTGGTTCAATAAAAAAACTGCTTGGTAGTCAGCATCCACATTACCACTCCAACATGGCGACACATCCCATTTTGATAACCAATCATGATAACCAATTTTCCTTTTTCAATATAGTTTGTTAGACTCAGGTTCAGTCACTTTTACATCTGCATGCAGGACACATGGACTGCATCTCTGTTGTTTTACCCCATTTTAAGCCTTTGTGAAAAATGATTGAGATATTTTAAGAAAATTATTCTGTCTGTTATTTGAATCCCATTAATAATTCACGAGGGGGAATGGGTTTAGGATCTCTCTATTACACACTATCCTTGCCAATTCAATAATGCATGATTATAGTTTTTCAAGGTAGCATAGATTTTGTTGGATTTGTCCAAAGGGCTTGTGTCCATTGGAAGTATATTGCAACTTATCACAGAGTCATTTTCCTGCAGCCGGAAGCTCTTTCTCAGGAACTTTTGTGACAATGGAAGCAAAGTGCGGCTTATCTCAGGGGGAATATTTTATTTCACTCATAACAAGTCTGCATTACGTATGTTTTTCTCTGCATTGAATGAAGAGAATATAGAGCAGCTGGAGTGGTTTTGATGAGTTTTTACAAAGATTTAAACATAATAAAACTCACTCAGCACAGCAGTGCACTGGAAACTCTCATTTAAAAAGAATCATAACAGCAGTTTAAACTTGTTTAGACTTAAAAGATTTTAATGACAACAACAATAATGGTGATAAAAGCAAAAATCACCCAGAAAATATTGCAGTAAAATCAAAATGACTTATTGTCTCTCTAAGTTAAATTGACAACATTATAATAGCCTAACAAGATGAAAAACATTTTCCTTTAAAACATGTTTTAATGTCTGCCAATTGTAGAGTTATCCTGCGATAGAATGAACTTTTTTAACAACAAATACACCAACTTCACATGTGATATTATACTGGAAATATTACAGCAGTGACACCAAACCAATTTTTTAATTAACAGCTTTCAACAGTTACCAATCAGCCTCTTCCAGAGGTGAAATGTAACTTAATTACTGCCATACCTGATTGATTTTATCACATATTGTGTAACTTGAAATTTAGATGTTCCATTTTCTGGTAGTTTAAGTACATACTGTTAATATTACAGTAGAAGTGGAAAGAAGTTTGTCAATACGCTACATCATTGTAAAGTCAATTTGCCCAGACATTTTTTTATTTTAATATTTAAATCTAGATATTTTTATAATATTTTGGTTTGTTATACTTAAATCAGTTAGCATCTGGATGAATAATTTACTGTTCTCAAATGTGAATATCATTAAGCATCAATTAAAGTCTGTTTTAGTATGTATTTTAAATTTTTCATGGACATACCTGATTCTCTAACACCCATGTCCTGCTTAAGACAATTATTTTCATTTCCTATAATGGATATTCAAAAAATTTAAAAATTAGAAATGCACAGAAATTAAAATGATGTATATCCTGAAAGAATCTTAGCATCTTTTTATGGATTAAAAATACTTATTTTTATGTATTTTTATTATTTTTATTCTCATGTACTCATGTACTTTTAAAATTTGCTTTTGCCATTGCACAGGTTTCAAGGTCAGAATAAATAGATAAATTAACATGTAAGATTTCACTACAGTCTAAAAAACAAAATGTCAAATATTGAATTATTAGATTTTAATCTGACAGCAGGAAATGGTTCTTTATGTCTCATGTACCAAATCTATACATTTTTTCAGTGTTTGACCTTAAAGAAACTGAATATTTAATCAGCTTTAATTAACAACCAAACAGCATCATGTAGCTTTTCTTAATTATGAAATGATAGGATTTTGTTGATGAAATGCAGGGGTCATGTAAGCTCTCTCTCTCCCTCTCTTCATCTCTTATGTTCTATCCATCTTCTGTATTTGCACCTTGGGGTGATTACCAGGGTGAAGGTGTGAAGATTTGACACTCGGCAGATAGATTCATTTACTGCCACTGCCGGACCTGGAGGTGATAATGAGGTCGAGGATTAAAAGCAGACAATCAGTCGGCCCGTGACGAGGGCTGCGCCACCTCCTCCCCCATCGCCACTCCTCCTCGACCGCCCTGTTAAAATATACTACTCCCCTTTTTTCCCCCTTTTTTTGCTGATCTCCCATGTAATTACACACTAATCTCTGGTTCGGAGGGATGAAACAAGGGAAGAGAAGTAGTGAAAGAGAAAGAACTTTGTGCTGTCGTACAGTTTCATTCTTTTATGCTTTTCATTGTTTTTGTTGTTTTCTTTGTTTTTTGAACTAGTTAGATTGTGACCCGCCTACCAGATGACTCTCTTTCATCCTACGCATGATAACTCAGCAATGCAGTTAGCAAACATGGTGGGGTGTCTTAAACGTTCCAAAGTCAACAGAAAAACTGCAAAATACAATAATTGTGGGAGGCTATTCATTATAAAGGGAGAACAAGAAGTCCTTTGTTTAAATATTTACATTACCACATGTTGAAGTGAGGACAAGTGCTCGGCCTCAGCCTACTGCTGGTGGTACACTGTATTCTGTAACCCATCAGATTCTGTGACCTGTAGCAGTGCAACAAGTTCACCTTCAGATAACATAACAAAAAGTACACTGTGCAGCAAAATCTCAGCTATTTGTTTAGTTGATGTTCACTGAACGATAAGCTTTAATATTATTTTCACCATGTTGTTTTTACTGCAGCACAGCCCCCCCGAGAGCAAACGCCCCCTTTCCTTCACCACTGTACAAAGAATGAGTCAGGACGGGGTTAATGAATGTCACAGAGCAGCATCACAACAGAATGTGCATGGCTTAGGTTTGATAGTTAATTAACAGTGTCATGCTTGTCTGGATTACTGTTGAACCCCAACCTGATCCATGCAGCTTTTTGCTTTCCACACAAAACAGACAACATCATATCTGTTAGGGGGAAACATCTGATTTGGGACCTTTCAGCTCCAGCATGATATCTGCTGTGACTTCACCTACAATGTTTGTTTGTTCTGTGGCATCAATCATGGCACCTTGATGTTCCCATGATATTTGCTCTGCATATCCAGATCTATTTTTGGTCCTGAGACATCTAACACCGTCAGCGCACTCCTCCAGTGCCGCTGTGCCCCCGTGCACCCACAGGCTCTCGCTGTGCTGTGTAACCATCCTGAGTTAACCTTTCCTGAAGGCACAGGGAAGCCCAGGCATGGAGCACTCTTTAGCATAATGAGTATGTTCATCAAAGCCTTGCGATGTGCTGGATGGGGCCGCCGGATTCACCAACACACCCACCCAACCATCAACACACCCATGCTAATGTGTGTGTTCACATGTACATGTGTGCGTGTTTCCTGCCGAGCTGGGAACGGGGCCACAGGTGATGGCGCTCTAAATTACACACGCACACACACTCATTTACACACACATGCATGGTGGACCTCAGTAGCGGCCGCCCTCAGACCTCATTTGAGGATGAAATCGTTTATGTGACCAAAGTGTCATCTATAATTAATGACCACTTGTGTGTAATTTAGAGGGATCTCACCTGTGGCCCTGTCCCCAGCTCAGTGGGAACACACACACACACACACACATACACATACACATATACTATGTAAGCACATAATCTCAAGTGAACAGAAGAATCTGCACGATCAGTAGTAGTGCTGAGCAGTATGAAAAAAAAATCAAAAAAAGATTTCATTTTAAAACTAAAAAATAATCTTCTTTTTTTTTTTTTTATGTGTAAATCCTCAATAACCACCACCAATAAGATGTATTAGTGTTTCTCCAAAGCCTTTTTAGTAAGAAATATTTACAACCAATGTGAAAATCAGATGAATTTTGATTGCAAAAAGCCGACAAGTCCTCCAGCCTGAACGATCATACACATCATTTGTCCCTTAACACATGGTTAAGGTTGTGGAACGGACATTGTGTGCTTAGGTTTTAGGGGTAAAAACTACTTTGTTAGGCTTAGGTAAAGATCATGGCTTAATTACTACGGCCGCTAGAGGTTGTCTAGTCAGTAAAATGTAACTAGGGGTTGTAATAAGCTGCTGGCACAGACGACCTATGGGGCGTGTGTTAATGACTGACAGCTCTCCAAAGGTAATGAAGCAGGATCACTGAGTCGCATTCTCACTGTATTAACTAAAATCAAACTAACTTCTCCCTGCTGATGTGTTACTGAAGGTGTAGAATTGCTAGAACACATCTTAGGCCTTGTAAACAATCATTAATTAAATCATTAACAGCATTGCTTTGTTAAGTTCATGTGAAGTTTCCAAAATTAATCTGAATTAATGTAATACTTGTTTTTAATTTATCTGCAGGATGTCATGGAGCATAGAAGTTCATTCTTTACCCCAGAAACACTTTTCTATGGAAAAAATCATAACTCAAGTTCACTTGCTAGCTTTATTATTAACCTGAACCTTATTTTCCCATGTATTTGGGTGTAATTGATTGACAGGAACAAAAATCTTTGCAATTGGTCTGCCATTGAGTAAGAATAATATACCCGGCCAGTTTTCCCTATCGAAGTATGTCCACTAAAGTGGCTGTTTTGCCACTGACAGGCTTAAATTGATGTGTCCTTTTTTATTAATGAATAACCAGAAAATACGTTCAAGAATGTTGTTGGATATGTCCAATGCTTGCAACTTAGATATTTGAAACCTGTGACAAGGGGTTGCAAGTAGACATTCAGGAGCCAAGAAGCCAAGGAATCCATGAGAGACTTTGTGATTTACAGGTCAGAAGATGTAGAGGTTCAGGTTAAAACTGGTGTCAATTTGGTTAAAAAGTAGAGGTCTTGAAGAAGATTAGGTTACATATCATTACTTATTATTTCACTTCTATGTCATTGTAGTAGTTCAGTCTTTGTATTTGTTCCTAAAGATGCTGGATACTTTATACTGGTAGCAGTAGTTAAAAAAAAACACACATTGGAATCATTGCAGTGAAACAGAGAGAAATACATTTTTCAAACTGCTTGCTGCATCTCTGAAGGCAAGACGATGCAACTTAGGTCATTTCTCAAACTGCCAGTCGAAGTCGGAGCGCTCTAGGCAGTGTCATGTTAAACAAAACAGTGCATTGATGCAATGCACAAAGAGTTGGTTATGTCAATGCGATATTTATCACCTCTGATCAAGAAGAAATTAGTGTGAAAATAAGGTCGTAGATCATTGTGGGTTAGATTAAGTGTCAGAGGGGAAAAAAATCAATGGCGCTGTGTCTCGCGTTCAGTGTGGCCAGTGGAAAGTGCATCTAAAGGTGCTGTGGCCTCAGGACAGCGACGCTACACTGAAGCTTATCGCCTCCGACATCCTTTAATATGGTGACCAAGCAATGGAGGCTTGATGAACATGGGCGTATTGTGTAGATTCAGGCTGTTCGAGCTACATTTGTCTTCCTGATGTTGGGCTCACTTGTCTCTCATTTACTTTTTCATCTTTTTTTCTTTTGGTTTGCCATGTTTTTTTAAAAGCTCTTTGTGTTTTTCTTTCCTCATGGCCACAGAATTTGTATTTGCTCTCTTTTTGTATTAAGATTTGTTTGTGCAAATAAATGACACCTCGGTGGCTCTGGAAACCTGAGCCACTGTTTTCTTTTGGCCTGCCAGCTGTGATTACTACAGCTGATCTCACATGCACACTGCTAAAGTTACTATTGCAGTACACTTTGCATTGATACACTGCAGGTAGAATCACAGCACAGGCCTTGTGTACAGCACACTGCCATTTTTTTCTTGAAAACACAAATCGCTCCCCCAGGAAATATAATGAATGAACCTCTAAGATGTCCTGGAAGGATGTGGGAGCTTAAATTCAGCCAACAGTTTAAGGAAATGGACACTTTATGTTCACTTTTATTGCACTTTCCATAAAGTAAGGTCCTTCTAATCTACCTTAAAAGTATCATCTTACTCAAATGGACTCCCTATTAATCTGGGACAAGCTGGCCACCGTTGAAGATGCTGCTCACAGTCAGTCTATCGGATGAATCCAGTGTTAAGCATCAGTCGGCAGATAACAAACGACAATCCGATCCAACCAATGAAATGCTCCTAATTACCTAATGAACAGGGACATGAGGTGATTTGTTGCCATGGTGCGCTTGTTAGGTTAAGTGGTGGGAATCGACAGGGCAGTCAGATGTTGTCTCTTACTGTATCTGTTTTTAAAGGTTCTTTAGTTTCCTGCAGTTGGCTTCAGTTGCCCCAAGTGCAGTTTGGTTCAGCTGGTACTGTAAAAAAAAAAGAAAAAAACACAGTTCTCTGTTTAGGATGGTACTGTATCCACACCTTTTCACATCCACCCATGTTCTCTCATTGATTTCAAATGCAGACCTGTCACCTCTAAAAAGTCCTGAGAGCTCAGTCTAAACAGAGCTTCAGAATTCAAAAGCCAAATCGACAACAAGTCAACAGAGAGTGGCTTCAGTCTCTCTATCACTCACCAACCACTAGTTTTGAATATGCTTTTCAAAGTAGCCACCTTCATTTGTTTGTTTGCAAAATGCCTGGCCCAGGCCTGTGTTCATGTGTTGTCCTGGGTTTTCCCCCTTGCATACTGAGCCGGAGGAGCTGTAAGGATGTGCCTCTCAGCAAGGCCCTGTCGCCCTCCTGCCTCTTCCCACCTCCCTTTCCTCCCATCCCTCTGCTATTGACCATGTTGCACATTATAAATCAACTGTGAGTTGAGCTACCTTGCAAGTACCCTAATGAAAGCTCATTTATAAAGGGGCTAAATGGTCCTGACAAAAGTCCTAATGAGGAAATCAATAATTCAGTGATTGTTACTCTGCTTATACTAATACGTCCCTCTTGTAGTGCTTTGATTCCAGCTAAGAGAAGGCCATTTTTTACTCTTTTCAGTTTTGCGTGTCAGCACTGTTGTAGGTTTTTTTCTCTCCTTGAAGCTTTGAGATAAATTGCATCTTGTTGTCTGTTGTTTCTTGGAGAGATCAAAAGCCATCTGGGATCTGTGCTTCTGTATAGAGTTAACCTGAACTCTTTTTTGTTGAGAAACAATTATGCAGCTCTTAATATCACCTTTTCAAGAAGCAAAAGTATACATAACTTATTTCCCACCTTTAGTGAGACTTGCTGCAGTTTGTTTTCACTGAAGGCACCAAGATGAGGTTTGGATATTTGCCATGAAAAGTTGAGAGGAAACATTTTCCATTGAGTAATTCACCTCAGTCCAGGGGTGAGTGGAAAAAGTTAGTTTTGACTTCTTGCAGAGTTCTGTAGCTGCAGTTTTACTGTGTTTATGTGTAGCGAACACAGTCTTCTAGAAATAATTTACTATGCTACATAAGCAGTTTTTAAACCTGATTAGATGTTGAAGAAGTGTAGGTATGTGTTTGTGTTATTGTGTGGTACTTTTACTTATGTAAAGAATCTGAATCTTCCACTACTGAGAGTTATACAGTAACACAAACAAATTAACCGATCAGGGCAGCAGTGTTCTAGCAACTCCCATGTTCTGCTTGGTAAAATTACTGTTTTCATCAGTGGAGTCTGGTAGTAATATATAGCAATGTTTCTGGTCAAACAAAAAAGATTTTACTAATGGAAGGTGTTACGAACTAGGGGATTCTAGGGGCGACTAATAGAGGCTTGATTTATTTTATTTTTTATCTAACATTGACAATGCACAATATATTTATTGCAGAATGCTTATGAATACAGTAACACTTTATTCTTGTAGCCATGAGAAAATGTAAGCAGCACACGGACAGATGGTGAGTCACACCTACGAGGTCATTGATCATCAGCCTTAGTAATGGAAGTGTGTGCTGTAGGAAGCCTGGGGATCAGCACCCCAGTCCTCTGTTAATTGCAGGGGCAGGTAGATTACCCTTTTACACCCCTCACAGGGCCTTAATGTTGGGCATGGGTACCCAGTGGTTGCCCCATGTGTTCCCTCAGATGCCTCCTTAACTGGCTTTAGATTCATCATCATGCTTCAATATGTGATTAATGAAGCACATTATACGTTCTTTGGAGATTAATGACTTTGTGATTTTGGTCAGCGGTAAACATTAGAGGTGTATTTCCTGTGTAGTTCAGAAGATCCTTTTTCAAACACAAACACACCTTTACAGAACGCTGTGCTCTTTCTTTTTCATAAGCTCAGCATATAAGGGACTAAAGACAAGAGACGAGAAGAAGAGATGCTATGACTGTACAAGCTTCAGATTTTGATGTGGGGGGAAAACACTCCTATGTTTCCTCTTTTCTTGGTCCCTTTGCAGTTCCTGTTGTCTTGTCTTTTTCAGAACAAAGAATAAGCTGTGGTACTTTGAGTTCGGCACTTCGGAGACCTTTTCGGCCACATGTAAGAAGCTCCACGACTTTCTGGAGGTTGAGGTAAATCAAACCATTTATTTTCTGTTTGTGGAGACAGAAAAGGAACAAAGAGGCAAAGGAAATATTTTTGAAAGTCACTGCTTTAGTATATTATCCTTATTTCAACTCTTACCTGAATCCTAAGCAGTCTTACATTCTTGATACTATTAAGAATATTTGATTAAACTAAAAATGCTCAGGTAAGAATAATGGTGCCTCTTAAAATATTCTGGTCAACTACTGGTCCATAAATAGCCCAAATTTGTACTAGTTACAAATTCACCCGGACAAAGTGTTGATGTGTGAAGGCTATCTACACACCTCCCCACCCGCTTCTCACTGAACCTCAGTTCAACACACAGGTAATTAGCCCTACATGACCCTGCTGTGTGTGATATTGAGTGATAATGAAGATGGCGTCTATACAATTCATCTTCCCCCTTCTCAGAGCTATCCACACAGTGCAGAGGTCTTTATTAATTAGTGTTGGATAAGTACCCAATTGGGGTTGAGCAGGTATGGAGGTGAAGACAGACCCAGGCTTGTATAAAATTCACTATTTTGAATATTACTCTTATTATTGGCCTGATGATTCTGGTGGACTTGTTTCAGCATAATTAGATCAAATTAGGGAGAGAGACTCAGGTTCCGAGTCTGTTCAGGCTCAGATTGAGATAGATAGGTTCAAAACTGCAGCTTACATTGCTTACTCATATGAAAGATGTGTAAACTCTTATTGTTGCTGTTTCTTCCTCCTTTCCAAAAGTGTGATGGTGTTACTCTGGACCTCAGCAGCATCTCCCTGGAAGGCATTGCCATTCTCAACATTCCCAGCATGCACGGCGGTTCCAACCTTTGGGGCGAGAGCAAGAAGAGGAGGGGAAACCGAAAGGGAGGCAAAAAAGGCCAAGACAAGAGAACACCAGTGGTCGACCCCAAAGAGCTCATGTTTGCAGTTCAAGGTAGTCTAAACAGCATGAGAACTGATGCAGTTGTTGTTATGACTGTTATGGTTGTTGGCATAAATCCTGTAGCCTGAATCAGGCAGAATCTACGTTTTTAGTCACACTAAAATGACATGGGAGGGCAGTGTCTGTCGGATGGATTGACGTGTGAACAGACACTCATGATCTCCAAAAGATAAAGCCTGATGAATTTGGCGATCCCCTGACTTTGCATTTAATGCCACCAGCAGTTCAAAGTTTTACCTTACCCTGTGAAAGATCTCAACATCTGTGAGATGGACTGACACAAAATTGGTGGCTTTCAAATGATGAATCCTGACAATATTGAACAAGTTAAACATTACCTGCTAAACATCACTATGTGAACATTGTGATTGTGATGTTGCCATGCCAATGTTAGCATTTAGTTCAAAGCTCTGCCGTGCCAAACTACAGTCATAGAGCCACAAGCATTGCTGTAGACTCACAAACACAAACCTCTCTAAAGATGTGTTTTTGAAAAGTCAGAAATCTTGACACATGGTGAGGTAATTGGTGAGTCTTCAACAGCACTCTCAAGACCCTGCATATGCTGTTGATCATAGTTGGTTTGTGCTATATAATACTTTAAATTAAATAGGCTTGACACTGTGGGCGGCTCTTTTCCCTAAAGCCCACAGACAACCTGTGTCCTTGCTCCTATCAGATAGATTAAAGACTAAACTTCTGGCCAAACTTTTCCAGAGTGCATTAATATTTCACCGATGACAAGGTGAATCACAGCTAGAAGGTTTTGTTTGCAAAGAAGAGGTACAATCATGTCACTGTTTGGAACTGTCACTTGTGTATTAATGGTCTGTGTGGGTGCCAGTGGACAGGCTCAGTTAATAGGAGCGGACTGAGGGGGGTGTTGGGCATACCCCTGAATCCATTTACGTCAAGAGGAAGTCCATCAATGGGAATATATGAATGAATGAAACAGAATGAGTCACCCGCTCTGTGGTAACTGGTAAAATGATGTTGGCAACTTGAAGGAGTTGTTAGGAAAAGGAAAAAATATCCTGAAAGCCGTGGTAGATGCCGTATTCTAATCCAATAAGTATAAATACCACAATAGAAAAATACTGAAAGATCTCACATTCAGTTCTGCACAAGTAAAATTGATAAGTGAAAAGCAGTAGAGTGTAGTGTTACTCCTGTTGCACTTAAGTGCTATTTGTGGATGTCCCATGTTTTCTTTAGCCATGCTAATGGCACAGCTCCAGGAATACCAATGTGAGTTGGTCAGTCAAAGCAAGACATGACTGAAACAGCTAAACAACTACTGGATTGGAGAGACTGCCATTGACTGCCATATTCAGCCCAGAGGATGAATCCAAATAAATGTGGTGATGCCCTCACTTCAAAATTTTCACTTAAACCGTGAATAATCTCAGATCTACTAAATGGACTGGCACAAATCTTGGAACATACACTTCATGTGCCTGAAAAGAGGAAATGCTAATTACTTTTCCTCTAGATCTACCAGCAGGTCAAATTTGGTTTATGACCAAATAACTGAATTCCCATTAGCCTCAGCTCTTCTTTCATTTAGTGCTGTTTACCAAATGTTAGCATGCACATATGCTTAGCTAAGGTGGTGAACATAGTAATCATTACATCTGTTTCAGAGAATCTCTAAAATAAATTGTTAATGATCTGAAATAAGGCTGTTTTTAAGAGTTCCTGAAATGCTGACATTTTGAAAATTGTCTTACATTGAATGTAAAATCATAATCATCATCACAGGACAGGACTCCTCCTAAATCAAGAGAAATGTGTGTAAATTGAAAAAAAAAACATAATCAACACAGACCTTTCTCCCCACAAATGAACTATTGCCATGAGTTTTGGATTTCTTTAGTTTTTGTTTTTTATTCTCTATCATGTCTAACTCCTGCCCGTTCAGGTGATGCACAGTATGTTTTTAGGTTTCCTGCAGCGATGGTGTGTTTGTACTTGGGGGATGAAGTGGATGTTACAATCAGTGTTGAGTCAGTCGAGTGTCGAGTCAGTGAGGATCTCCAGACGTGGCTGCCTGCGATCCCTTATGAGACTTCACTGGTCAGAACATGACTGGTGGAAAAACAGATCTCTGTGAAGCTGTCTATGAAGCTTTATTAAATTTTTTTCTGATATGATTCAGTTTTTTTATTTTTTATATCCTTTGGATTTCAGTAGCTGTTGAGCCTTCAAAGCTTGTTAAAATCTGTAGCAGCATTTACTGTACTATCAAAAACAATATAAGTATTTTGTGATTTTGGAAAAGCTGAGAGAGCAAGTAAGTAGTATTGTAAATCACAGCAGGGATAGTGATGAAAGAGGAAAAACAGTTCAGTTGTAAAATAATCAATCCAAGCCAAACATAGACGTTGTCCTTACACTGTTTCATATTTGGATGCTTATGAAAGATGCAGATGAAGGTGCGATGTGGGACAGAGGAGGGCAGACTGTGAGGGAGATAATTGATCAATTCAAAGCCCAACCTTGCTACGACGAACACTCCATTAATTCCTAAATAAAAATCAATCAGTTTGGTGTTTGTGGTTTTAAAAAAGGCCACAGTCTGAACCTGGGAAGGCACTTAGTGTCAGTGGGGAGTGTGTAGTTTGTGTCCCACTCTGTCTTTGCGAGTTCATGCCCATTAGTGTCTGCTCGTGCCTTTTTATTGATGTGTGTTGGTGTACACTTTGTGTGAATTGATGCCCTTGCTGAAGGTGCCCTCAAGGTGAGCGGCCTAACTTGTCAGATCAAGAGAACGGCATATTTAGAGGTAAATACAGGAGTGCATTAGCCCAGAGGGGGCACCGCCGAGCACGACGCACGGATCAAACTGTTGGCAGGGATTATTTTGTGTGTGTTTGTGTCTGAGTGTGTGTGTGTGTGTGTGTTTGGATGGGTGGGTGGAGGGTGGCTGGGAGATAAAAAACCCTGACCTTTCGAGAGCTGTTAAATCGTCCCGCTGGTGACGCCAGGAGACAAGCCCCTCAGGTGGAAGGGAATGGCTGCGGAGTGAATTATTTAGAATGGGACTGAGGTTTTGCAAGGGAGGGGGAGTGGGGTAGGCGATGTGTGGGTGGAGGGGTTGATGCTTAGGACTGATGCCCCATGACAAGCCCCATGAAGCTTTCATTGGAGGATCGGCCTCCACACACCCTCCCTCCTCCTCCCGCCATTCCTCTTTAGTTTTACTTTCAGCTGATCGGCTGCTGGTCCTGCTCTGCTCCCTCGCTGTTTCTCCTTTATTCCTCCGCTCTCACCCTGTCGCTCCACATGTGTCAGTGCAGCCACCGGCCTCGACAGGTAGTTGTTTGACAGTGACAAGGACGCCGTTTCTAATCCCACACTCTGACGGGAAGGCATGTCTGACATTAAAGCCACAGCATTGTTTTTGTGAATCTCCCATATGGACATTCATTCATACCACTGTCTCACTCACACTGCATTGTCAACTTCAGTGTCTGTGTGTGTGTTCTGTGTTGTGTGTTTATTGCAGTCAAACACTGCTTTCATCACTTGAGTGAGGCACATGATGTTGATTGTAGGTTAAGTAAGGGATATTTTGGTTTGGATTTGGCCACCAGCTACTTATCTTGTGTGTTAATAATTCAACCTGCTCCGGCATAAACAGTTAGGTGACTCAGTTCTTCTCCCAGTTTATCTTTGGGAAGTAAACATGATGGCTTTTTTTCTATATTTGGCAGAGTCCATTTTTGATTATTGTTCCAGGTATTTCATTTGCACCTCTAATATGAGAAATAATAGCTGGGGATTCAAAATAAAAATGGAAATTCACTAGTAAATCATACTAGATGAAATGTGGCTGTCATTCACTAAGTCCTTTATTGAAATCATATGTCTGCACTTTATTAAAATAGGTGAAAATAAGACAGCCTGAAATAAATGATAGAAGTACTGAAGTGTAGGCTATTTTCAAAATCCTGGTGCATGTTATTCATTACCTCTTGGCTTTATATAGTGATTTACTGATAATTGTCCACCCTTAGATTTATTGTCCAAGGTTTTGCTTAAAACAAGACAATATGTGACATCTTAAAGGAGTAGTTCTAAATTATGGGGATGAGAAAAATGTAAAAATTGTGGACTGTTTTGTCTGTTTTTGCACAGATTAATCAAAGGAAATATAACGTGCTAATTACTTAGCTTTACAGGTGCTGATAGGCATATTTTGTAACCTTTGGACAGACGCAGGCTAGCTGTTTCCCCCTGTTTCCACTCTTAATGCTAATCCAGGCTAACAATCTCATGATTCTAGCTCCATAGTAAAAGGACAAATATGACAGTGGTATTGATCTTCTCGTGGTCACAGTCTGTGTCAGACTATATGATGCGGTATCATACCTCATTGAGGAAACTCATAAGAATTCCTAAAACCCTTTTTGTTTTACCTTCATCATTTTGGTTTGTGTTAGTGAGCATTGTGCTAAACTCAACAATGGTACTTACAAAATGGGATTCTGGCTAATGTATTCACATTATTTTGTGTCATATTCTGATTAACTGGTTTACATTTCTGGGGTGCAACAGTAGGCGCATTGTGAGAAATTTGCCTCAGGTTGTCTTCAGGTGCCAAAGCTCCAAAGAGGTCATTGGTTGCACATCTCACAGTTCAATCTATGACTGTTTTAGATTGACAACCAAAGATTTTACTACATCTCTCTCATGATTATCAACTTTTTTCAAAATGTCAAAGCTTTACATGTTGCATGTTGCAAACAGTGTGTCTTGATCAGCAATGTGTTCAGATAGAGTCCTATATAGTTGTATACTCAGGTCTAGGAGTTAATGGTTAAACCCAAAACATGCAGGACAAATACATTTTGTTGTGTTTTTAATAAACATCCACTGGTTGTAAGGAGTCTTCCCGACCTTGTTGTATTTGGCAGAGAGGCTCTATGGTCTTTCCCACAGTAAGCACCCTTGGGTATACTGTATCTGTGTAGCCCTGGGCAACAAGGAAGCCCTATCGCCATGGTGATGCTGTCCATCATACATGTCAGCCTGGGTCTGTGTGAGCCGTTTGCATTAATGTGAGAAGTCATGAAGGGAGGGGGAGCAGCTTTAAAGCCCAGTGTCAAGAGGTCTGCTGTGTATGTACACACACTTGTCCACTCCGACCCTGGAAAGCACTGCACTCACAGTCCAGCACTGAGATAGGGACAGACGCGTGTCCATCACCATGGTGACAGCTGGACACCACAGCTTGGCAGCAACAACAACACCTCACGACAACAGCAACATTACCTACGACACTCCTTCAGGAAACCAACACGGCTCAGATAAACATGACAGCGACGGAGCAGCACCGGTGACAGCGAGCTAACTCGCTCGCACGCACCAAGTACCTAAAAATGGGTCTTAGTTTCAATTAGTGTCTGTATACTCCCAACAGCGAGGCAGCAGCTTCTTAATTTGTGGAGGGACGAGTCGATGGAGAGTCGGAGGCAGAATGGGCCGCTGAAACAGATGGGCCCTGCATGACACTGGGCTTCCAGCAGGGGCAAAATCAATGCTCATAACTGCAAAACAGAAGAGAAATTAATAATTATATTATCACAAGATTGCTTTGCATTGCCGGTGCAATCTAATTAATAGCTGTTTTGTTTGTAGCTTGTTGCCTTATTTCTTTTTTTAACAGTGAATGTTAAATGTTTCAGAAGCAGAAGGCAAACTCTGAAGTGAGGAAAATCACATGTCATGTTCTTTTATTTGTCCTCACTTTCCTTCTCACTTCCTTCTTTCCTTCTGCATTCTCATACTAAGTTTCCCTCTGTCTTATTTCAGTGTTTATTTCTTGGTTTTCAAATAACGTCAGTGTCATCATATACCGAATATTTAGCAGTGTAAAACACTAGTCTGAAGGCAGTAACAAACTTACAATATGTGCTCATGTCTGGAAAGAGTAACACATTTTCTCATTGCCTTGTTTCTCTATAGAAACATGTCCAATGGGCTGGACTTTGTTTAAAGATGTGTGTCTTGTATTTTAGACCTTTCTGACGAGTTGCTGGAGGTGGTGGGGCTGGAAGGAGCCATGGAGATGGGTCAGATCTACACCGGCCTGAAGAGTGCTGGCAGACGTCTGGCACAGTGCTCCTCTGTGACCATCAGGTCGGTGTTAAACTTTAAAATTACTTCTGATCAAATAAGTGATGGCATTATTTTAATTTGTCTTTCACGTGTGACACATTTGAGTATAAAAAATTATCCCTTCCTGTCATTTGAAGAGTCCAGTTTCTCGAGTTGTATTGTTTTGTGTGATACTTTGTTTTTGTGTTTTTGGTTTCTTTCATTTTCATAAAGTTTCACCGTATCACGATATCTTATTTGTTGTTTACAGAACCAGTAAATCCCTTCCCATGCAGATTGATGGTGAGCCTTGGATGCAGACTCCCTGCACCGTAAGTCATTAAATGTATTCGCTCTGTCTCTTCATTGTGTAACACACGCACTACACAGATTACACTACGGCATCACTGCGGCAAGGTGGAAACTTTAGCGACTGGAGTTTTTCATCAACAAAAACAAGTCAGTGTTCAGTTCCTCTTGCAGAGACCTTAGAGTGTCATTATTCAAAGCCTCTGCACGGCCATGCTACATCTGCACAGACATTTTCACTTGCCTGATTAGAGCTCCTCTCAGGACTGTGTGGGCGTGCATAGGCTGTGATTGATTGACATCTTAACAGTGATACAAGTTAGTCAATACAACAGTCCTGCAATAAATCCTACCTTCACGAAGGTTATAATGTTCAGTTTTAATTGAAACTCTTTAAGAGGTGTTTATTCAACTGTGTGATCATTTCGGGGGATGTAGTCTGGTGCTGTTGAACTGTACTGCATTATTGAGTGTGTTTGTGTTATTTTGCCTATACTCATTGACATAAATGAGGTAGACAAAATAATAAAAACACCTGTCAACATAAGGTAATACAGTTAAGAATTAAAACAAAGAAAAAAGACAAGCCAAAAAACAATGATAGTATGTTAAATATGAAAATTCACTGTTCAGCAGGTTTGTAAAAGACTGGTTTCGACAGACAAACAGACTGGTATATAGTGCAGTTATCTGCTCCTTGCATTTCTCCCACATATCATTGCTTTTTGTTTTTTTGTGCAGTGATTTGTGATAACAAATCCATAATGATGCAAGTCTCACTTCTTCTAATTTGCTTACCGTCTACGTCTTAAACATCTACCTCGACAAGTGTTTGCTCTCTGTCCAAGTTGTTCATTTTTCAAAATGAAACTCTTCAGTTTGTGTTGATTACTGTTGTGTTTAGCTTTAATTACAACGCCACTGCAGATGAAGTGCTGCTGAGATTTACATATGGATCGCCCAGGAAAAGCTAAAAAACCCAGTGCATGACAAAACGAGTAGCCTGCAAGTGCTCTTGTATCTGCTGGCACAACTCCACAGAGCAAAGTTTGGATCTGACAATACATAATTGTGCTGCAGTGATTTCCACGGCGAGTTATTCATACTGTATGTTGGTGCTGAATTTGAATCAGTTGACCTGTTAAATGCTTATAACAACATGACAGATGAAATGGGATGTTATCCTACTAATTATTAACAACAACTATGCAAATGCACTTCAGTTCCTTTGCATGCATAACATATTTAACACTATCAGGCTATTTGCATTTTGAAGTGACATGACATGTATCACTGTCTCTTTGGTAACTAGGTCTGAAATAACTGCTTCAAACCAAAATTTTATTATACTTCCCGACATGATTGTGGTAAAATGGCACTTTGTTCAGTCTTGTCTGTAATGACCATGATTTTTTACTATATAACTGGGGCTCCTCATACATCTAAATACCTTATGTTGCATCCTTAAAACAGAGCTCTGTTATCCTTCATCATTATCTCAGGTATTCCTCCAGATCTTCCTTTTGTGTCCAATGTCTTGCCTAAAAAGGTTATCATGTATATTGTAAAGTACTTCAGAAGCATTAAGTTCAATCACATTTAATGATGGAAGAAAGCCTACAAAAGCTGGTAATTGCTACAGAGTCAGAGTGCAAGCACAATAAATGGCAGCTTTCCTTTGAAGTGAATGTGGTCCCTTTAATGCAGATGGTAGCATTTCCTCTCCCCATTACTGCATTTAGACTCTTAGTGCAACAGTATAATGAACTACATGCTTGATATGACAACCCCTGGTTGTTCCATTGATCTACAATTTCAACTTTCAGAAGAAATGGCATCATTGTTAGGAAACAGGATATTTTCAGAAACTATACTCTATAATATAATAATTATAATCCACCATAATGTATGTTATCATTCGTTATCAGTCATGAACCCCAGGGAATCTCAAAGTTTGTCACATTAAGGATCCTCAAATATCCACTCATATTCCAACAGACCTCATTTGACAGACACCCATATGGACTTTATGTTGTTGATGATGTTGTTAGAAGATAGCAGTGGGTGGGTATAATGAACTGTGGCAAGAAACTTCATTGTGCATTGTAGTGATTTAAATTACAGGTAAAATAAACCTCATATTGCTTAAGATTTACTGGAGCCCCTTCAAGAACCTCTGCAGATCTCTGGAGAACTGGTTTCCGTTAAACTGTCTATTTTTTTCAGTTTATAGAACAGCATTAACTGTCAGTGAAAAATGGCAAAAGTACAGGTAAATAAACTTTGAATGTTTTAGTGTTGTAGTACTCATGTCCTGATTTTCTGGACTCATGAGCCGACTAGGACTTGAGCACTGATGACTTGGACTTGGACCTGACCTTGAGCACTGACTGCATTCAGATTTGGAAGTTGGAAACAAGGACTCACATTTTTTGTGTTAGTTTTTTTGCACTAGGTCATTATTTGACATAGGATATCGATAACAATGTTAATACTGCAACATTATTCAGTTTCACGCAAGGGGAGCCACATGTGTTCACCAGCCTACATGTGGATTCACGTGCATACTGTTAATAACAGTGCTAAGACGTAGCCTTAATGACTTGGACTTGAGCTTGGACTCAAACATTGGGGACTAGAAACTCGACTCGTACTCAAAGTTTAGTGACTCTACTACAACACCAGAATGTATGAATGTAATTTGAGAAAAAGTGCAAAAGGGCATCTGCTGGCTGGAAGGAGGGAAGAGATGACAAGGCCTTTCAACACTCCACAGGTGTGACTCATAAGGCTGATGATAGTGAAGCAGTTGGTTGATTGTGGCTCAGATTCCTGAAACAAGGAGCTAACAGACACAAAGGACACAGGAGATGGTACACAGGATATGTTTTCTCACCATACTGTTGTCCTTCCATGTTGCTTTAAGTTTTCCTGTGACCGGCATCACTGAACCAAATCTCAACTCCTCTTTCTGCCTCACACCAGATTGAGATCATCCACAAGAACCAGGCTCCCATGTTGATGGGACCACCACAAGGCCGAAGCTTCTTCTCCTCAGTCATCCGAAGAACACGTACTGAGAGCAAAGACTGATCCATCACAGTTCAAGACCTTCGAGTCCTCGCAAGCACCTGCAGAGCAGCAGTCACAAGTTGATCATCACTCAGCCTGTGATGAAGGGGGTCTTTGATGCCTGTATGATAGCCCAGCGTACAGTAGCAAACTGTAGGTTCAGTATGTTGCCTGCAGCATCAAGACGTCAATGAGAAGTCCTCATTTAATCCAGAATGAGGTGTGTTTAGGACAGACGCTTTTATCTACGGTGTGTAGTGTAGTTTAGCTCCAAAAATACTGAAGCTATTTCTGGAAGTCCAGTTCTAAAAATTTTCTAGTCTGTTTTTATTTTTTCTGTCGTGATCTGTGCCATGTGGAATAAGTCCACAGATGAATGTGTTTTGTGATATGATGTATTTATTTATTCATATTTTGCTGCTATTGATGTTTTTTAATGTTTTTTTGCATTTGCATACCCATGATGCATGATGGACAGTGAACGAGGTTGCTGTTGTTGGAACTGACATATCTGGAGTTTTACAAGCTGATGTTTTGCAAGTGTGTTTAGTAAGAAGTGAAGTTTCTTTGCTCAGCATTTCCTCAGCGCTTCACTCATGAATGGCTTCAAGTAGTGCAGAGACAGAGAATCTCTTTTGCTTTCTTTTAATGGTTCCTGCAAGTCATCTTTGTCACGTTTTTGATCTGCCGTGTTGCTGCTCCGTCAGTGGAAAGATTAGGAATTATTATTGATCGCTCATAAAAAATGCATGACACTCTTTGTTTTACGTCGCACGAGAGATTTCCAGGCAATTTTACCAATTGTGTGCACACTTTCTGTTGCATGAGTGACCAAGATCTGTTTTGACACTTGTGGAAATTGATCGTTCTTGAATCTGCATCTACACTGCTGCTCGGTTTAACCATATCATACTTTATCTATGAGATGGCTGCATTTTTATGAGATCCTGTGTTTCTCTGAACAGGTACTCAGGTACTTTTAAATGGAAAAACAGTGAAAAGGCAGCAGAAGACAGTCTAGTGTTCATTCAGACTGTGTTAGTACTGTAACTGTACAGTTGGACATTCACAAAGAGGCAGTTTGACCTCCTGTGGTCATTGATTTGTTCTGATGTCTACAGTTGAGTGTTTATAGTCTGCTGCGCATACAAGCGTACATTAACCAATTAAAGTCTGAATACAAAATGACTATAGACTGAAAATCAATCCCATCCAATAATTACAGGTTGGAGGCATTTTGCAGCCACTCACGTGTGCACATGCCAGCTATAGATTGTTTTATAGTGCACCCTCTGAAAAAAATGAATGAAAAAATGTTTATTTCATTCAAGTCTCCTTATACAATTTGATTAAATCATTCTGGATGGAAATGGATGTGATTCATACATTTCTCCATTCAGATCATTACTGTTATTTATCTTCAGTCTCACCAAAGACACACTCGCACACCACTTCAGATTTCTGGGGATTTGTTACACACCTACCAGCGTGACACACACCTGATTAATGTATTGTTTTTAACAGAATTGCACACCTGCATGTTTTCTGAGAATAATTTTAGGCTCGACTGTTTCAGTCTTTAAAAGTGCCATACGCCAGTGGAGACTGAGGTTTGATGAGTCTCCCATCTTTTTGCTTTGTATGGTGCAGCGTTTGTACAGTGAGGTTGTATTTTTGTACACATTATTATTTATTTTTCTGCTTACTGCTTCACTCTAGAACTCACACCATGTTATTCTGCCTAAAACAAATTATGCCTGCCAATGTTGACTGAGAAAAATGATAATGAAAGTAATAAAAAAAATGCTTTTGTTGTTTGACTAAGTGTTCTAGTTTTCTTTGTATATTGACCTTTGACCCTCCTCTCTTCACTTTATGTGTAAGGAAAATAAGTCCAGGTAAGTATTATTATCAGTATTGTGGTGCACTAAGTAATGGGCTTGTTGCTGCCCCCTGAAGTCAGAGTTCAAAAAACATCTACTGCTACTGCTGCTAGAGCAACAATGAGCCCATTCCAAACTCAAAAACAAATGTTGACAAGCAACACCAATGTGAGATTTATGTTTTATATGAAGAGTTTTCAAACAGTATTTTTCATGTTTTCAAGGAGAGAAAACCGTAGGGATGAGGACTAACTGGTTGGTTTTGCAAACGTACATCTGGTTACCATCCCCACCTCCATTACAGTGTGGAGCTTCTCTATTGGGACCTTCCACAACTGTCTGCCACACAGTAGAAGAGACCAGAGAGAAGGACAGAACCCTGTATCCTAAAAACTGTTGCAGTTTAATTGTATAGAAATGTAACCTCTAAGAGACAGAGTTGATGAGACAGTCCTGAACTGGGCTAAGTTGTGGTAAGGGTAAATTACGTAGTCCTTTAACCTTAATGATTTGAATCATGACAAAAAACTAATGTCAGAAGTGTTCAAAGTAAGTCATAAATTAGGATTAAGCAATAGCTAACAACGTCAGCCCTCCAGATGGTTAACTGTCTTTACAGCTGCTGGAACTGAAGTGATGAACTGTTTTTAGTGCCCACACATACATATATTGCACCAATAAAATCACCAGTACCAACTCTGCCAGTCAAATATTTACATTCCCTAGAGAACATTAATGTATGGGGAACGGCAGGAAAATAACTTTTTAATACTGATTTCTAAACAAAAAATGTATTTCAGTTACAGTTAGACGCTAGAGTAAGACCTCATCAAACTGGAGTAACAGCAGCATCTTCAAAAAGTCAACTTCTCACCATTTCTTTGTATCCTATTGTCTGGAGTGGCATTTGGTTTACTGCGTGTCTCGGTGTCAGATGGGTGGACGCCTGCACTTGACCTGCGTTTCTCTGTCCTTGGGGGGGTTCAGCAGGAGTGACACAGTACTTCACTTCGCATCCACTTCACCTGCCTGGTAATGGACCCCTGCCTGGATCCAAGATGGCATCAGCATGACCACTACTGACTTCCGATATGTCCGTCTCTCAGTCAAGTGTTTAATGCAATGGTAAAGTTCTGTTTCAGGGGTTTATCCTAGATCTGTCCTGTACCAGGGCAGGAAAACCTTTGTTGCTTGTTGTACTGTAGAAACAGGATTTTACAAATTACAACTCAGCCAATAGATCTGAAAAATCAAGCCTCCTCCTGGCAGTGAGGAGGCTCGGTCAATTTAGAGAATTACTTGCTCTAAGTAGTAATACTAATAATTATGTGTGTTGAATTGTGACCAAAAACATTGTTTTATCTTTTTCTGAAATGATTAGCTGCTTATAATTTACAAACAGACCAGGAGCAGATACTCATTTGGCCTGGGATATGTTGAGAATACAGATCTGCCTCTGAGAAATGTGTGTGTGACTATAGCTCATCCTTTGAGAGTGTACTCAGCAGCGTCCCTATTAATTGTGTCCGTAACTGCATTATTTTAATGCAGGAAGCTGGAGCAGAACTCCATGAAACAAACTTTTCCCACTGCACCACCAGCGTTAGGCTCGGACACCCCGCCTCTTATTTTTCGGCGATGTGTGTTTGGAAGCAGAGCTTAGTTTTTTGGAAGCTGTCCTCAGTTTCGCCCGGTGACCCGTGCTTTACTTCCAGGTCAGTGCCTTCTGCAGGTCTTCGGCACTCTCGACAATGTATCCCTTACAGGAGAGGGAAGAGCTGGCGCTTCCCAAGTCCCTCTGGAGGCTCTTCAAAACACTGTTACCATGGACACAAACTTGACCGGGAGAGGAGTGAGGAGTGTGTTTGTGTGTACACACTGTGTGCGAGGAGAGAGAGGGTAAAGACAGGACTGTGTGTGAGAGAGAGGGGAGGGGGCGTGCAGGTGCAGTTTGCATGTGCGTCCAAGTGTAACTTTACAGCCTGATAAAGTAAACTGAAGTTTGGTGCATAAGCTATTTTCTGCTATTAAAATGACTCTAAACTCCTGAACTTCTTATTAAATAAAAATAAGCGCAGTACACTTCAACGTTGCCACTGACTTTGTCCCGTGCTTACCGCCTGCAGCCGTGCGTGATTGACTGCCAGCAATCTGATCCAGTGAAAGACATTGACAACCAATAGGAAGCGGAGTGCGGCTTGTTTCCATGGGAGGCCCCGGGAGGCGATGCCAAGCCGCTAGAAAGCAACTCAGTGAGCGGGGAGAAGCGCAGGCAGCAGCCGGGACTGTGGAGATCCTGCAGCCGCTCTGTGGCACTCGTGCATGCGGATGTAAGCGGCGCGAGGTCGCTAGGTAAGAGTTTTAGTTTTATTACTTCCTCTTCTCTACAAGTCTAATCTCTCGCGCCGTGCTGATAAATAAAAAACACACATTTCGGAGCGCCCTGCAGCTCGACGCGCTCCTCCTTTACGCACGAATTTTGCAGATTGTCAACTTTACAACATCGCCGGAGGACTTGTCGGTGATTTCGCTCTCAGACGTTAGAGAGAGGCTCCTGAACTGTGCCGTATTAAATGAGCCTCGCGTTTCCACTCGGGAACGCGAGATGTGAAACCGTCATTCACGCGCTCTTTCTCTCTGTTTTCTGTCCGTGTCGCTTTTTTAAAGGGTGGCCGGAGAGGAGACTTTGCAGATTGTTCGTCAGTTAAAGCCACAGCGGTGCAGAATGGATGGATTTCACGACCAGCAAGTGCCTTACTGTAACTCCAAAGTGAGTGATTATTGACTAAAAAAAAGTTGTAACCAGATCAGATAATCTTCTTTGTCTTCATCTAACTCTAACTAAATCTAAATCTCTCCATCCTTATCTATCCATCTTTCCCAGCTTCTTAAATATCTTTTCCTGTCTCTTCCCCTCTATTCATTTCTGTGTCTTATCTCTGTCTTCCTCTCTCTTGCTGCCAAGACTCACTTCTCCCTCAGGGACCATTTAAGTTTCATCTAATCATCAAAGATAAACAGCCAAACAAGGTCCCCACTTCTTTACACAGTAGTATTGGTTATGCACCATGTTACAACTTGTTAATTACATCTAATAAGTGAAGCACAGGTCTCTTTGCATGTGCCAGGCTTTAGAAGTGAGTGAGGCATCAATGAGTGGCTCATTCAGGCTCTTCCATTTGCTCTTTCAGTTGCATGCGTGCTGCAGCCAACAACAGAATCACTGCTCCAGTGAGGAAAAAGAAAACAATTGATTTGTGTCTTTTTGTTTTGTTTTTTTTTCCCCCTTTTTTTCAGAAGCTGCAAAAAAAGACAACGAGCTGTGAGAGACCAGCAAATGACAGAAAGAGAAAATTCATTAAGTCCGACCTGGCTCAGGACACTGAAGGTAGGCAGAGGGCAGAGGGAGAAGTTAATTTCACGGCTCCTAAACATTTAGCAAAATTCAATTGGTTTGTGGCCACCTGCACTGCTAACTACAGAATCTCAATTACAACACAGCGGCCTGTGATGATTCTCACAAGCCTCTGTCAGCAGTCAGAGACACAAATTGACTTGTTATTAGCTGCACACGTGCCCACTGAGCTCCAATGGCACTGACGGTGTATCAGCTCGCCATAATGAAGTCAGTTGTTTCTGATGCTTCTCCTGGGCTCTGATTCTGTTTTTTTTTTTACTGCCTTCAAACCTTGTTCTCTGCTTCGGTTCCCCCTCCAGAGCTCTTCCAGGACCTCAGTCAGCTGCAGGAGACTTGGCTGGCAGAAGGTGAGTGTTTTAAATCTCAAGCAAAAAGGAGGAGAGATGGGTAAAAATGGATAGGTTGTGAGGGGGGAAAAAAGCTGCCTGGAGTTACATGCCTAGCGTCGCAGTCCAATTAAAACCCTGTGTGGAAGAGGCACCTTGTGTGTCATGCATACATTAGAGACTGTGAGCGAGGGGTCTTGAGGGAGACCGAGGAGGCTCTACCCAGAGAGTGTCATCACAAATTACCAGGAGAAGGCTCTCCGACGCTCACTGTCTCTTCTGCTTTTGGCAGGAGCTAACGCGCTGCACGCCAGCCACCACCTCCACCTCCACCTCCACCAGAGCTCTGCTGTAGCCTACCAGCTCTCTCCCTCTCCCTTTCTCTCTCTCTCACTCTATCATCTGCTCTCTCTCCCCTTTCTCTCCCTCTCTCTCTCTCTCTCTTTGCTTCCTCTCAGCACACCTCTCTATCTTCTACAGCTGTACCATCACCTTGTCTTCTTCAATTTCATTTCTTGGCGGCAAAAAAAGAATGGATTTATTTTTTCCGTTTTTTATCGCAGACTTCAAAAAATACAGGCTTGGTCTCTCAAAGTGAAAACTGATTTTTTTAGAGTTATCCAATTCTTTGTTTTTTCATATATATTTTTTTCTCTAATGGCAAGACTTGCTCATTGTGGTCTAACTGAGACGTGATGCTTCAGGATTTAAGTACGAGTGTCCTCTTTCCACCGTGTCTGCAGCACCGAAGTTTTGGTTAGTGGTGAATATTGCTTATCTGTTGTTTGACTTGGTTTTTTATGTGCATGTTTGACTTGGTTACTTGGCCTGACTTTTGACTATTTGCAAGTCCCTAAGATGTAGCTTGCTTTGAATACTGCATGTGATCTGAAAGTTTATATTTCAGGAGAGTAAGAGTCGGCTGCTTTAGAGTTTTGCAGTGAAAATCATGAACATTTTGGGGTTATTGTAAGTAGATAGATTGTAATGTTGTACAATGAGACAGCACACAGTAACTTGGACAAGTTGATTTTAGCCAGTTGTTGCATGTATATAAATTTGAAGTTGAACAAAATGTCAGTATTTTCTCTGCAAATGTGCCAAAGCACTGGTGTAAAATGTATATTTTTAGACACTTTGTAACAATAGTAACACTAGACTGCATCCTGCCTTTACTGCACTGTATTGGTATATGCATACAGCATCATAAGAAAAGAAAAACCAAATTATTTAATACTATAGGTTTACATTGATTTTAAAAAAATATATTTTAAGCTCAGGTGAAAAATGTGTTAATGTGTTAAATTACTGTTTGAGTTATTAGAAGTCCTTATATTTAACTTTGGATACTTAGAAATGATGAGAACAGACTGACATCTACTGTTATAAAGCACAGTTACTAACTTTTTTTTTATATTGCGCTCCTGTTTAATTTCTGGAAAACAAGTCATTTACAATTTGTAATTTAAAAAAAAAAAAAAATCTTTTATAGAACTGAAGCATTAAATGCAAACCTACCCCAAAAAATATCTGTTTAGTCAGTATTCGAGTTTGAAAGCCAGAATTATAGTTGCTAAGTAGAGCTCTCAAGTGCATGATATAATTGAATCAACTTTAATACTTTTTTTTTTTTAAGAACTGAGTTGTAATACATCCTCTGGAAAGGTGTCAAGAAAAATTTTAGTTTGCACCCTTCGCGCAGGTGAAAAAGACTCTCAATCATTTATAGGCTCCATCTATTCTTTAACACATTTGAAAATGCTCGCAGTGCAATCCAAAGCTTTTAAAAAATGAAAAGTATGCTTTGAAACAGATATTGGAGTAGTTGAGCCGACTCTGAGCAGCAGTTAGATTATGAGGTGGCGCCGCGTTCACCGCAGGGCGTGTAAAAGAATAAGACACGATTTTAATATTTCAGTATCCAAAGTGAGAAAAGAGACGGCGGCGGCTGATAAGAGGTATTACTGTTAAGGATTACAGTTCTGCCTGTCATGGATCAATGTGATGATGTACGCTTCAAGATTGTAGATTTAATGAATGACTTCCTGTCCATTAAGATGAAAAGGAATACCTTCCCATTTCTAAGATTTATTAGTTCAGGTAATTGGAACAAGAGGAGGAATTAGGAGAGACGGACTGAATTTCCGACTCCCAAGACCGAGAGGTTGAAGGGGTTTGTCAGCTGACAGGCGTATGTTTGAAACACCCCCCAAAAAAAAAAAACCACAGCTACCCTCCTTCTCCAGTCAGGGTTTTTGGACTCATTTAAGTCCCTTTCTTAGCAGGGAAAAGGTCTTATTCTGTACAGATTTCTCACTTAAATAACTTTTGTTGATGCACTGATTCCTTCATAAAATCCTGGTGCCGATTAGTCTTTGAAATCACACAGGCAAAATATAAAATGTGTTTAAAACTCAGCCCCGCTCTCAGAGCTGTTGCAGGTCTAGGAAATGCCCCCGATAGTCTCAGGCCTCGTGTTTACAGCCTTTACAACTTCTCTCTTTTCATCCTCATCCTCACTCCTCCTTTTTCCCTTCTGTCCCTCTCCCTCTTCCTTTTTTTTTTTTTTTTGTCTTGTTTTGTGAATGGCGGCAGATTTCCAGCTCTGCCGTTCACCCCAGGAGTTTGTTGCAGGGATCAGCTGGCTCATTCACAGACTGAGGCCGGTGACTCATCCATCCTGTGCTTCATTTTGGACACAGAGACACTGCTGCCTTCTTCTTTGCTGTTGTTTTTGTTTTGTTTTTTCATCTCTCCTCTCTTTGTCCCTTTCCAAGTTAGCCTCTCTGAAGTTTCTCTGAGTTTGTTTGTGTTTTAATCATGAGACGAGCTGATACTGAGTTCCCCTCTTGTTTCCATTTTTACTTTTCATGTTGGTTCAACATTTGGCTTTAGTGGTTTTCACTTCTGAAGGGAAAAATAAGACAAGAGTCAAATGTTTGAGGCTTTTAAAAGGTTTGAGTGTGATTTATCTCGTAAGGACTGTGCTTATGTCTGTTTTCAGTTAATATACTATTCAAATTTCCACGTCATGGCCCTTTAAGGAAGCCTGCAATTAAGTGGAGTAATACAGCAAACTAGCCCTGGAAATTAACCAGGCTGACATACAAATAGTATCCAAAAGAACTGTGTACAATAGAGGTTTGATAGTTTTAACTGCAGCAGAATCTGGAGTGAAATCATTTCTACGTCTTTGTTTGCTGCTCTCTTCACCCACTTGAAAATATGGAGCAATTTCTCCTCTTGATCTGTTGATTGTTTACCCTCCTCAATTCACACCTCTGGTGAGAAAAAAAACGTCCCTGATCATATCAAAAGTGACAAAAACGGAAAATCAGTGATTTTTTTTTTTTTTTTTGGTTTGAAGATCTCTAGACATGTCGGGACATGTTACTGATGCTGTGATAATGAGGATCCACCTCATTGTGTGTATAAATAGATGTGCTAATGACACATTTAAATCTCCCTTTGCCTTTCGCCAGCAAGAGTCAAACTTGAGGGACATGGAGAACTGTCGCCGAGTGTAAATATGTGTGATATAAATGTGTACATGCCTAATTGGAGCCGAAGCGGAGCAGGCTTCATTATTTTAGCATTAGCCTGAGTGCAGGGGCGTTTGAGGCACAGGTGAAGCGTTGGAAGGTTTGGAACAGACCTAACTCGGTAGGTACAGGTGGATTCACCAGTAGGGAAGAAGCCAATTAGATACTGTTAACAATGGGTGTTTGGCTGCTGGCAAGGAGTGAGAGCCGAGGCTGTGGAGCAGTCAATGGACAAGGCGACCTCAGGAAGTGGAATTAGGAGGTAGACAGTCACCTAAAGCAAAAATATTATCTCCCTCGCAGCCTGGCAATTGTTAGAAATCGTGCATTCACTGTGCAAGTTCTGTAGTAAATCACTGAAAACATACTCAACATTTCAAGGTTATTTTGTATTTTGCTGTTCTCAAATCTGTAATTTTGCTATATTTCCTGGTTGCTCATAAGCAGTTTTTTCTGATATTGAGACATAAAGCAATGTGTGTGTATATTGATATAATAAGGCTCTAGAATTGACAAGAATAAAAAAAAAAAAACACTGTTAAGATTTTGTTTAATGCAGTTAAATTTTACACCAGCATGCAGAAGAAGAAAAATGAGAATAAGAACAACAGTCTCTGTCTGTGGAGGAGGATAGTGTGATATGATTGAAAGCTCCAGATTGGCAACTAAATGGACCTTTTGTGAGACTGTGTAGTCAAGTAAAATGTCATATGATTTATGACATTTTAAACAACTTTAAAAATAATCCTAATTATTTTTCCACTTGTTTTTAAAATGAGACTAATGAAGATGATTTTTGTCATGAATCTGAAATGAAAATTAAAATTAAAAAAATACTTGGACACCGATGAGAAAGCAGCCAATCCTTGCCCTGATTTCCTGTAAAACATATTTTTCGCAGCTGTGTTCTTTAACCGACAGCAAAAGCAAACAGTGCTGGGATAGGCCGACCCAATATCCCAGGAGACTGTTTGCCAGAGGAGGGTATTGGACTGTAGAGAGCTCTGATCAATGCTGTGTTGTCCATCAACATCAGAGACAATCATTCTCTTTCTTCTTTTCTGCTTGTGTCTTTAGCTCAAGTTCCCGACAATGACGAGCAGTTCGTTCCAGACTTCCAGACTGAAAACTGTGAGTAAGAGACCACGTCGCTTTTCTCTCTGTCTCGTGTGTTGGTGCTTGTGTTTGTGTGTGTGAACATCTGTGGTGTGTTTTTTTTTTTTTTCACTTGTCTCGACTGGTGTGTTTGTACTCGGGGAGAGTGCACGTGGTGGTGTGTGTTTTTCCGTGTCTCTCAGTACCCTCACCTTTGCTTGCACAAGTGCTCTCTGGAGAGCTGCAGCAGTCTCGCAGGTTAGCAGACAGGTGCATGGGTGGGGGTGGGAGGTTATCTCTCTCTCTCTCTGTCTGTCTCTCCCTTCACTCTGTTGCTCATGTACCTCTTACCACCACTGAGATATTATTGCACTGTGACTTATTTGCATAAAGAAACATCAAAATATTGTGGCTGATGTTTTTTAGGGGGTTGAAGTGATATTTTTAACTCCAGGTAGGCCAAACTACTGTCAACTGATGGCTGTTTTGAATTTTTTAAAATAAAATCTTTAAAAAAATGCTCCTCCAAGACCTTTCCACGAAGTGCTTTTTGTGCCAACCATCCAGTGTGGTTAGATTTTCTAAATCAGGCAGTGTAATATTAGTTATTACTACATTTATCCTTTTTGGTTGGCCTTCTTGTACACTGCCCAACCTTCACTGGGGATTTTACAGCATGAAAGAAAGCAGGATTTTTTTCTCACTTTCTCTATTTTTTCCTGCCAAAGAACAAATTCTGTTTCTAAGAATACTCCCTGAGGGTTTGATAAAAAAATTCAATTGCCTGACCTGAGCTGAATTTACTCTTGCAATAGGATGGATGAGGTAGTTAGCTGTACTTCACCTGGTTGTGCACGGTGGTTGCACACGGTGACTGGTGACTTGGCACCGTCCACTTCTGGAGGAAGTAGTGCCAAGGTGGGGACAGAAATGGAGTGAGTGGAGCTCAGTGGGACCCGGAGCGAGCACATGTCTTTCAGATGAGCCAAAATGCCCATGAAACTGTGAGAAAAGACACAAAATCGTGCGTCCACACCCTGCGTCTTCCCTCTGTCCTCAACGGCCTTTAACCTGGACACAAAGTTGAGCAATATGCAGAAGTGGGGATTCTTAGCTAGAGCAAAGAGACAAGGTCACCGTAGACTGTGATAGTGGTAACAGATAACATTTGGGGTAAGATTAAGCAGGGTGGATCTGGCACCAAGGTAGATCACAGACCTTTTAACCCCATGTGAGCCAGATTACAGCCTCAAGCAGGCTCCTGTTGTTTGTCTAGATTAAAACCCAGAGAGGGGGGATGTTTTCTCTTTTTTTCCCTCATTGCTCCTATATCTCCAAACCTGAGGAGCTCAGTCTGACTAGAACAGTATCATCCATATAAACACTTTGCTCTTTTTACTTCATCGTGTGATTCAAGTCACTCCAGAGCCTGAATAAAGAGAACTTCAACATATTCATAGTAAACTACAGTTGAGAGGGTGTACAGAAACAATTAAACCTCATCCTCACTCACGCCCTTCAAATATTTTGCCCCATCCCTTTCTTTCCATTTATCTGACTTGATTTTGCTTTGTTCAGAACACACTACAACAGTCCACTCAGCAGCTGTATGGTATTCAAAACTGTGAATTAGCCTGTCCTAAAATCCAAGATGGAGGATTGTGTGGTGTACAGTAGAGAATCAGAGGTCATCGAGACTGTCCCGTTGTCCTTCAGAGGTAGCCAGGGTGGGTGGCCACAGTGGCAGGAGACTGCTGACCATCTGAATTGTCCTGTTGGCAAACCTGCAGCAGACTGGAGAGGCACTAACAGATGGCGGGAGGGTGAGGGCACCGTGGTTGGGCGCTCGAGCAGGCATCCCAGCCGGCAGCTCTCCCATATGGGTTTCACCGAGCCGAGAGATGGAGGGGCGGACGGTTAGATAGAGAGACAGGCAGAGATGAAGAGGTGGAGAGAGGTTTAGCTAGAAGTTGTACCCAAAAAAAAGAGAGTGAGAGGAGTGAAAGGACAGTGTGTAAAGGATGGAGGTAACAAATTACATGTAGTTAATGTCATTACTGCAACAAAGCGGCTTTGATATGTACTTTGTAAGACTGTAAATATTCTGTTTTTTCCTAATGTCAACAAATCCCACGAAAAGACCAAAACCAACAATGAATTGATTGAAAAGTACTGCCTGTGTGGCCAAAGTCTGTAGTCTGTGTACCATAGAGCTCCATTGTCCAGAAACTATTAAAAACACTAAAATGAGTCACCACTGCCGACTGACATGTTCCCTTATTACGTTGAACTTGGGCACTGTAATAGTTTATTATGTGTCAGCCCCATGTACACTGTCCTGGTGCAGTAAGTACTCATTAGTGTGCTGAAAATAGTGCACTGTAAACTGGCGTCTCAGTAACGTTTGTTAAAAACTACAGTGTCCAGCATTATTTTGAGTCAATCCCAAATCCGCAGCTGAAAATAGTCCCCAACAAATGCATCATTTACTCCTCTCTGAGTGATGTTTGCAAATAACTACAGTGCACAGCTGTTTTTGGCAACTGTGTAGCCTTATAAAAAAATGTAATGATATATTTGTGACCAGTTTTTAAGGATTTACCAGACTTCATTGAATCAATACGCTTCGCTGTGTTGTTGGAGAGAGATGGTTTAAAGCATTGTTGGTTTTTATCTTCTCACAGTGTTTGTTGACAGTAAGTTAAAATAACTGAATAGCCTTTTTCTAAGTCACTGTGTTTACTTTTACTTGAGAACAATTTGACTCAAACATTGCAGCTAGCTACGTTTTAAAATATCCTCCATTGCAGTCTAAATTTTTCACCTGTCCATATACACATTAAAATCTTTATCAATTCATTTAAACCAAAGACAAAGTTAACAAGTATCAACTGAAAATTCTGAAAAATGTCTTTGATAGCATAGTTAGCACTAGCCAAAGTAGGCTAATTTATCCACCTGTGTTGTAAGTGTAATTGTTTGCTAGTCTGCTAGCTAGCTAGTTGGTAGCATTAGTAAAGGAATCAACACTGAAGCAATGTATTTTAGAAAATGAATCAATTTAATAATACAAAAACATGTACTGAACTCAGGCTACAAGAAAATAACATTAGCCCTAAATGTTTAATTCACTGTTCAATGTGTAATCTTACTCTGGTAGGTTTACATCTGCTTCGATAAAATTAACATCTACAGTAAAGCAACAGTATTTTTCACGTCTTGGTATTCTTTTCAGTTGATAGCTACAATGAGAATAAAATGTGGAAAATGACTAAAAGAAAAAAATGATGTCGAGGAAGGTAAAGAAAGAAGGCACTCTATGCAGAGTACTGTAGAATAGTACTGTTAGACTGTATCTGAGGGCAGATTTGAAATTCTTTTCCCATTGGTATCATTTAATATTTTCATTGCCTGCATGGATTTATCACCTCTCTAGAAGCTGTGGCAGTTTCCCTCAATGTCGACTTCGCACTCTCCATCCGTGCAGCATAGAAGCAGCATGTGTGCGGCCTCGAAGCAAAAGTGTCCTCAGGCTGAAGGAGGAGAAGGAGAATTTTCTTTGTCTCAAACTCCAACACAGATGCTTACTATTAGCATAACTTAGCAGGGAACGAAGGAGTAGAGGAGGTGTAAAATGAGGCCACACGTTACCAGCAGATCTGAGCCTCCATCATTTAACAGCAAAGGCGAGCACCTACAGTAGGTGAAAATGGAATGGAAGGTTTTTCGCTGTTGCCAAAAGACCTGTATTTTTTTATGAATGGACTGGAGAAGTATCTGCCAAACGTAGGCTCTGGTTCTGCCAAAACACACAATTTGTACCTGAGAGAACACAATGTTTGAAGCCAAGAGTTCTTTGATAATTCACTAAAAAAGACTGGCAGAAAAATGGCAGCTAAAATGAAATTATTAGAACCAAGTTTTGTAGGAAAATGGAAAAGAACAATAAAGAAATGAATAGAGCACCAAATATTTCCTTACATTTATGACAAAGCTGAAAAAATGTGACCACACTGATTATTCCATTTAAAATAAAGACTTCTGTTAAATCTGTACACCAAAGACCAAAGAAAATTACAGAATATTTTACTTAATGGAGCAGGAAAAAAAAAACATTTGCATTCAAAATAGACCCAGTAATTGTTCTAACTGCTTCTTCTTTTAAACACCCTACCATCTGAGTTAATCAATATGTAGATAATGAGAGCAATCAAGCAGTGATGGGCATGACATTCTGGACTAAAAAGGAAGTCTCTGTTTTAGTCAGAGCAATGCCATCACTATTGATTTGTGTACCTTGGCACCCCACTGAAGAAATCTATTGTGACATTTCCATTTCTAATTTAAGGCCCTGTGCTGCAGCACACGAAAAGCTATTGTTAATAGATGATGTGACGCTTACAGTTAAACACAAGATTTTGTAGACATTGCTCATACATTTCATATGTAAAAAGAAAAATCCAGAGACTGACGCTGATTCAGTGTTAAATGAAGAAAAGAAATGTAGCATCAGTTGAGCTGTAAAGCAGAACTCTAGGGAGTTGGCTCCTGTAGCAGACTCAGAAAAAACAAAGTCATGTATGTTTGTTGTAGATAATTAAAGTGACAGTGAATGTGATGTCAACAGGCAAAACATAAGTATTGTTTTGACTCTGTAAGCCTTTAACGAGCCTCTTCCAAGCCAGCGTCGTAAAAGGTCTCCCCTCAGGAAGTGTCTCTTTGACCTCCGATCGATGACCCAGAAAGGTCAGGCCCCCAGCGAGGGCTGCGAACAACCCCTGAGCTTTGTCATGCCGGGCCGTGTGGCCCGTCCCCCAGGGGCTCGGCTGTGCGTCAGATGGGGTGTTGGCAGATCGACCCCTGCTCGTACGGCAGCTGTCAGTCAGCCGTGAGAAAACTCCCCAAAACATCCTCCTCTCTCAGCTCCTCATAGCCCCAGAGACCTTCCTGACTGTGGGTGTATGTAAAAGAAAAATATTCCCAAACCGCAAATTTGGGTTTTTGGGTCATCACATGTCAAAGTGTTTGTACTTTAGTTGGAGCAGGAGTTGATGGATTTCCTTTTTCCATTCATGAAATTCTTTGTTTTTAACTTAGTAAAAGGCCTGAAACATCAGTTAAAAATCATCCCCTTCAACCGCGACTGGCCCTCTCCCGTGTTTGATAGAGCTCTGTGGGATGGCCTCAAAGCTGCTTTGTGTGCAGTCGCGGTGAGACGGCGATTGGCGAAGCAATCCGAGCCTGACTTCATTCTGACTGACTGGGTTTTCGTCAGAAGCGCAGCCAATTGGATTAGCGTTGATCATGACTCGAGATGATGGGATGTTAATCAGGACTGATCAGGCACTTAACAGCCTCTCAGATGCACCGGGCTCACTGTGGGGCCATAGGTAGAGGCCCCCTCCCCTCCCCTTCAGATCAATGAGCCCTGTTGTCGTCGTCTGGAACGTATTGACAGCCAGCTGAAAGCAGATAAAGCATTTATAGGAGCTCGCCGCACACCCAGTTTTATGTTTGTCATATTTCACTAACAGGGTCCCCGTCAGGAAAAAGGCAGAACAAATGAGATTTGAAGTGAGTTGTTTGTGTAAGTGATGGCTTGAGATGTCAAATCCTTTTGGTGGACGGATGCAAGTCTTTTAACTTTAATATATTCATCATGACTTCTCTTAATCAATGACGGCCTGGTACACATTCGGGCAAGTAGACACACTTGTGTATGTACTGAAATGTTGCTGTTTTGCAATCTGGGGAAAGCTGCTGCATGCCGTCCACAGCTATTTAAAACCAGAGTGTAAAACCTGCAGTATTTTCTTCACAGACTTGATTATTTTCTTTTTTTGTTTGTTTGTTTGTTTTTGCAGAAATTAACATATGTGAGGACAGAGGTGGTGGCTCAACCCAATATAAATAACCGCTAACCCTAAATTAGTGTGAATTCCAACTGTTTTTCTGTCCAGTGACTGCACAAATTCTATTTCAAGCACTTACTCACCCTGCCAAAAATAATATTCTGCTGTAAACGTGAAAAAATGCTGAGCACCGACAAAAAAGTCATCAGCACCTTCTTCACAAAAAAATCATCTGCATCTACTCTCGAAAGTCACATTATATATACACGTTTCTATTTAATAGAGAGGTGGTTCATTGTCGCTCAGTATCTAAATGAGTTTTTCTCCACCTTTGTTCCTCTCTTGGTGCAGTGGCTTTCCACGGACTGCAGCTGAAGATCAAGAGAGAGCTGCACAGCCCGTGTTCAGAGCTGAGCTCCAACTGTAGTCAAGAACGGCCCTTCAAACTCCAGTATGGAGAGAAGTGCCCGTACAACGTCAGGTGGGCATCGCACAACGCCGATTGAAGACTTAGAATATCTTTAAAAAATACCCAAAATATTCCTCTTAATGATGTCTCATTCATAAAAGAAGCTGTAAAAACAGAAGTCTGTTATTTCACACGTTATTTTACATTTTTTATTTACCTGAAAATTACTTCGCACATACTTGATATACATTTCAAATTAAATGTTCAAGACAATGCAGGTATCTCTTATTTTAAATCTAAAGCACATTGAGACAGGTACAGTCATGCTGCGTGTTGCTTAGTTACACTCAATCTTGAACTGATTTGATTTGTAATATATTGCATTCATCCTACATGCTTGTGTGTGCTTGTATAATGACCTTGTATGCAGAGTGTCGTCTTGAAGCTGTGTTTTATAAGTGGTGAATCATATGTATGATTCATTTTCTCCCCTGGTGACGTCTGCTCAGATGCATAGAGGGGACCAAAAAAAGACAAAGACATTTGGCAGGGCTTGCTTTACATCTAAATCTCCACAGTGTACACCGAGAGGTGGTGTGACATATCCACTAAAACCTTTGATTTTAAAAGTTATGATGCAGAAGGATGAATTTAACATGATTAAGAGTGCAAAAGGAACCTTCACTCACACAACATGGAAATCACTTTTAATCTGTCTTTTGTTTGCAAATTCAAACACATGTTGACTTGAGTAATGTAAAGTATCAGTAAGTAAAATTACAAAATATGATGCCAGATTCGATTCTTTTTAAATCCTAACCTATTTTTCTTTCAATTTTTAAATATTTTTTTATTTTCATCTGGAATATCTTCCAAATTTGGGCAGGATCAGTAGTATATGATTTTTTCCTGCACAAGATATAACACAAAACATATACTGAACCTCCATTATCTCCAGAAGGAATCAAACCCCAAACTCTGCCAGCACTAGAAGCATCTTTGACTCTTTGTCTCTTTGCCCTTGTTGTTACCACAGTGCCTATGAGCAGAAGCAGCCTGCAGGAATGAAGCCCTCTAGCCCAGTGACGCCCCCCTGTAGCACCCCTGTGTCCCCCCTCCATCATGCCTCACCCACGGCAGCCCCAACGCCCAAACCAGACAGGACCTACGCTCACATACCGCCCTCACAGCCGCTCCCTGACAACGCCTACTCTATGGACCACAGGTACTGCAGCCCGCAGCCTTTTACATTTACATCACATTTACATCAGGGGCTTTTAGCTGGCGGATCTACTCAGAACAGATTATAATAAGGTCACAGCAGCAGAAGCACATCAGAGTTTTAGTTACAGTAAAATCTCTGTTCGTGATTTCTAACTGCTAAACATGAATGACAAAGACATATCTTAATGTACTGAAAAAACTTGACTTTATGCAGAATTTATGATGTTACAGCAGCTGGTTCTCACCCTCTTCTGCTTGTGACCCCTTAACATAAATCAGTGTCTACTTTTGACCCACTATCACCGGTTGCATGCTGTACTTAGGACTTATTACCAGATCAAAAAACAGGGTTTTTTCAGAAGCTTGAAGACGTAAAAGAGGTAAAAATTATCCAGTAATTCACAAGACGAAAACAAGCATCAGAGGAAAGCCGGAACAAATAGATGTGTAGCATAAAAGCTGAATGTTGGGTTGGGTGTATTTGAGCAGTCAGCAGGTTAGCTACCTTACCTAAGTAACTTAACATGGCTAGGTTGCGTTTTCCAGCTTTTAGTAGCAGGTTTATAGGATGAACAGTTGCTATGTTTTTCAGTTTTCACCAACCCTAACCCAGAAAAATGTGTTTTGGCCACACCCACTGAAGTGTAACTCAACCAATGAAATGATTTCTGCCTTCAGAAGAGCTTTGTAACACTGTGTGAAGTGTACATTTTAAAACTGTACCTATCAACGTCCTACAAGTCGACAAGTTGAAATCTTTATTTACAGCCAGTGAATATAAGGTTCATAGCCACAGAGCAGGGGAGAGAAATGAGCAGACACTCTATAATACAGACAAAATATGGGCTATACTTCTTTATATTTGGCCATTAATGTCATATGTTTTAGGTTCTCTGATCAGGTGTTCATTATTAATCTTTGGGAACTGTGTATGTAACAAAATAATTTCAGTTTAAAGGTCAGCTTCCTGTCTTTTGTTTCTTTCAACTAAAGCTCAGTTGATTAGTTGATTGTCTGAAAAATATGTGTTTTTTTAGTTCTGGCTTAGTTGTAAGGTTTGGTGTTTTTATTTGTTTTATTGTTTTATTTAACTGTTGGTTGAACAAAAAACGAAAATTGTGACTGTGGGGTGTAGGTAATTGTGATGTGATGTGATACTTAATTGACCAAAAGTTTAATCACTTAATCAAGAAAATTTAGCCAAGTCAAATTTTATTTAAATAGTTGCAGCCGTGCTTTCAGCCAGCTGTTTCTGTGTACCTGATAATAATGAATCCACTGATTTGCGTGTCTTCAGATTTCGACGTCAGCTCTCAGAGCCGTGCCACTCGTTCCCCTCCCCGCCGACGATGGCTCGGGACGGCCGGCCCATCTACCACAGGCAGATGTCAGAGCCCAACATCCCCTTCCCTCCTCAAGGCTTCAAGCAGGAGTACCCCGACCCCCTCTTCGAACACCCGGCCATGATGGGGGCGCCGCTACCCCACGCATACCCTGCCACCATGATGATCAAGCAGGAGCCCAGGGACTTCACCTACGACTCAGGTGAGAGGACTGAAAAAATTCTTTTGTGTGTTACCTTGAACTCCTGAAGTGAAAGAGCCAAGAGGTGAAAGCAGCCTTTTTTTTCTTTTTCTTTTTCTTTTTTTTTTGCTGCCAGAGCGTTATCATTTCAGGAATGGGAGAAGACATGAGAGGAGGGGGTGGCGTTTATTGAGTTTGCCCATTATTAGGGCAGGGGATCTGGTTTTGCCGGGTGTCTGCACTGGTCACCATTTCCTGTGGTGCTCTAATAGAAAAGAAGGGGGGGCCAAGCCTGGTCACAATCCAAAATCTGCCCTCCCACGCTTGTCCGCTCCCTTTAGTTAGAGAGGAAAGGGACCTAATCATCAGCCCGCGGCCTCTGCGGAGCCTGAGGCTACATCAGGACATGAATGAACATACGCGGGACTGCTGGGTTCATTCACAAGGCGGATTGAGAGGACCCAGGAGAGGCAGAGCTGGAGGAGAGTGTGTGACCAGTCAGGGAGAAAAGTAACCTCTTCCCATGGCGATGAGCTCAAGAAAAACACTGTGGGCGTCTTTAGGGTTTTTCCTCTCTTTGTTACTTTGCTGCTGTACAGGTTTTGTCATGGAGGAGCCAGAAAACTCAGATTTTTTCATGTTTTTCTCACTTTCCAGTGGCAAGTTTACTTTCCCATTGATGTGTTCACTGAGTTTCACGAAGCCGTGTGGCTCCTAAATACTAATTAACACCACTGGATAATTTCAGAAAAAAAACAGCTTCAGTGCAAAAACATCCTGCTTTTTGACAAACTCTGTAGCTAACAGGTTGCATCCCACTAGCAGCATGTGTCAAGATTACGACTGCAACTAACTTTACTAATTATTTTGTCTAAAAATGGCAGTAATGGCAGTTCATGTAGTCCACAGTCACGTCCTCAGATGGCTTGTTTTCTCCAAACCGAAACATATTTGATGTATAATCACATAAAACAGAGAAAATTAGAAAATATACGCTTTTAAGAAGCTGGAACTAGTCAATATAATTGGCATTTTTGTATGGTAAATGCAAAATCAAAATAGTTATGGATTCATTTTCTGACATTGGGCTAAGCTATTAGTTATTTGTTTATTAGATGATTTTATTTGATGTTAGATGCACATTTTGCTTTCTAATAATGGAATTAAGTTCAATTCCTAGTTTGTTAACATTACAATAAGTAGTGGTCCACACTGCAAAAGCAAGAGCACCAAAAAAGTAAAGAGAGAAAAGGTATATTTTCATTCAAGTGCTAAGAGGTCTTGCCAGTGTTGTGTCCACGACTGTACTTTCCTATGTATCCAAGATGGAGCATCAGAGTGAATTTATTAGCAGTCACAGTGGAGCATGTTGACTGGAGCAGGCCTGTTGGAAAGGATGGGAGGGGAGCTGGTAATTTCATTAGCAGCAATTTCCTCTACAAGCCCATTACTTGATGAAGTTCAGAGAAATGTTTATGGGCCTAAATGAAGGGCCTCAGTCTGTTTATTGAACATTCACTTTGTAACCTGTTTGGCTGTTTTTTGATCGCAAGCCTCGGTCAGTGATGTCTGTGTTGTGGGAGGTCCTGACATATACAGTAAATAGATAAGTCAATATGGACAGTACTGTAAAACAAACCAGTGATAGAGGCCTCTGTGCAAAAGTGAAAGTATTTTTTTAGAGAATTACGTGAATGATTTTAATCACAAAATCTTTCATTAAATTTGTATAAGGTTATATTTTTTGGGTTAAGAATTATGCAAAATCCATGATGAAAAGAAATAATATGTGGATATGTGAAAGGAGTGCAGGCTTCCAGACTGAGAAGTTGACAAAATGAGACAAAATGAAGCATCAATATTAGACAGGCACCACCAATCATTTGCTCATTTTATTTTAGAACTGGTGAAAATGTTTGTCTATAACATTAAACATTCACGACTGAATAAGCAACAATGAAGGTGAAAGAAGAAACATCTTTATTCATCATTTATTAGGACTTTAATGCTCAAAATCTGAGCTAATCTGTTTCATCAGGATCATGTGGGTGTGTTTTAATCAGATTTGAATGGCAGTGGCCTGGTGACATAAACAAACAACTCATTTTTTTATTTAAATGATTTCAATTGCTTAACAAAATGTACATGTGTTTTCCCCAGCTGAGTCCCACCCATTTCAAACCAGTGTAAAGATCACACGGAAAAAAAAAAACAGAGATCTCATGTTAAATGTCCAAAACTGTTTGTCACACATTGTGTGTTCATGTAGGATTCAATCACTCATAGTGCATTTTTAGAGCCTTTAAATCACACACAACTTTTTAGCTGTGTTTAGCTAACCTGCTGCGACTGCACATTCACTGAGAAAAGTCAAAGAAACCAACACCTGCAGGTCGGTTTAGTTTTGATCTGAATACGTGTGTAAAAGCATTATCTTGAGCCCTCGCGTTATGAAAAAAACTTACATCATGTCAGTTTGTGTTTTCACACAAGCGCCGTGTTTTATTCAGTAGTAAATCTTCCTCTGAGTGGAGACGCTCGGAGCGTGTATTAACGGTGTGATATAGTGAGTTCGCCGGTGGCTGGGAGCCTTTGCGATACTGGTGCTGGAGGGCATATTCTTTAATCAGAGCCAGTGGTGCATTGAGTGAACAGGCTTTGACTGCTCTCAGATAACTGAGATAGTGTTCTTAATGCTGCCTTCGGGCCCTTTAACACCCACTCTCCCATTCTTGCCTGGCTTTCAGCAGAAGTGCCTAGCTGCCATTCTGTCTACTTACGGCAAGACGGCTATCTGGCTCACACTAACAGGACTGAAGGTACTGATGATGATACGAGTGGATGTTGTGATGGTACACTGTGGGTCTTTGCTGTACATCAAATGTTCCTTTTTTGTTTTCCAGGTTGCATGTTTGACAAAGTGGCGAGGCATTTCTACGATGACACCTGCGTGGTGCCCGAAAAGGTCGAAGGTGAGTTTTCCCCAAGTGAGCTAAATACCTACAATACAAATAACACTAATAAAACTACTCCGTGCGCAGTTATATTAGAAGACCACACTTTCATGGTCTGCCATGTGTCCTCCAGGTGACATTAAGCAGGAGTCAGGCCTGTACCGCGAGGGCCCGTCGTACCAGCGCAGAGGCTCGCTGCAGCTCTGGCAGTTCCTGGTGGCTCTGCTGGACGACCCGTCCAACTCCCACTTCATCGCCTGGACCGGCCGCGGCATGGAGTTCAAACTCATCGAGCCAGAGGAGGTGAGAGGCTCAGGGAAACATTATTACAAACATGTCTGTTCACATATATTTACAAACCTGCTTCTTTTTTCCAATTCTCATTTTTCACACAAGTCTTTTAGCACAGCCTCAGACATCAGTTGGCATTTTTCACTATGTTGTGTCATTTTATTGTCTAAAATTTTAATCAGTCAAGTGTAAAATAATCAACAGATTAATGGATAATGAAAATAATCACATTCAGAGTGCATAAGCTTGAGAGAAAGCATGTTATGTCCAGATGAAAACAGACAATGTCAAAGGTCAACATCTGAAGAAGAATGAATAATGTTCTCTGCTCTTAATGTGGTCATGCGAGGTCTGGATTTGCCATAATAGTTTTCTTGTTATTTATCTTGTACTCAGCCACATCCAACCGTCTGACCCTCATGCCCAGCCCCTGCTAAATATTTCACAGGACATATTCCTAAAAATATAACCCATGTTGACGGTTGGGCCTTTTGAAATGGAAACAGAGGCTGGGTCTGTGTGCGCCCACATCACACACACTGGGGCTCAGTCACTGTTGCTCACTGTTGGAGGATGGAGGAGGATGCAGGGTGCAGGCGGGGGGTGGGACTGTAGAAAGAAGGAGATAGAAGGGTACCTGGCAGCGGTCCACGCAGCCCGACGGTGTCCAGAGGCACGGGCCAGCTGCAGCTAACAGGGGGGCCTATTCATGCCATCAGGTGACCAAACGCACTGGATTTGGGACACCACCGGCAAATGATAGGTAGCAGCTTCTGCCTTTTCACCAGGTGTAGCATGTCAGCGACTACAGGGACAAAAAGACGGTGGTTGTTTTTTGTAATTTTTGGTGAAAGAGTCGTAGAAAGAGAAAGATAAGTGAAGAGAGTGAAAATGGGGACAAGAGTAGAAACAGAAAACAGAAGCTGAAGTGAGCGCCGTGGGGCTGTGGGTTTGGACTGCGAGGCCGGGTGGTGGGTGGTCTGGTAGACAGGTGCTGTAACATCTGCTGCCTCCTCCGCTGGGTGTGTGACAAGCTCCTAATGAACACATCCCTGGTCAGGTCTGCTCAGGCTGGACGGCACTCTAATTACGGTTATTAGGAAAAAATGGATTAATAAGTTTGTTTAACATTTCAGCTGCCGCAACATTCTTGTCACGAAATCCGGTCGACTGTGTGCATCTTCGTGTCTGTGTTTTGCCATCCTTCTCCCTGTTTATGTTTACTGACGGTCTTTGTGTTGTTTATCTGTGTGTTATAAGGTGGCACGTCGGTGGGGGATACAGAAGAATCGACCAGCGATGAATTACGACAAGCTCAGCCGATCGTTGCGCTACTACTATGAGAAGGGAATCATGCAAAAGGTACAAAGACAGAGAATTTATACCAACAATAAAAAGAAAAAAAACATCTGCAGATTCAAAGCTCAGTTTAAATTAGCTTTAAACAAACAGATTGCTGATGATCCCACCACTTTAAGATGAAATGCCTTGGAGTTCACACTATAATAGCCTGATTGATACCACCTGTGTTAAATGAGAGGGCTGTGCTAACGCTCCGCCCCATGGTAGCTTATATAAGGGGGGTGGAGCATCTCAAAGATGGCATACCTGCTGCAGAACAAAGAACTGAAATCTTCTTCGTAGTTTAGAAAATACCTTATTCAGAGCCCTTTCTATGAAAAGGACATTCTTTCAGTACCAGCAGTGAATGATTGGAGAAAATGGAAAGATTTCTTAGACCTCGGTTGCACTTAGTTTACAAGAAATTGACAAATTTAACTGTCTCACTCCAGCTGGAAATAATGCAGTGCTTCTGTTGGATGTCAGTCCAAATGTTTCTCCAAGTTACTGCTGAAGTTTCACCATGTGTCAACACCATCCACAATTCTTTTTTTATTTTTTTCCAGCTGTGAGCAGGGTTCTTTTGTGCACTCAATCAGTCAAATTTGTGCAGCACCTTTTATACAAGAAACTGAAATGCTCTGCAGGTGACTGACAAGCTGATAATGACACAGTATAAATGTAAACAGTAAAACAATCTTAGACTGATGCACCTAAGAAATAAAAATGATGAAAATGTAAAAATAAAACCAATGAAATAGGATGTGAAACAGGAAAATTGTGTAAATCAATAACATACTCAAAAATGTATTTATTTTTTTCTTTTTTATCGAGTCACTTTTCCGGAGTGAACCTGCTTAGCCTCAGTATATAGTATAGGTTTCAGGGCACAGCTCGTCTCACTAATTGAATAAACCTTGGTGGGTGGAGCTGAAGAACTGGGCAACATTCAAGCAGGCCAGTTAGTAATCAGGCAAAGTCAAATGGTAGAAGGAAGCCATAAAAGACAAATCCATGTCAAATCTTTGTGTAGAGATTATATGTCTGTTTATGTAAACTTCTCCCTCATTCATCACATTTTTAGCTCTCTTGGTTTCACCAGGGGGACATCTGAGGCAGAGTGCACTCAGATGTGATTTTGTTTTTTTATAGACTGACTTTGAAATTAGTTGCAGAGTTTTCCAAAAATATTGAGAGAAAGAAGAGATCAGAGTACATGTGTTTCGAAAAATGAGGTTGAAAAAATATAATCTGTTGCCATGAATTGAAAAATTAATATTTTTATCCTTTGATGGGTTAAGATGAAAGATTTTCTAGGAAATATAATGAAGAGTCTCGAAATGTTATAGGTTTTGCATTTCGGGTAATTTGATGGTCTGCACCTTATCTCAATTATCTCCACCTCTGCCTCCGTCTACATCCAGGTGGCCGGTGAGAGATACGTCTACAAGTTCGTGTGCGACCCTGAGGCCTTGTTCTCCATGGCGTTTCCTGACAATCAGCGGCCGGTGCTGAAGACGGACATGGAGCGGCAAATCAACGAGGAGGACACGGTGCCACTGTCGCATTTTGACGAAAACATGGCCTACGTACAGGAGGGGCCCTACTGCCAGCCACACCCCTACAGCGAGGGCTACGTTTATTAACGTCAGCCCCGCAACCACACACACACACACACACACACACACACCCTCAAACACACACCTCCACTCGACCCTCCTCCCCCCGCCTCTTCCTCCTCCTTACACCTGAGACTGTCGTGTCCTCTAATTCACAGTCGCTCCAGGAATAAGACTGAACACACACATGCAGTGGAGCTTCCCCCCTCTCTCTCTCTCTCTCTCTCCCTCTCCCTCTTCCTCTCACATTAAACACACACATCCTCTTTTTTGCTCTTGTCTTTCTGACGTCCAAGCCGCACAGCAGGATGGAGAGTGCACTTTATGGACAGGAACGGCGCGGTGTTAACCTGCCAGGGGCTAGCTATGTGGTTGGCTTTTTACTGTTTATGTTTGTACATTCATGTGGGAAACATTCTGTTTGTTTCTTTTTTTATTATGATTTCGAGCATGTGGCGTCCCCGTGAGACAGGACTCATCGGCTAATTCGTGGTCACCCAGCGGACTGAATCTTAGACTTTGATTCTGCAAAGAACAGTCTCGTCTACACACGTGCAGCAAATCGAAGGATGATCACTTTTGTTCGACTGTCTTTTAGTTTGTCCTCAAACAGCCATCCTGTACTTTTATGCTCATTTAAGTGAATACTGGCGACGTATTGTAACGATACTTTTATGGTGAAGTAACATGATTATAGACTTGAAAAAGTAATGTGATAATAAGAGACATTTAGCTACCATCAGTGAGAACTGCCTCGCCACCAGTTTGAACACAGCACCTCTGTCTGTCAATGATCTCTGCCCCTCCTCCAGTCAAACTGTAGATCTCATGTCGGTGTTTTTGCTGTAATGACATAAAATCGGATCATTCTCTCAACGACTGAAAACCTTGTGGGTTAGTAACGATGAGACGGTGGCACACAAGGACGCGCTCGAATTGTACCGAACTGTGTGGATGAAAACTTCTTTTCTGCATCACGTGAACGGCCTGTGTTTAGGATAATCAATAAAGCCACAGGCCGCCTGTAAAATAACTCATTAACTGTAAACAGCAGTTTCCTTTGTATTCTGAAACACATCAAAACCACTCATTTGTCATTCAGGTGTTCAGTTTTTAAATGAATAACGATGAAACTGGTGAAAGTGTATGTACAGTTAAAATGGAAACAGCAATCAACCAGTCAACACATCCAGGATAAAGTTTGCATCCCCAAATAAAAAAGACAGAAGTGATTTCATTGGTAAAGACAATAAAAGGTTTAAAAAAAATCAACATAAAATCAAATATTTCCCTGAATTTCTTTTTCTCTTTTCGTTCCAGGTGAACATGAGGTGTATATTTTGCTTTAAAAATGTTGCATTGCCATTGATAGGTTTGCTTTTTGGTAAAAAAAAAAAAAAAAAAAAAAAAAAAAACAAAACAAAACAAAAAAGGTATAAGAAATATCTAGAGTTTTATAATGTAATGAAAAAAAATTCATGTTATAACAAAATAGTGTTCCATTGTATAATCAGGTAAATGCACATTTTGTTGCTGCTTCAAATTGTAAGTGTATTTTCTAGTCTCAAGATAAAAAAAAAAAAAGAAAGAAAGAAAAGAAGTGCGGCAGCTATGGCTTGCTATTCTGAATTTCTCATTTTGTTTATTTTGACTTTGTTTTTTAATTTGTTTTTTGTTCAATTTGAGCATTAAAAAAGAATCTGGTCTGTGAGTTTTGTTGTCGAGGGCCACATGTCTGGGATGGGATTGGCAATAGCAGAAATTCTGTAATAAAAATAGCTCTGAAAAACAAAGTTATCACCACTTTTCAGATGTTTTGCATAATTAGTCATAACATAAAAGTTTTTGTTGTTAAGAATTGTAGTATTTCCTCTTTTGGCAGCTTTATCTACTGCTTCCTTGTGACAGAAAATGCAGTTTAGTGCTGATTTCCACATTCAAACTCACCATTTATCAAGTCTTTCTTGACAGAAACGATGAGCTTTAGGTCATAAATGTGCATATTGGAAGTGGAAAAACACCAAACCAAGTGTGTGTGTGTGTGTGTGTGTGTGTGTGTGTGTGTGTGTGTGTAAAGACTAATAGATTATGGACTCTTGTCAATTTCCAGGTTGGAGAGAAAACTCCCAACCACAAAGCATTTAACCAAAGTGACACCTGAGGAAAAATCAATGGCTAATTTAAGACACCACTTTTTCATGTAGGTGAATTGTTTCTGTCCTTTTGTCTCTGGTGCTCTCATAAGACTGGCAGTAATGAAAAAAAAAACACGGTAACACTCCCTTAAAGTTATTATTTCCTTCTGTAAAGTGTCACTATTGCTAAAAATCAATGACTAATTTAAGGAAGCATTGTTTAATTGGTTCCACTGATGGGAAAAATGAAAACGGATGTGTAAGTAATGAAAAAACACTACTTGCCTTAATTTGTCAGAGCAGGTTACAAGCCAACCCTATTACAGTCCCCACTCTTAGATTTTTTTTATTGATTGTCTGTAGTGCAGGGAATTGCCGTTAACTTTAAACACCTGATTTCTTCCCTGAGGATATTTAACAACATCTAATCAGACATATACAAAACCAAGAACAGTGAGGCTTTTAGTACGATGAATGACACTTGTAATTTGGGTTTTCCCTTGAAAATGGCAATAATCTGTGATAATAACCTGTCTGTTCACCAGTGAAAAAGAACCATACATATACAATGTTACTCTGCCTGACACATAATGCACTTAAGATTCTAACAAACATAATCTAAGTTTAATTTTATCAGCGTAGTTTGCTCAAGGAAGTCTTTACAAATTGTGCCCTAATTTTTAAAATCACATCACATCTCTAATTTCAAAAACTCTGTGTTGCTCAGATTCCTCTCAGATGTGAAGACTGGAGCTACTTTCTGAGGAAACTCTGTTTGTGTCCTCTGTATTTTCTACTTCACTTTCTACAATTGAAATTTAAACATTAAGGATATCACAATCAATTAAATGGTTAAATTTGAGCACTTATAGGCAAGCAAGACCAGAACTGTTTTCATACCAATGTGAACAAGACTTTGAAACAGCAGTTTGACCTAAATGACATTAAAGAAAATATAATTTAACAGTTAACTACATAACATACAGAATATAGAAGATACAGAAAATTCCTCTCACTTCACTAGTTTTATACAACTTGCAATATTGTAATTAAATTATTATTGTAAATAATTTTATACAACTGCTATATAGTAAATTAAACCAACCAACAGTGTATAAAATAGTTATAATAGTGTAAAATAGCTGCTTGCATGTGAATGCATCAGTGATTCTAATCCAATTATATAAAAATGTAAAACAGAGCTTCACTATTTCTAAAGCCCTATGTGAGGAGAACCAGTTGCTGTTTGTGGTTTGACTTTTGCTGTTCAAATGAACTTCACGGTTACAGACCGGACACAAATGACTGTGGTTTATTCAAACTCACATCATTGAAATCTCATGCAAACGCCTGGGTGTTTTAAATACGTGGTAAGCTTTTCATGTCAGCGGTGTGCTGCTGATGGGGCAGCAGCTCTGCAGCGTTTTACACCTGTACCCAGTGAAGTCTTAAGGTCACTCACAGGATTACTTGTCTTACACCTTTTTTAAGGCGTTGTGTCACTGAGGCTGAAAATCACCATGCAAATCCTGTTATCTGGCCCCAGTTCACAGAATCAGGGCCTCAGCCATCAACATATTTACCATTTATGGACATATGCCTTACATCCTGTGCCACCGGCCAAATCCTCCCCTCCTCTGCTGCACTACCGGCTAATATTCTGTGTATCTGAACTGTGAATTGTGGTCCTCCCCCACTGTAACAAACAGATGGCCGCTTCGATCTTGAGTCATCACAAACCCATTACTAGAGTGACTTGTCCTCAGCCGGGCCGCCTTGATTCGTGCCCGATGGCTCTCGCCAGTGTTTGCTCAGGCTCTTAAGTCATCCTCGGGCTTCGTGACACACTGTGTTTGCTCAGGTTAAATGGCTTGTGTTGCCCATGGAGTCCCCTGATTGGCTGTGACACTGCAGTGTTTGACGAGCGAAATGACACCGAGCAGCCCCCACCACACAAAATGTGTTTGGCTGTTTGAAACAAGTTGGCTTTTAATACAGTGTGTTTACACACCAAAAAGCCCTAAGTGTGTTTCTATCTGTGTTGCCAGGGTCTATCAGTGGCCAGACCAGTGAGCATAAATCATTCAGGGGTAATTCAGAGGAACAACAGAGGCTCTAAGAGGAAAAAGCAAGGAAATTATAAAGCCTCTATAATGGAGGCCCCTATTACAGCTGCTGGTCCAGTTTAAGAAGGCCTTATAAATGGTTTTATTATCTAGGAGGCTCTATTTTGTCCAGCCAACCAGCACTAAGCCTGCATCTGTCCAAAATCACTTAGTGAACTCTATTTTACTGTAGTCCTGAACACAATTCTGGGTTGTAATCAAAAACTTCCCAAAACATCCCCATTTTCATCAGAAGTTATGATTCCCAAACCCTAACTCCAGTCAACATTTTTCTCTTGTTTTCCATTTCTTTCTTCTTTTTTTTTCTTTCATTTTTTTTGGTCAATTACAGAACATACTGAAAATGTGCTGTAGGACACACCAGGGTCATAATTGTTTTTTAGCAGTCACTCCTGTGCATGGATCAAAGGTCTTGGAGAAGCTGCTGACTGCTGGAACAAGTCATCGTGCTCTAATTTAACAGAGCTGCTATGTTTTTAAGGGGGTTTCAGGCAACGCCACTGGTTCCCCACTCATTACACTTCTTACTCTCTTGTTGATCATCTTCCTGCTCCAGAGCAGATGAAACACAAAAGTTGCACCCCTCCCCCCTCAACACAAAAGCCTGTGACAGTAATAAATAGCCTCCGTGATACAGGTTTAGAAAGCTGTGAAATTGGATATTGAGATGCTCTCCGGAGCTGCGGGTTGGGAGTAGTTTCAGACTAGACTGTGGGAATCATCTAATCCGATCACCGGGAATGTAAGACGGGCTAATCGCCTAACGGGCCCGGTCTCTTGTACCCCCGGGGCAATGGTGGTGGGGAATTGATGCAGAGCTCGTTTTGAATGGGGATTTATCAAGTCTTTAGTTTCACAGACACTCGTAAAAACACTTTTATGTCTTTGGCTTGTCAAAATGTTGGTACATTAGTTGAGCGATGAAATGTTATTCTGTCCAGTGTATGAACTGTGCTACAATGGAGAAAATACTCCAGCAAAGACAGTGTTTTAATAGGTTTTCATTCTTTATTATATTGTGTTATGTTGTGTTAAATCAGGCTAGTTTTTGACATTTACACACTTAAACAACTCCTAACCCAAACCCAATGAGGAGACCATATTACAATGGACAAAAATAAGTTAAACTGAACTGGTAATATGTGGACACTAATGTAGAGCCGTTTGGAACTCCCTTTCTTTATTGGTGAAATGACAGCCTGACTGTCACATTCAACACATGGTGCAAACTACCTGCTAACGCTCAGCTCTGCAGTCAGTCTGTCCATACAAACTCACCTCAGGCAAGTAAATTTGGCTACATATACATGTACGTATGTAGGTGCTGGATAAGGCTGAGGCAGTTGGTCCCATGTTTGCTGATCAAATTTCATTAACATTGAAGTGATCTAAATTGATATTTCTCAGAGTATCTTTAGCTTACATAAATTGTTTTTTAAAAAGTAGCATTACCAACAGCCAAAATTATGAAATAAACATGTTTTGTTTTTTTTCCTCAAAATACACAAACTCATTATTTCCAGATTTTTTGTCTACAGGTGTAGAAAGGCTTCTTACACATTATTTAGATCATCACTGGTCAATAACACGCTTTATTACAGCAAGTTTCATAAAATGTTTGACCCACAACATTTACTCTGTGGAGGAGAATCCTCTGAGTGCACCATTGTTTTTATTAAGGAATAATTCACAAGAAACATTACTGATGAATGAATAAAATGTACAAAAGGATACTGAGTTGTAAGGGAAATTCATCAAACACTGTGGTCATAGTCCAGTTTCTTGTGTTTCATGGATAAAGGCCTCAGAATATATTCATCCAACAATAGTCTGGCTTTCAGACGTTTAGTGTCCCATGGGGCTCTGTATTTTTGTTTTAGAGGCTTTTCCAAGAACATTTTGGTGAAAACAGGTGCCAAAATTTTGAGAATTCAAAGAATTTTTCCAGGACCGTTAACAGCTATGGCTAAGTTTGGTCTAAAAATATCAGTATTGGCAACTTCCTCCCAAAACTTCCAAATCGGTGGAGCCCTAACCCCGTCCCTCCAGCCCTGGCACGCCACCCGTCTCTTCACCTTCCACAATGTCGTTTGATCTCTGCAACACTGTCAACTCTGTGGATCAGCCTCACGACAGACCTTGTAGCCACAGCCACCCAGCGAGGTGGCTAACCATCTGTCACCGGGGCCCAGAGACCTTGGGCGGCAAAGGGCCCAACCTCCCCCCAACCCCCGCTCCCCTCCACCTCTCCACCCCACCTGCACCCCCCCCCCCCCCCCCAGGGCCCATTAGCTCTCCCTAATGCAGCCGCTGTAGCTCCGAGAGGGCCCCTAACAGGCACAAAATGGACTGCTACTTATCCTCCTTAATTCCCAAATGAGTTCTCTTTAGCGTATACATAATTCATTTCTTGAAGTCACTTGCGGGCGCCTTTCACTCGTTTAGCAAATACTCATGTCAGGTTTATCTTTCAGGTGTGTAAATCTGATCGCGGCTACTGTAAACCTTATGGAGAGACTAATCTTGGTGGGAAGGAAAATATCTGTGTGTGAAATACAGATGCAAAAAAAAGAAAAAGTAAAGGATGAGTGTGGATTTCAGAGTCATGCAATATGATTTAAATAGCAAGTGAGGAGCCGTGGAAAAGTATACTAATGTAGTCAGATGAAGACAGATATTACAGGGGTAAATTTAGACCACCTCACATTCATAATACCTAATGCCCTTTAAATAGGCTTAAGAGGAGGACTAGAAATAGGCCCTGATAATTAATTATTTTCAGTAGATTTCTTCTTCTTGCTTTCGTTTCCACAGGCGTATTAATTCCCTCCCTGTGAATATGTGGCAGCCATGTCAAATCTACTAAATAATGCACTTGTTACGATACACCTTAATTTCTTGGAGAGAGGAATTCATGGGGTATTCGCCAATTAAACTGAATGCAGGCAGTAATGTTTTAGTAATATTTTTATTAAAGTTGCTCTGTTTCCCCGTACGAGTTGAACTGTGATGACTAATTTGAGAGAGGCTGGGGGAAAGGAGTGAATATTAAATGTGTGCTCAGAAGTATTCAGTCAGTAAATGGAACTCTTTATCTAACAATCAAAACAAGTTTGCAGTAGAGATTAGAGTGGATTTCAGGGGTCATCAGGCAGTCAGTCGAAAATGCTAAACATAAATGTAATACAGTTTAACTACTGTTGTTGCATGAGGTCATTTCTACAACCCAGAAGCACCATGTCTTAGTCTAAAATTACATCACGTGTCATAAATACATACAAACTAAAATAAGCAAACAATTGTCAACATACAGAAGCAGTTCAGACACTAAAATGCCAGAAAAATAAACCCTGCTGTGGTAAACAGTCATATTTAAGGCTCTATCGCAAAACACATGTCATAAATAGGAGTGACAAAGATATCTCTGGCTATCACAAAACCTGCAAAACACACAGGACAAGCACACCCTTCTTCTCATAAGCCGCATGAGAAACAAAGGCGTAGTGTGATAGCGCAAATGGCACGCTTCCAGGATCCCCTCCGCAAGCCACACGACGAAGAGCTGAGTAAATACAGTACACTGGAGAACCTGTGAGCACAGACACAAAGGCTGCAGGAGCAGGCCGTGGCAGCAAGCTGACCATTACGAAACCACTCATGTGAGAAGAGATTTTGCTCTGGACCCCTGTTGCCTTGTTTTGGCAACAGAGGGCAGGGGGACCAAGTGCTGAGCCAGGACAATATGTTTTTTCAAATGCCCCTCAGCCAATATTTATTTAGCTACAAGCTGGCACGTCTGAGGAGCTTGGAGCAGCCAAGATGGGTGCACAACCGTGATTTTCAAGATGTTACAAACATCAGGCTTCAATATGACTGACCTCGCTAATGTCCAGCAAATTACAAATGAGTTTTGTGTGCGATAAGTGCTGCAATGCCACATTTGATGATGCATTATGAGCTGGCCGTCAAGGCAAAAAACAAGTAAACAATTTAGTTATTTACCAGGAAAGCAGATGGAGTAAAATAGTTTTCTCAAATAAGAAACTGGTTAGGTTCTCATTCTGGCACAATTTGAAAGGCCAATACAGGGCAGTAGCGTTTCAATACAGTCACAGCAGTAATTTTTGGAGCTAGTTATAGTTTGTAAATGGTGAAAACTGAGGTGCAGGATAATAGCAGAGCTCTGCTTACTGCAGAATTGTGGTAGTAGGAGAAAGTGAGGAGAGAGGAAGCATGAGAGAGGGAGAGAGGGCTCTTTATTTATTTCTTTCTAGCTTTTAAAACAGATGGTTCCTTATGTGCCGAGCGGAAGTGTCTGTTAACTCAGTTGGCTCACTATTGGTGGCTGCCGGCCAATGACAACAACGGGATCGGGGAGTGTGAGCAACAGTGCAGTTTGCTTTCTTCAGATGCTCTGCGAACAGAAGGATGGCAGCCTGCAGATACTGTTGCACGGCCACCCAAGCCTGGCAGTGCCAGAGCCGGCACCCATCGCACCTCACGGCAGCACCCGCTCCGCCTCTCTGCTGCAAGTGTGGGTTACAGGACAAACAGGGGCCAAGAGCACAGGGAAGAGTTCAAGTTGTAAAGCTGAATTTAAATGTTATTTTCAGGTTATTGATTGGAATAACACCTGGATGGAAGCTTGTTTATATGATATTAGTTAAGTTTGTTTTCTGCATTTTTGCTGTCCAGTGAAACTTCAAATATTGCTCAATATTGAACTGAAAAAATTATATTCATTTTGAGCTTTTGTTTTTCTTCTTGTGTTTCACTGGTCCCATAGTATGACCCAAAACTTTTTTATTCCATTACCCACAGGGACCTAAAGTATTTCCCCTTATTGACTATTGCACTGCATCCTTATGCTGCAGAAACCTCTTGAAAGCTTTAGTGGAGAAAGAAAAGTTTACTTCTCATGCAGCACTCTGACAACTGAGATGACATGAACCTGCATTGAAATTTAACATTTCATCATGTGGAGGGAAAACGTAGTAAAACGAAGTACAACATGACTCTATCAGGCGAAGGTTAGATGCAAGTTTTTGAAGGCTGACGAGACAGAGACAGGAGTGGACGGATGGGCTGGGGCTAACTGGTTAGCATGCTAACTTCAGTAGAGGAGAAGAAGAGATAAAAATAAAAGCAAAACAAGAGATAGTGTGGCGTTGCTTTCCACTACTGAAGAAAGCTCTTGGCAAGTAAAGGAATGAAGTTTGATGCTGAACTCACAATGTTTCCTCTAGACTGAGTAAACAGCTGTTAATGCTAATGTTGGCTATTTAGCAATAGCAAAAACGTACATATAGCACCTTTTAAAGAAACCAACATTGTCTTTTAGCAGGAGAAAGGACGTCAACTTTCAGGTTAACAGACACAAGAAGTCATTGATTCAAATGGAGAGTGAATGAAAGACAGTAACACAGAAATACCACCTTACTGCTATTGGACCAAGCAGCCACAAGACATCATATCATGTCAACAAAAACTGTTAGTATGCAACATACAGTAAGACATTTTGCAGCATTACAGCAACGTCACACCACCTCCATATTTAGTGAGGTCATTGGAGAGGTCATTTGACAGGAAAACTTGAAACACAGGTCATTTTAAGTGTAAACAAAAGACTTAATAGACATATTTCTTCTCAGAGGACGGTCTTGTTCAGCCACCTCAACACTGACAAATGTTTAACATACAGGATGGTATATGGCACATGTGTTTATCCAGCCAGACTTATCACGCTGTGATGAGAGTATCTGTATGTTTTTTTGTTTGTTTGTTTTTTTACACACTGAACAAAACAGGACTACAGCATTTCTGCTATAGTCTAGCTTTGGGTTTTACACAGAGGCAATGTCCTTTTCTTTTTCTTTAAATGTTATTTTGATGCATTTTTTTTGCCTCATCTTAAGCACCCTGAACTGTCTTTGTGTTTGAACAGAAAAAAAAAGTACCTCGCCTCATCTGACAGTCAGAATAATCAAATTACTGATGCAGTCTATATGTCTTCACACCAAGAGGTCCGGGAGGCGTAATCAGCCTATAGGAAATTTGTCTAATTAACTAGTTGATTAATCAGTATGCTAATGAAACCATATTGATACAGTTCCATGTATCTGGTTTGGGGCCTAGCGAGAGATGGGATCAAATCACAGCAGCGGGACAGTTGCTGTGCTAAAAAGATGCAACGAATGTCTGGCAATATGTTCCTCCACACTGAGGAAAAAAACACACGGAAACACTTCTGTGTCTATCCATATGGCTGCGTTTGTAGTGCATCTGGCTCAGCATGCCATATACAGTTACCAACCTATATTTCCAGTTGTATTCGCACCTCACGATGCTGCACGCAAAGTGAAAATTAAAGGCAGAAGGCTTGTGTGACGGGATTAATTAGACAGAGGCCAAGTGAAGTCACACTCCTCGTGGCAAACATGCTCCAACCCTCAATTACTCACAGTGAACAAAGCAATTAAAAGGTCTGTCCTATGGAGTTACCTTGGACTGGATTGTGAGCTGTCTATAGTGAAACCCCCAGGGGCCTAAGGAGCTCCGCTAGCCAGGTCCACAGGTAGGTAATTACTATTGATCAACTGGCATTAGAGCATGTGAAACGACATTGTTATTTTTGCCAGGGCTCTATTTTAGGTGTCCACTTCAACCGCGGGGTTGTTTGGTAGCTGAAGGTCTGATAGCAACAAGGGGAGTTGAATGTAGATAGATAGATAGATAGATAGATCTGTGAGAATTTACGTGTAAACATAATTTATGTTACTTTGTTATATAAAGGCACAATGCCTTTTGGGGTTAATGGGATGCAATGGGCGGTACATGGCAATGGCTAATCTTTACTAGGCCACTGGTCACAAGGATTCTCTTGCATATGGCATTTTTAAAATAAATATGAGAACTATAAGCAAAGCAGAAAATTCAAATATGGGAAACCGATGTTTCTAGTTGACCACTGTCTAGTCACTGCTGTCCAATATCTGTGGGCTCAGAGACACTTTGCAGTGAAAACAATGCTTACAGAGAACAGAGCATCATCTTGTCTGTACTGTAATTAAAACTGGTGTTCAGATTTTCCAGTTTAGCAATAAGGGTGGAAGAAGGAAGCAACAGAATTTAGTTGAAATGTCTTAACTTTAGAGCTGCTAATACTAAAAGAAAAGATTTACCTGAGTTGTGCTTAGTTTAGGCACAAAAATGACTTGTTGGGTTAAGGGAAAGATCTTGGATTGGGTTCTGCCTTTTTATGTTATATTTTTATCTTTTCTTTACCTATTTTAGTTACTCTTGTTTCTTGCTGCTATAACATGTAAAGTGGGAAAACTAAAGTCTATCTTATCTTACTTCTTTGTTAAGGTTAAGGAAACTCTGCCTGCATGGAAGTCAGACATGCTACTATACATGCCACCACACCTTCTCTTTTTGTCTTGATACACAAAGAGCACACACTCTGCCCTGCACTGCCACTAAAGTGGACATTGGACATAAATTGTGAGGCTCTCCATCATCCAGTGTGGACATAATTCTTAGGGATACTGAGCTGGAAGCAGATACATGATGTGAATGTACTGACATCTCTAACAATGTAGCAGTGAACTTCCTGTGTGAGCTTCCTCTGCCCCATCAGCTAATGCTCAATATACTACAACTACAGAATACAAACCCTGTGCACTCCTATTAATTGTATACAGATTGCTGTCCCACAATAGATTTGTTGACTGTGTCTGCCTCTTCCTGCACACATACACACAATGCTCTCTTATTAACTCTGCAGCATGTTACCCTTCAATAGACTCATTCACACACACACATAGATATACTCATGTATTTCCATTCCCTCTGACCAGAGCAGTGACCTCGGGGCAGGGTACACCCCGTCACCACATTGATACCACCCACCCCTGTCCACACACGCACCACCCTCTCAGACACTTGATTGATTTAGATCGATCGTTCCAGTGTCGTGTTTAGTCCCGAGCCAGACCGAGTCACCGCCGGATCCCACTGATGATGTTTACTTCGTTTGACTCCTTGACAGAGCCATTGTCTCATTCACACTCCCTCCTGAGTTATTTTTTTCTCTGTCGCCCACTTCCTCTTTTTTTTTTTCTCCCCTCTCTTCTCTCTCTCTGCCTTTCGTGTTGCCTCACTTTCCTCACTTTGCTGCTTTCTCCCTTCTCCTGCAGCTATTCTTAGCTGGGAGCTGTGTGCAGTGACTGTCTCTACCTCACAAACAAAAAACCTTGAGGGAAGAGTGATTAGAATACAGGTTTGTACCTCAAAGCGATGATTTTTTTTTTTAGAGACTCTAGAAGTCCATCCAAAAAGTGCCTGTACTCTGGGTCCTTGGAGGCCTTTCAAAGTTTAATGTGCTGTAATTGAGACTCCAACAGAGGATCCAAAGAGTCTTCCAAGAAATGATCCTCTAACATCAAACTCTCCGCCATTTTAGTCTTGACTTAACAGGATATTTTCTTCGGATGGTAGCTTTTTTATTTTAAATCTGACTTTTAAGATCTCCTGTTTGAATTTTTCTCCAAAGCATCATTTTGTACTAAAAGTAATTTCATGCTTTTTGTAAATTTTAGATTAAATGATTCCAATATGTACAGATAAGGGTTAGACAAATGACAAACAATGAACTTTAAAATTCAACTTATATGCCAACGTGTACAAGAGGTCCTTAAAGTACTCATAAAATGACTAAACATTTCAAGATCAACTAGGCAAACTCCATCTGCAGATGAAAATCATGTAATTTGATTAAAAGCTCCAAACCAGCTATTAAATGCATATTGAGGTGAGACTGGACTTTGAAAAAATAGAAATTTCAACATCTAAATTTCCATGTCAGCTGAGCATACTAATTTATATATTTTGTCACTATATATATGTGTGTGTGTGTGTGTGTGTGTGTGTGTGTGTATATATATATATATATATATATAATTACCTTAAAGTAAATAACAAACATGGACACATTTGCTTCTCTGGAATACCAAAGCTAGAAAACATTTACCTCAGCTCCTTTCCTGTTCAACATCAACACATCAATCAGGGATTAGAAATTAATTTCTTGAATATCAGATTGACTCAGAAACAGCTCAGTGTCTGTTCTGCTGCTGCTGCTGCTGCTGCTGTGTGTGTGTGTGTGTGTGTGAGGACACAGCTAACGAAATCAAGCCTTCCCAGGAAAAAAAAAAAAAAAAAACAGGCTCAACTTCAGCAATCCTTGGCTTAATTCTCATTGAAGACCCAAATTGACATGTCTCCCTTATGATCTTGACATATTATTAAGATTTAATGGTGGAATTATGATCATTAAAACAACATGACTGATACAGGGGGCAGATGATGAGCTATTCATTTAACCTACTCTTCCTGTAATAATATTGAAACAGACAGTCTGCCAGTTATTAGATCATAATTAGCTGGTGCAATCTGTACGGAATCTGAGGAAATGACGCCAAGTTAGCGGCACAGCGTGGTGAAGCTCGCTCTCCGTTCAGGCTGAGAGAGACATGCAGACGTTGGCAGCCGTTTTGTGTTATAAAGCAGCCGTTTTCTGTCAGTTTCATGAAACAAGCAGAGTGCAGGAGTCCATGTTTGAATGAGGAGGAATATAATGAAGCAGATGGTAGCTAATGAAAATAACTAGCACTGTTTTAATAATAGAGGTCCCACCCAAACATCAGCCGTTGTTTTGACTGACATTACATTTTTACTGTGCTTTGAGACCAAGAGAAGTATAAGTGAGGGTCCACACTACAGATCATCTTTGTGCTCACTTTTATTGTCTTCTTTCTGTTCATCTCTCTTTCATTTCCTCTCTTTCTCTAGCTCCCCCATGCATACATACAGTGAACACATGAAGCTCTGTGCTTTTCCTGTACGGCTGAGTAACACACCCTGGCTCTCTGATTTCCATAGTGTGTGTGTGTGTGTGTGTGTGTGTGCACGCACCTACATCAACTGTGCCAGTTTAGCAATGAAAAATCTGCACCCTCAGCTGTTTTTCCCTTTGCACAGAAGAGAGAGAAAGCACAGTACTGTAGGCATCCCTCTCTCCTAGCTCCTCCCTCCGGCATTTCTCCAGGTAGCGTTCGCCAAAGTCGCCCTATTAATAAGCAACATATTTGATTTTCAATGTGAAATGCATTGTCTCAGGCCCCCACAACGGCATGAGATGTGAGACGTATGGTCGGGGCAGAATTATTCAGAGGAGTCGGAGAGTGTGGGAGAGGTGTCACGCCACCCTGGGGCGCCCAACATGCTTTGGGTGGGTGAGAACGTGGAACTGAGAACGTGGAGCTCGCCAGCTCAGACGCCCCAGGTGAGCAGGGAGCCGAGAACGCCAAAACCTCGCAATTAGATTTCATTTTCCTTGTCACAACATGAATTGTTTACCACATAGAACCCATAGAAGCTCCTGTAACAACTGATCAGTGGTTTCACTTCAGTTCAATTCAGCTTTAATTATCTCTGCTAGTGCAATTGCATGTAGCAGCTCAACACCCAGATCAACAGATGCACACAAAGATAAAAAAACAACAATAAAAACTGATGAAAATTAGATAATTCGGCAAACACCAGACATCAATTAAAGACTGACATGAGTTTGGCCTGTTATACAAATCCATATGTAAATAAAAATGTAAAAGATTATAAGATACTTTTACAGGAAGTTGTAACTATCTCTTTGGAACCCGCAGCCAGGAATGGTGGCTTACTAATTTTGATTTCTGGAGGCAGCTAGGCTAGCTATTTCCTTAACAATCAGTCTTTATGCTAAGCTAATCACCTCCCAGGTCTAGCTTTACAGTTAATATATAAATAATAATAATCAAAAACAAATAAAACAAGATCAGACAGGCTTAAAACACATACAGTGGTTAAATGATAAAATAGGTGAAACAAGTCAAAATCAGTCTAAGTTTATGTAGCGCTAAACAGAAACAGAGTTTGCTATGAGTGAGACATGCTAGTTAGTGAAGGTTAGTGTCCAGCAAATAACCTGTCACTGCACATTGTTGGATTATTGTTTGCTTATTTAAGGTTAAAGTTACCCTAACATGCGTGTATTTTGTAGCTACCATTTGGCCGACTGTTAGCTAGCATATAACAGTAACAGTAACTGACAGTGACGAGGATTTATCCAGTTTGATGGCAGTAAAATGACACAGTCGTCTAGTAATGATTAAGATGATAATGATGTGATTAACTTTTTCCTAAAGTCACACCCCTTGTTATTTCAAGCGCTATGTGTGCGCTGTGTTGTGACCTAAAGGCAAAGTAAACCTTAACCCACCATCTGTTTAGTAGAAGTGCCTATTTTTCTTTTGCATTGCTTCCACCAAGAAAAGCCATCTTTGCCTCTGATTTTCCATTTTTAATAATAAAACTCTAAATTTTTGCTACAATAGTCAGATACTGGTTTATTCACAGCATGGGAACCAAAACAATCCGCTCAAAGAGGCCAACAGTAGCTTTAGTAGGGTAGGGTAGGGTTTTTGTCATGAGTGTTAATCATAATTAATCTTACAAAAGATATTGCTTAATGCATGTTTATCATTTATGGAGCACACTGCTTAGAAGCACAAAGCATCAGAATACTGCATCAGAAGAAAACAATGATTCTGCAGGCATCCCATTTTTAGAAACACATCTGTTCGTGATGTCCCGGAACAGTGGAAGGTGGTGTTTTCCTTTAAACTGTGTTTACTCTTTTACACTGATTTGGATAAACTCTCTTCCTTAATCTATTCAAACACTTCCTTCATAGATATTGGTTGGCTCGTGGTTCAATGTTTTTGTAGGAGGAGAGAAATCTAGGCTGTATATTTAAATGAACCTGGAAACAAAATCAAGTGCTACAAACAAATTACATTTGATATTACAGCAGGTTTGAGTCACAACAGAAATAGAATAATTTGGAGACTCAAACTGATCAAAATGTGGTAGGTAATCTGCAGTGGAATTTGACTTTAAAATGTTTTCGTGAGATTAAAATCATTTCTTTGCTTTGTGACAAAACAACTAAAGAATTAAAAACAAAGTTTTTCAGTTTTGTAGGTTTATCAGCTGTTAAATTGATAATTGGTGTGTGACAACAAAGAGGTCTTTTCCCCTTTTTGTATTTTTTGGTTTCTTGTTTTTTCATTTTATTCCCACTAAAGGTGTCATGCTTCTTAATGAGCCTAATGAGGATAACCTGGGGCCTGCCACCACACCTGTGACTTGTTGCCCGTTACTGCTCCTCCAGTATAAAGCAACGTAGGTCCTCTGTTGCTCTGTTTGATGTGTGAAGTTTTTGGGCACAAAGCAGTTCAGTCTGTTGACTGTATTTCTGACACAAACTTTTATCTTGACTTTAATGTCGTGGGTTAATTTCCCAGAAAAAAGCACGTAGGATGTGGAGACTCCAACAAAAGCACGTCTCCAAGTCACAAAGTTCAGAGACTATTTGCAGACAAAACAATATCATGAGATGGAAGCCTGCTGCTTGGCCCATTGCTGCCCTTGGTTAGGGAGTGGTGAGCAGCGGTGACTGTGTCCTGTGCTGATTACAGTACTGATGGGCCTCCGTTTGTCACTGCTCTTGCTAGCTCCAGCACTGAGCAGCAGGGTTCCCTGATTACTTAATTGCTTGTAAGAGCTCATTAAAGCTTCCTATCCATCATAAGTCGTATGGCGAGTATCAATTTCAGAGTGAGAGATGGAGAGAGAAAGAGAACGAGAGATGCTAAGAACTCTGATGAGCAATTAGTGATGTGAAACGCCTTTGAATTGTTACAGTTTAATTTCTTTGGGAAATATGTGGAATTCATCACATGGATGGATGCTGCTGTGTTACCAAGTGATAAACACAACCCTAATTTCTCTCTCCTTCACCTCTGAGAGTTTTAGACTGATAAGACTGGGGAAAGTGGGTCTTTTTCTTCAGACTACAATGAATAAAGTTGTGTGGATCCAAGATAACAAAATAAATAAATTATAAACATTTTTTTATAAGAAGTAGAGAAGGTGCTTGTTTTTTCCAGCCTTTGCGGCATATTTCTATTGTTGCATCAGGACAAAAGATGCATTTCTTGCCTCTGACTCCCCTCAGTTAAATTCACTTTTCATCATCTGAAGCCCAACACCTTTCTAGTTAAATGGTCATTTTCATGGTTTCCACTGATGATGGTCTTGATGGGTTATGGACTTTTGCCATCGTCTTTTTTTCTGCTGTGATCCCAAAAGGGAGGGGGAATAACATCCAGTAATTTGGATCCATAGCTTAGAAGAGCTTTACAAGATACTCACAATCTTACCAGGTGCAAAATTAGAATTGGATGCTGTTCGTATTAATTGGTGATCATTTGCAAAGCGGGTGGAAAAAACGTCTTTTGCCAAGAGCAAGTCTTACAAGCCCCCAGCTGGGGTTGTCAGGGGCAGGCTTGTTGGCATTGTGGCAGCATATGTTTGGTGCCAAGAACACCATTGATTTGCATTTCTTTTATATGAATTTTACAAAGCAGAAATGCTCTTTTGTGTAGAAGTGATCCCAAAAGTGAGTGTTGCAATTAATCACAAGTGAAATTTATCGGCTGATGAAAAGCCATAATTCTACTTGCAATCTTTTTTTTTTTTTTTTTTTTAAGAAAAAGTGGCAGCATCTGCAGTGCACTCGCACTCGCTTTTTGATGAATGTGCCTTTAAAGCTGTGCAGTTTGGCTCCATTTAAAACTGGCTTGAAGGAAGAAAAACAGCAGTGCGATCTTTGAGATACTGCAAATGCCATAAGTCATGAAAATAGTTCTTCTGTCTCAAAAACAAGCACTGCATAATGTCATCGAGTGACGCAAACTTGAAAAAGTGTTTGCATGATTGAAATGAGATTGTGACATGATAAAATGGATATTAAGTAAGATTTGAAACTTGTCTAGAATTGTCTCAATATCGTGAGATCAAGATGCAAATAACTCTCAGCACTCAACAACCTGGATACAACAACCTCACAGTTCTTTCAAATATTGATTCAGATTTGAATCATAATTTTTTGATGCACCTACCGCACGTCACTGGGACCTATTGGGACATCTAATTGATCCAATTAAGCAATTAATTCTTTGGTAGGATTAGAGACGATCAGGCTTGTATGTGTAGAGACAAAACCGATCCTGCCAAGAGATGGACAAGCTCCAGATTTTTGCTTCATCTCCAAGATGGCTCCAGATGGGTTGGGGGCTTGAGACTCATCTGTGGCCAACTGGTCCAAACCTCACACTGAGACTAGCCTACAGTATCATAGACCCACAGTCCCCAAACAACACTCTGCAAATTATTCCTGCATCTTCTTGTCAATATTGGAAGATGATTATTAAATGATGCAGTTCCCTGCTGACCTCTATCCTCTCTGCGCTTTAAAGGTGCCCTGTGGAGTTTCTTTGTAAACAAACATGTTATGTTTACATTCACTGTTTCTCACTAAAATGCACTGAGTGAATCCTTCAGGTCTAATAAAACATGCTGAATGTGTTTCCAATTAAAGCAGCTATAATCAATATCTTTATAATGTATCAAGTGACAGTGTGGGTCTGTCAGAGTGATGAACCATCAGGAAATTATCTTCCAAACCTGCAGCTCTCCTCAGCTTTACAATTTGATAGCAAGTTTCAACTAATTGTCTCGCTGTCCCAGCTACAACTTTACCGGTGTCATTCTCTCTCACCGTTCTCATAGTGTTTGTTTTCAGTGCAAACAGCAGACAGACACAGTTACAAGGTAGCTAGTTAACATACTTAACTACATAACTACAGTGACTTGCTATCAGAAAATAACGAGACAGGCCAACCAGGCTGGAGGGAGTTAACATTGTAGTTGCTTTCCATCGCTGCAGACAGCTCTTGGTCGGTGTAGTTTCCAGGCTAAAAAAGACCTCCTAAAAAATTGGGTACCATAGTTTTCAGCAAGTATCACTGAAAGAGGCATGGGCAGTGTATTTTATTAACTGTTTTCAGCAGCAGATTAATACACATTTAGCACATTTGTGTGTGGGGGACTGAATCAATATAAACTACAGAGTAAACGTAGACAACAATGGAATTCAATGGTTCAGAAGAATAAGCTTTATCAGGCTTTGGATACACTTATAATACTTGTTAGTTAGATCAATTCATTGTAGGTTTTGGTCTTTTTATGGGATTTATTGACAATAACTGTACAATAAACTGGATGTGATACACACTACAAAGACAAATGAAGGACAGCGGATCACTCAAAATGGCCTGTGTGACTAAGAAGTATTTGGTGTTTTTTGGCACTTGTGAGAAAGAGTAAACTGTTGATCCAACAAACTTTCCCAGCCTCCAAGGCTACTTTGTGTCCTCCAAGAGATCCCCAGTGATCAATATTAAAGAGGGGAAGGACAGAGTTCCACCAAGGGCTCCGTGGATAAAACTGCACCCCCCCCCCCCCCCGCTGGAGCGACTCTCTGAAAGCCTTGAGTTATATTCCTGTAATTAGCTAAGTATCCACACCGGCTCGCTCACACACAGAGCTCCTGCAAGAGTCCCTGTCGGCTCTGTGCGTTCATCCCTGTAGATAGAAGATGCAATCAGAAAAACAGCAACACGGGAGGCGAGGTGGGGGGAGAAAAAAATCAACGCATCAAAAAACAAACTTTAAACAATGACCCTACTTCTCATCTGCAACTTTTTTCCCCTTACACCTAGCATTTTTTCTTCTGTCACGAGTATAAGGGGCAAGAGCGATGCATCCCTTTTTTCCTCTTCCAAGGATAATGATTTACAAAATGCCTCTCATCAAAGAATTCATTAACAACGAACGTTAATTAAAAAATAAATGAGTAAACATCAATATCAAATCTCAGCACTGTGGAAGGGAATACATTATGCAGAGTAATGATGTTTGAAAGGGGCTTTAGCACCTCTGTGGGACTCTTTTAAACCCCTTACCTCTTAGGCAGTTGCTTATTTTGCAACCCTTTGTTGTTTAACAACAAAGAGAATGGGCTCTCATAATGTTATATTAATCAGCGGATTAATATTTCAATTTGATTTGCTTTATAGTTGAGGTGCTGTTGGCATTTCCATTTTCCCTCCATATGTGCAGCGATGTTAAGTGGTATCATTACCATTTTCTACCTGGGGGTTCAGGGAGATAACAGGCACCAGTGATAGCTCTATTCTGCAGAGGGAGAGAGAGGTTTTTGGGGGGCGCTCATGCATTTTTAAAGGGCGTGTTTGGTGTGCCTTCACATCCATTATTCTCCAGTGTTGCATGCAAACAGCTGAGTCACAGCCTTTCTGCCCGCCACAGGACAACATGAAACAATAACACCCTTAAATTCAAAATTAGAGTGCCCAGTATGAAGGTGTCCACAGATATAGAGTCAAAGAGGATTTATTTATTCTAAAATATGTTTGACAACCTTTGTTCCTGTAGGAGTCTGCAGATGAAGACAAATGCTGTCTTATAATTGAATGGGACACAGAGGAAGGGACCTGGATTAGTTGTGGTCCTGTTGAGTTTGTGTGCTTGTGTGGTGTAGTTCTTTATAAAATAACAAAAGTGTGTGTTTTATGGACTCTGAGGTGTTTACTCTTTGCGTTGGAGTACATTGTCTGGAGTACAATGCCTAAAAAATCCGGGTCTCAGTCCTCCTCCAGGTAAACTACAGTAAGAATGTCAGGAACAACTCACAAACAAAGCTGTGGATATGAGAAGAGTGATGTTGACATCCGATAGGTGGCAGTTACTGGTATTGAAAAGCCTACAATGACATGACTAAATGAATTCAGGGCAGAGTGTACTGTGATTGACGGTTGTGATTCAGATGTTTACCCATGTGTTGTCATGAAAAGCTGAATTAGATAAACATGTGCAAGTAAGACCATCATGCTTTGTTAAAATAACTCAATACAACACCACCGAACCTCTGAACAAGGCACTTAATGGTATTTAATTTCATAATGTGGTGTTGAGTAAAGATATTAAGCCACACGTCTATCACCACAGCAGCGAGACAGCTGGAGGTCACTAAAAGGGCAGAAAGCTCCAATCCACAGTCAGGTTTTTTTTTTTGATAATCCCTGCCCCAACACTCCCATTACATAGACTGAAACCCTCAGCTTCACACCTTTCATGACATTTTTGGGTACCTCACTGAATATGCAGTTTCCTCTGTAGTAGAAAGACAAAACAGACAGTAACTGAAATTAACTTTTCAATTCAAGCGATCCAGAATTTGCCTCTTCAAAAGTTACATGTCTGCTACAATGGTTTCACCACAGATACCTGAGGTTACGACTCAAATTTTTGTTTATCACGAAGCACAAATCCATATGGATAGCCAACAAGAACTTCTGTTTAGATTATATGAATTCCCATGATCACCATGATGATAAAGTTACTGTGTGATCTTTACATAATACAAGAATTTGTTGATCACTTCATAGTATGATAAACAACTATTGTGTTTTGCCAGCTGCTGGTAGGTGAACGAGAATAAACCATATGCATTACTCTCAGACATGATCTGATTTAGAGTTTTTAGAGTTTTTAAAATTTAGTGTGCTCAATCACAAAAGCAGTTCCCAACGCGTTAGACAATCATAAAAGGCCACCTTCTGCTGCTAAACATAACCTGTATGATCAGCATCAACTTTGCTTTACTCTTTACTCTCTCCAGCTAATCACATCCTATCAGCAGTACACGTCTTAAGGAAAACAGACAAGCAATTAGGACATGGATTATTTGTCATAAACACCATTCACTGCCATGCAAATGCATCATAATTGCCCAGCAGACCTTGAGTGACAAGTCATTAGATGATTGTTCACAACGGTTGATTACGATATGACAGGCGTGTCTCACTGGATACATAACTGAAGTAAAGTGTTGACATCATTTTAAGAGGCCTCTGCTCATCACATCCAAACCCTCAATAAACAGCTACATCGCTACAGCACAAATATTGGCTCAATAGTTTTAGTTATTTTTGCAACATTATCTTGTGGCAGTCCGAGTTACAGTTAGGTCAGTTTGTACAGCTATGGACAGTGCACACTGAGTATTATGTCTTTGAGAGTTGAGGATTCTGTCAGTCATAAGACCTCAATCAGAGATCGTGCGTTTCACTGGCTGAAGACGAGAGTGAGTACAAAGTCCCCAAAGTCAAGATGGAGCATCACTAGAGAAGATACTGTGTGTCTGCTGATGTGTATGAGTCAGAGGCTTCAAGCTGTCATTAACTGTAAAGAATCTACAGGTCCTACAGTGATCATCTGGTGTGAATTTTAACACCCTCAAATTAAAGCAGACAATAGTTTTTTAACCTTTTGCCGCAGACCCTGTGGCTTTTCATAGTAAGAAAAGCACAGATGTTTCTAATGACATTAACTGGTTGCACTCTATTCAAGTGTCCCAATGTGTACAGTATACTGTATTCTGCACTAATAACTGTAGGATGTCATACTTAATGTCACACTACAGGCCACGCTGATTGACAGATCTTTATTTCACTCTAGGTTAATAGTAAGAAAACAGATGTACCCAGGTGTTTACACAGCCACAAAATAGTGAATCAGTGTCAAAAAAACGATACAGTTTATTAAACCTACTGAATAAAGAAATTTAAAAACTCTGTTTAGGGGAATTTTCTGGTTAATTGGTGATGTCACCGTACAGCAACAAACAAGACAGTAAAATGAGCTTGAAAGAGCTGATACTGGTAAAATCCCTATTTCAATAAAAGTCTGGTCAAAAGAGAACTGTCAGATATAAATACAGTGGGAAGTAAAGCAACAACAATATATGCAGAAAACACTGCATTAACATACATAATATAGGCAGGAAAGGTTAATTAAACCCATTGGTTTGTTAATGAATTTGAAGTTTCCTCATTCACTTTTCCATTTTGTGAACAGGCTGAGTTTGTGATAGATATTTTAAAGGATTCCTCGGGGTCATCCTACATATCATCCTCCTAATACATCAGTAGTGCTTCTTAAATAGTGCAGTGACCCCTGTGTCTACATCTGTGAATAGGTGTGTGTGTATGTGTGTGTGTGTGTGTGTGTGTGTGTGTGTCGACATGGATGCACTTACACGTCTGTTAATGTGTGTGTGTATGAGCACGTGCACCGCTGCCCTTCATAATCAGGGGTCTGAAAGAGCCCCCACTCTGCCACTGAATTGCTCACAGCTGTGGGCCCCTTGTCGCGCTGGCAGCCTCGGCCCTGTCATCGTGCGTCCGCCTATCTGACCTGCTAATTTGGAGCATATGTAAGTGCTCTTAAAGTGGCGGGCCTTTTGACATGCCACAAACAGCAGCTGTGGCAGCTGCCCCGAAGGAAAGCTTTATTTAATTCAATTACATCTTTTGGAGATATGTAAACGAGGAGCTGAAGGGCTGGGACGGGTGGGAGAGACGAGGAGTAGGAGAAGGAGGAGGAGGAGGGAAAGGTGGGTAATGGGGAGGAGAGATGAGGACAGGAGAGGGTGGTCTGTCCTCCCCTCCCCTCACCATACTACCTCCCCTCATCACACCCTTCAAGCTCTCCCTTCTCTTGTCCCCAAAAAGACCCTCCACCCTGCCTGATCACCATCACCTCCTTTCCAACTTGAAACCCAAAAGTGTCGAGGCCCAGGTGGCTCGATAGGCAAATGATTGGGTGAGTAACTGTTGCAAAACCCCTTACCTCCCCTCCTCTCCCTTCTCAGACCCCCTCGACCCCCCCTACTGCTCACTGTCTCTCCAGCGAGGGGAGTCTGAGGGGGGATAATCAGGGTCAGGATCCTCTGCCACACTGATCAGTACGTCTCAACCCCCGGGCAGCCCTGCAATTAATGCGCCGTTGAAAGGGAGCGAAAATATTCACCATCTGGCAATTAGGGCTCATAGGCTCCCTCTTTCTGTCTCTCCTCCTCTTCTTTCCCTCTTTGGGCTTTAAATGCAATTGTGATCTTATTCTTGTTCCAGCTCCAGCGCCTCACACTGGCCCAAGGCCCATTTGCCGCTCCGAGGGCCTATATAGGAATGAACGAACGCAGGATCGCAATCCAGGGCAATTCAGAAACCCCTCTCAGTCCCAAAATGGAGACGTAATAACGACTCTTCTTGTTATTTTTCTCCCCCCCTCACTTTGCAGAGGATTCATCCCATCTCTTGCTCTTCCAGCCCCAGCTGCTGCTGGCCTGAAAAGGGGCTTGAAAGAGACTGGTGTCATCATGATCAAATTAACTCTTTCTCTCTGGATGGGAGCAAAGGTTGTCAATGATACTGTCGTCTGTAGTCGCTTTTTTTAAAACACATCAATGATGTTATGATTAGTCATTTTGCTGCCGACAATGGCCGCCAAATGCGCGTGAATGCCCTTTCGCGTCAAAGAGGAGCGGAGGGCTGTTGAAAGACATTGATTTTGAGAGAAGTCAGACATCTTTCCAGTTTTATTTTTCCTCCCTCCTCCTCCTCTCCACACACTCATTGTGAAATTCAAATCTGGGCATGACAAATGGAGTGATTACGTTTACCATTGATCTGGCTAGTTTTGAGTTGCAAATGTGCAACCTCGACATTTGGCTAGTGCGAATCAAGGGACAATGGAGAAGCAAATTTGAGGAAGTAGTAGGTCGCAGATACCACACACAGACAGCAGTCAGAGATGCTGTAAAGGAAAGCCATGTATGTCAAAACAGAGGCCAAGAGGGTTTCCCTTTAACCAAGAAATGTATTTTTTGGAACATCAAGACGTGACGGTGTTCCAAACGTTCAGTTTAAAAGAGGAGAGAACAAAAAATACGCCCTTTATTTTCAGCCTCCTGCAACAACACCTGTAAGGTCAGCATTCGTCAGCTCGACAATAACCTCCACGCTGCCTCCCCTTGATCCGCTGACCCCGATCTTTCTAGTCTTTAATTGCTACCACCATCCCTACAGCAAGCCGCCACCATTGTGCTTTCCTGTAAAGCGATAATTACACATATTGAATTATTAACAGTCATTATCAAAGCTTGTGCTTAACTTGTTTTGTTGTAGTGTAAGGTTCCTGTGATCTTGGGCAGTCATTACTTATTAACAGACTGGATGCTTTTCCCCCAGTTGCCGCATGTCGACGTGTGGCGTTAATGACGCGCTCATCCTGTTTGCCCCTGATTTAGCTCCAACTAAACGGCAGAAATAATATTGGGGTTACACTAAAGGGGGGAAAAAAGCATAGCAAAAATGACTATTTATTGGCCCAGATGAAATCATTATCATAAAGGGAAATTAATTAAACTAGTATTTTGAATCGACTGTTTACATAGCCGAGGAGTGGTTTTTGTCTTTGCTCAGCTGAGATTAAATGGCACCGTTTCTTCAGGGAAATGCCAGATTAAAAATTCAAGCCAGACGGACAAGCAACCTTTGCACTAACCTGCATTATACTGAGGTCTGGTGAAAACCATGTATCTCTACAATGTGAACTTTGCAATAACCACAGAGACAGATTTAGTTTAGTATCCACTTGATTCTCTAAAGGTTTCATTTATGGTAGAATTTCTTTTGTTTTATAAAGCAGCGACTCCTAACCAGCAGTGCTTGCACCACACAGTGTACAGTACTTCAGTTGCCATGCAAAGATTGTGGAGTAACAAAAGTAATTTAATAACCATAAAAACTCTGATTTGATTTAAAGAAATATATCTACATATTGAGTAACACCCACATGCTATGACTAAGAGTGCATGAAAGATAGTCGCCAATAGAATAGACATGTTGAAAGAGATTGAAACAGTTAGCTAAATGTGATGGATACAGTTGAAATAGCTCTTAGATAAACAGCTAAAATGGATAAACAGTTGAAATACTTAGCTGAAAGTAATGGAATAGTTGAAATATACAGCTTCTGTTATTCCAAGTAGCAGTATGACTGCAAACTGAACCAAACACTGAAAACTGCTGTAAAAATATTTTAGGATCCACCATCACACCCACTTTTATACCATTAATAATGAAGTAATGTTATATATATTATATATTTTCAATTACTAAACACTGCAAATCACTCACAAGTTAAGAGGATTTACAAGTTTGCAAAGTCACAACTGAAGAATCACATTGAAAGACACGTCACCACAAACTTTCCCTCCATTCTTATTTTGTCCACATCTCACCATCTCAGTGTTGAAAACAGACTTGTAAAGTTGCAAGGAAAAAATACATCACCATAAATGCTTACTTAAAATACTTAATTTAATTACCCTCAAACCTCTCCTCTCAAAACCCTGTAAATGAATGATTCATGTCAAATTTACAACATGTGAAATGGATGGAAACAGCTAGCCACAAAACAGGTCTTAAAGTCTGGCCTAACTTTAGGCTCTCAGGTGTATGTTTGTGGACAGGTACTCCTGAAATACCCTGAATGACCTTCAGAAACAACCACGTGGTTCTATATTCAGCTCCAACCAGGTGGAATCAGAGTATGGAAATAGAAAGGCAAACATTGAGGGCAGAAACCGTGACAGACAACTGTGACCTGCGTGCCATTTTCTAACCCCTTCCTACAGAGATATCTCGTGGAAATAACCCAGGAGCCTGGAAAAAGCAGGTATTACATATCAAAACAAAATAATCAGGTCTGAGAGACAGACTGGTTGTGGATGAGGAGCTTTCATAAGCACTTAAACAAATCGCAAACAGGTCGACCACACACACTGAAGCGGGGAGAGAGAGAGAGAGAGAGAGAGACGCTGCAGCACTTCAACACAGGGCTTTTTTGCACATGCAAATGTGGTGCTGGTGTGGAGTGGCACGCCAAGCTGCAGCCAGGCAGAGAGAGAGCCTGGCTGAACCCTCACCTGCAGGACCTCCACCCAACCTACACCAAAAACCTCAACACACATCCACTTTGTTCTTCTTTTATTCTCTCTTCCGCTCCTTTGTTGCTCTGTTTTTGCTTTTGAACATCTGTAGTGTTTAGGGAAGTTAATTTCATTTACGATCAGTGGTAGAAGTATCAGATCCCTTATGTGAGTAAAAGTATATATTACACAATATTAAAATACTCAGTGTCAAACTCAAAAGTAATACTTATTATGTAGAGCGCCCCCTTTCAGAGTGATAATCAGACTGTTAATGTGGAAACAACATTTTAATGTTGCAGTTTGGTGTAGATCATTTCAGCTACTTCATTACTTTATCTACTTTTGAGTAGCCAGGTTAAGCAGATTACATGATCTGTATCTAAAATGTATCTAAATATTACTCCAGCTCTCAAAAAATGTTTCTTTACTCAAAAATAATACAAATAGTATTTAAGTGCAGGACTACAGTAAATGTACTTGGACTTTATATGATTAAAATCCGAGATATTTTTCTCAGGAAATTATAACTAAACTAAGAGAGGAGGTTAAAATCTTACACTGTATCCTCCTGTTTTGATACTAAAAGTTTTTTTTTTCCTGTTCTGTTTTCTTTCTGCCTTGATAACACTTCTTTTCATTTACTCAGTCATTTGTTTAATCACTGGCCCTTTTCATTGTTTGTGCTCAGATCTTTCCTTCTCTTTTCTTTTTCTGTTCTCTGCCCTTTTGTGTCCAATCTCCTCTTCCCACCTCTCTTTCTTCCTCTCATTTCTCCTCTTCCTCTCCTCTGGACCTTTTCTCTCCCCACTCATCAGCTGTGTTAACTGATCTGCCATTTCGAGGACTCACTCCTCTCTCCCCTCCTCTCTCCCTCTCTGTCTGTCTGTCTCTCTCTCCCTCTCTCTGCTCTCCTTTCCCTGCACTGAACAAATGGGTAATAAGCGCCACTTTGTACCTCACTCCTCTTTCAGATCCAGAGTGAAGAGTCTGATTAAATAATCATTGGAGGAGCGGTGTGCGTGCGGCTTTCCCCCTGCTCCTCACCTTGGGGACATATTGTCCCCTGTCACTGAAACCTCAGGGACAGAAGGCTCCGCCGTGGGGAGGCTCAGCAGGGGAGCAAGGAGCTGATGAAACGAAGATCGGGTAATGAAGGCATGGCCCATGGCTTCCGTGGCTCTGCCATATGTTTCACCAAATGCAAATTGCCCCCAATTCAAACAACTTTTTCATCTTGATATATGCAAATGTGTTTATAAATACTGGCTTATAAATATAGCATTACAGTTTTTAAGGAGGGAGCTTTGAATCATTTTCTCCCTCGCTCGGCTGTTGTTATGTGTGGCGCCGGCTCAGCGTGACAAGTTTTAACGAACAGGCTCGGACCTGGCAGCGCCTAATGGAGTCCTGGGGGGCAGGAAGTAAGGTGGTCAAAGGGAGAGGGGAGTGCTGACTGTCCTGCAAACCAATGAGAGCGCTCCTGATGAATGCCTCATCCAATTGAAATTAGTCCAGTTATCACACAAGCCAATGACAAATCAAAGGGGACACGTTTACAAATGAGCACTGAGGGTGAGGTGGCCACACATTTGAACTTTTGACATTTTGAAATCTGGATTCATTTTTATTTCATGTTTAATATTTCAGGCTTTCACTCAACAATCTTATCCACAAGCAAAGCATTTTTAACCTTTGCTCAAAATACAAAATCAATGAAAATAACCAGATTAACAAATAAAAAGTTCACTGTGTTTACACGAGTTCTGTCGAGCAGATCCTGTGGGGCAACATCACCTAAATACTAAGAGCTTAGAGTGTGTGCGTGTGTGTGTGTGTGTGTGCTGTGCTCAGAGCAATGAACCCAAAACATCAACATCAAAGAGGCAAAATGTTAAATAATGATAAAGCCTTGATTGCAGTCTAATTAACTTGATTGAGCTACCCAAGAGCTAAACAGCTTATATATTTCTGTTCTGACCTGGAAAAACTTTGTGACACATCTTTACCCTGCAGTGGAAAAAACCACATTCATTAGCATTTTAATCTTGTTTAAGATATTGATTATTTATCATTTAATTCAGTGGTGGTTTTAAACACTGTACATCCTTGTCAGAGTCCTCTCCTAACATGTCACGTCAGGTCACATGCCATTCATGAGCCTCCTGCATCTCTGTCATTCAGGCCTGTTGAGGACAGCTGACGGTGTTAGCCGCTCCAGGTTGGGGGTGCAGTCAGGTGTCAGTCGCCGCGGAGATGATCAGATTGTCACAGTCCCGCTGGTTCCCTTGGAGACGGCACCTGAGTCGACGCCCGTGCCAACATCTTCATCATCACCCGCAGTAACAGCAGCTGGCGGCTCTGGACCGGACCGTGTGGCCAGCACGGGCCAAGTGGGTCAGACCTCAGTGAGAGCGTAGAGGCAGTGAACCATGAGGCCTGTTGTTGTTGTTCTAGTTGAGCATGGTGCATTATGGGAGGACTGTATTCTTCACACTCTGGCCTGGAGAAGGTGGTGTGGAAAAGGTTTGTTAATGGGCCAGTGACAGTCAAGTTTGTGTCCAAAACCTTCACCTTTTAACATGCTTAGTAACACATTTAAGTAATGTCATTACTTTTTTCATTAACAAGTAAAGTTAGGGTATACAATTTGAAATTTCTAATCACAGTAACACTCCATTACTTTGGCATTTGGGGGTTGGCTTGTCTGCTGTCTTACTGGGAGCCTGGTGGAGGGTAAATATCGGTTTGGTCTCTGTGTTCAGTGGGGCAAGTTTTCTTATTAAAATTGTGTTTGTTTTTGGCTGGGTGATGTGTCAGATGTTATAGATATATTCAGGAGTCACCTCTTTTTTTTTTCTTTTTCTTTTTTTTTAGAGTTGGAGGGTGTGTAACTGAACATCTGAGGTCAGGGCTTCTGGAGAGCTGTGAGCAGTTACAGAGGCTAAGTTAGAAGCTGGATTGTCAGTAAATCATCCAAACTGCAGGTCTTGGTTGCTTGTTAAATTTTCTGTTTCTATTTGAGGGTGTGAAAGATACAGAGTTGTTTAAAGGCACTTTGACAGAGCTGACAGAGTAACGAAAGTCAAGTGACATGTAGCAGCATTAGCAATGATCGTGCTGTAAAGTGATGTAATTATTTCAATGAGCAATGAGCAATTAATTACAGTTTTCAAGCTCATAGCTTTCCCAATACTGGCGTGCAGCAAGCAACAATCATATTTGACTTAACATAAGTGATCGTTTTGGTTTCTGTTACGGTACCACTGTGGTTTCAGGGAGATTTTTGGCACCTTTGTTCTTAGGATGCCACATGTCCTGTCTGTAATCTACTGGCAGAAAACTCAGTTCAAGTGTTTCTCCTAATTGGTAGCTTTTATTTACCACAGACTCATTATGGTAATGAGATGTGTGGCACAGACTTTTGGCCATACACAAACTTTGCTGAAGAAACAGGTGTAAAACTGTGGTAGCAACATGTACTGTTTCAGAAGCCACCGAGCGTTGTTACAAGATTAATGGTCAAGACTGAAGAAGCAATCTCACCCACAAATTCCATCTAATGTTTTATTGAAAACCATTTTAATACACCTACATAATTTCCAGTAAATGACATGAACACACACCACAGGTAGTTCAGTCAGTAGTTGCTGACGTCACTCGTGGACATACCATCCAGCTGATCCGAGGTCTGTGTGAGTCCACCAGTCCTTCAGGCCTTGACAGATGAGTTGTGCTGGTTACTGTAACCTCCAGGTTCACAGTCAGCTCATTAGCCCAAGTGCTCTGCTGCTAATTCAGGGGGGTTACGAACTGGATGCTAATTAATCACAGACAGAGCCGACCTGGCATGTAACTGCAGACAAAGCAGCGGTGAGCGCTGCTGCCATGTAGCCGTTACACTCGTGTTGTTTGTGGGAGAAGAAGGCACAGAAAGGGTTACTGTGTACGCTGAGGAAAAAATGGTAAAAAGTAAACAATGAAGGCAGTGAAAAGACTGTGTGATCACAGGGAGCTTATAGGCAAGCTAGTTGAAAAAAGGTGTGATTGAGGCCTTTTAATTAGTCTTGATGAGAAAGTAAAGTTTTGAAATAGATTCACAAGATTATTTCACATTTTGTCAGATGTAGCCATAACGATTATGGTAATTCCACTGATATAGACACTATATTTATGTTTATAAAAGTATATACATGTGGCTGATGTGTCAACTATACAGCAAACATTCATGTAGGTGAAATTTAAATGAAACCTTCATTAACCAGCACCTAAGCTAAATGCTCCACATGTTTATTCTCAGTTAAATCAACAAATATCAACACTTTATTTACATTATTTCTTTATTTTATGCACGTTTTATTTGTGTCAAAGTATAATATCTTTTCTCTTCTTCTTTTAAAAATGACCTTAAAGCAATAGTAACTGATTTTTCTTTTTTTCTTGTTCATCCAACTAATGATTACTGGTGAAATCCAATATTCATTCTATTTTTTAAGCTTTGTTCTGGTCTCCACCAAGTCCTGATTGAAATATCTGCTGTCTTAAGCTGGTGAATGTAATGCAGCTTTTAGATTAGATTGTGGGCAGATAGCATACAATGGGTTAATCAGAGCTTTTTTACTAAAAACAACTGCAGCTAAAAACAGTAAAATTGTGAGTCACACAGCCAAAGCAATGTGCTGAAAGACACTAAAATGATTTGCTAGGAGGAACTACAGAGTCAGGTGGTATTTATCTGTTGCTTTGTCACTACCAGTGATTCATTTCACATTTAACATAGCCATTTGATCCAGCTTTGATTAGTGCAGCTTTAACCTTTTAAATTTCACAACTTTTCAGAGTGAGCCCTCTCACTGGGGTAAGGTCTTGGCCTGTACCTGAGCCTTGATGTTAGGAACATCCATGTTTAGACATTAGACATATAAAACTGGTCTACAGTACTAGCTATCATAAAGAACAGGGTTTGCCGTATATGACAGTTCTATGACTGTGAAATTTAAAATAAACAAAACAACAATTACCTGCAACTGCCCATGCTACTTGGAGAAAGTATAAAATCAGTCAGTTCATATGATGGAAATAACATGAGGGCATACTGTGAATAAACTTAGGTTGAAGGTTGAATGGAAGTTGAAGCTGTGTCAGTGCTGTGTGCAATGAACTGTATGTCTTCTCATCAGAGCTACAATGGCTCCCTCTTGAGGGTTTGGTGTGAGGAAACAGGAGATACCAGAGGAGGAAGAAAACCAACAAGACAGACAGTCCTGGTCATTAATGTGGGGCTTTTTTAAGTACAGTAGGAAAAAAGTAGCCTACAACACTTTTAGTTTTACATGTATTGTGTAACCAACCCTGCATTGTCTTTAAGGGCAAAATTAAACTGACCATGTGAGTAACTGATTATCACTGTCACTACATTACATTGCAATTTTACATTTCTATAGTGGGGATTTAGTATGGGCTTTTTTTTCACATGTGTTTCTGGTTTGGATATTGTTGTTTTATGACAGAACAAACCCAAACCAAGTGTTTAGAATTATATGGATTTTCCTGTTTATTTTATAGAATAGAGGTGACAGGAATGTATTAAAAATATAATGAGAGAATACAATGAATGTAGAACATTAAAAATATTATGAAGTAAATGAAGAATGACAGTAAATGATTGTACTGTTCTGTATATATGGAGATCTGTTTTCTGTTTGATTCTGCAGTACACTGTCAACACCTGTACAAACACCCTCATGTACAGTATCTGTTTGTGCAAATATAACTGTGTGTGTGTGTGTGTGTGTGTGTGTGTGTGTGTGTGTGTGTGTGTGTGCGCACACGCGCGCCACACTGTCCCTGGTGCCCTCATTAGCACCACAGTATCTTGACTGAAATGAAGCACCAGCCAGCTGTATTGTTGATCACATGACAATGAGATGGATGGGTGTGTGGGGGATGTGGGCAGAGTGGTGTGTGTGTGTCTCTGTGTGTGTGTGTGTGTGTGTGTGTGCGTGTGTGTGTCTGTGTGTGTGTCTCTGTGTGTGTGTGTGTGTGTGTGTGTGTGTGTGTGCAAAAGCAGAATTAGGGAGGAATTATGTGGCAATATTTGTGGTAGACTGATTAATCTGGTATTACTCAGCCTGATACAGTCATAAAATACTGTTTATATAGAAATCTGCTGTTTCCAGAAAGTGCAGTAAAATTCAGTCTAATTCATGAAAGGAGCAGGCTGTTGCACTCGTACACCAGAGGGCAGCAAATAACAGCATGTCAGCTTAAGTCATTAGTGTAAATATCAAAGCTTCTGTCAAATGTACCTGTAAAATACATAATAAACAACTCTAACAGTATGATAACTATACTTTGGGTGGCTAAAAAACTCAAGCGTTTTCAACGTACTGTGATCATTTCATGTGTTTCATGATGGAGCGCCCAATTGCCGTCACACCCCAGTTCAGGTCTCTGGTCTGTGGGTCATAGCCATAGCTGTAGGCTCAACTCTCGTCCTGGACATGAAGGTGTAGACATCGTCCATTGGCTCCATTGTGAAATTGCAAGCGGTCACAAAAACACATGAGATATAGGTCCTGATGTTGATTGTGCAATGTAACGCAAAATACTGAGCCATGAAAATTATTGCTCACTCCTGCCGCAGAAACGATTACCATGCCACACTTGGGAACAATCTTGGAACTTTTTGATCAGACCTCATAGTAATTTGAACCACTGTTCATGTAATAAATATCATAGTATATCAGTTTGGTGAAGATTTCAACTGAAGCGTTCTGAAGTTTCAGACAAACATATTTGCGATTCAATTCAATAATCCACTTGGTCCTGCAGTTTACACACAGGCTGATTCTGTATGAATTAAGGTGTCAGCCACTCTCTGCACAGCGTGTTTAGAGGACAAGAGCACTGAGATCAGAAAGCTGAACCACTACTCTTCATTCAACTCTCCTCCCCACACACACACACACACATGCATATAATCACACTCACAGAGTAATGTGCAGCTTTGTTTCTTGTACTGTTCTCATTTCTCACATTATAAGAATTCCCTCCAGACACTCATGTATTAAACAACCAGGGAGTTGAATGTATGCATGTGCTGTAATTGGCAGATTATAAATTCCTACACTCTATGGCTCTGTTGACATTGCCATCTCTGATCCCCCAGTGGATTCATTTCAAAGGCCTCTATTTGTAGCCTGTTGGTGAAAAACCACAGTTTAATGTGAGTCCTGCAGCCCCAGTCTGGTGAAATACACACAATATAATTGGGTCCTTTTACACAGCGATAAATTATGCATGAACTTAATGGTCGGGGTTTGTGGCCCCTGCTGATATGGAAACTGCAAGGGTTTAAAAACCTCTGTGGGGAATCAGCAGAAAAAAATATTAAACATATATACACATTGGGTTTGACTATGTATTCATTAAAATCATTTGTGGTTACTTTACTGTATCCTCATGATCATTAGATGAAAAATAAGTGTGACATTTTCCTTTCTCACTTTTATGTGTCAGCATGTGCTTAAATGTTGATGGGTTCTTACACATGTGATTAATTTTTACACATTTACTGTACTTGACAAATGAAGTCATGCTGTTTCTGATCAGAGCCAAGTGTCTTTCAAATTCTTTCAGATAAGAAAAAAACTAGCTTCATCCAGCCTGTCAGTTATAGAACTGAAGTCAAAAACAAGACATACTCTTGTCTATTGTCTTTAAGATTTTGAAACAAACCTCCTGTACCAACTTGTAGATACATGCACAGCTGCCACATGCAGGGTGGAGAAATAACCACCAGCTAAATGCTGTTAAATGTTGGCTGTGACAACTTTTTCTACTTTACCAGCCTACTATTGGCAGGAAACCAACAATTACTTGGAAGTCCTACTCTGTCGTTAAAAAAGAAAAAAGAAAAAAAAAATGGTGGTTAAGATTTGTGAAGCTGCATTTATGGAATTACTTGAGGGACTGATGGGAGAAAAAGCTGTTTTCTTGACTTTTTGGGTTGTAATTTCTTTTGGAAAGGTGCCTGAATAACTCCCCCATATGAGACTTGCAACTATATTCATAAAACATCTCCTATTATTTGTTCCTAATATCTTAAGTCCAAAGCATTTTGCAGAACAGTGTGTGCTTATCTGAAAGCATGAGTGGCACAAGGAGTGTCCTATCTGTGGTAAGCAGACAATAAACTGAGCCAAGTTCTGACAAGAGCACAGCGTTGGGAAAGTGGCCTGACTACAGCAGGACTGGTTTATCTGTTTTAAACATGACTGGGTAAAAACCTTGTATATGGCTGGATTGTGTATAGGCGTGAGGAGTGTGTCTCCTGCCGGGCTGCTGACAGTGTTATCAGCTGGTGTTAACTTGGCATAACACCGGAAGTTTCTGCTTTAGCTGTGTGAGACAGACATGTGATTCGTGGAAGGAAAACTCCTGACCCCAGAGAGAAGCTGGCAAACAAAAACAAGTTGCACTCCTTGAAGATGTAAAATTGGTGCAAAATGATTTTAACTGAGCAATAGCCGATGGGAAAAGTCAATTGACCAATGGTGTGAAAAAAGTGGGAAAAAAGTAACTAACAAACAATTCAAAACTGTGACAGTTCAAAAATAGAAGAGTAACACAAACTGAGGACTTGTTGCCTTCTCTTTAACCAAGATAAGATTGACAGCCCAGGGCCAAGGCATCCCTTTTTAAGTCCATAGTACCTTTTGTTTTAATCCAGTTCCAGGCTCAGTAAATCCAAATATATATTAAATAAAATTGACTGTATTTTCATGAATAAGTTTTTTTTCGCGCAAACAATGTATTGCCAGACAAACTGATCTCAAAACCAAACAAAACAAAGCAAGCAAACAAAAAAACTGAATAAAAATACAAACAGGAAATAACAAAGTAGGTCACATGACCCGGAAAGGCCGCGAGAACATGATATTTAAAAACGGCGAACGTTTCGCTTCAGTTTTGCAAATCACAGTCATCGACGGGAACGACAGACGCACGTCAGGTAAGCGGCATATTTAAATGTCTCTGTGAATGGACGTAAAACTATTAAGTGTGCACCGCGGGTGGCTCTACTGAAACGGAAACGAGATAACTGCGAAGCTTGTTTAAGAAGAAGGAACGGGACGAATCTTTAAGGTGCACGTGCGTGTGCGCGCGCCCTGCTGATGCGGTCCAGCCAAAAAACTTCTTGTTACTGATGATTGATTTCAATGCATGCATGAGTAAGTAAATAAATGTTAATATTTAAACCTAATTATTAAATTAAAACTGACAAATATATATATTTTAAGAGACAAATTAAAGATGTGTAAGGATTCAAACAAGATTTGAACCGGTGATACTACCACTCGGGGGCGCCAAATGTTGTACATTTCCAAAGTCTTTGTTACAACCTGACTTAGCACTTTCAGTTCATTGTTTTGGTCTCCCTCAACTCTGCTGAAAAGCCAGGTATTTTTTAGTATTGGACATATGCGTCACTATGCAACGTTCTCCATATCTTTGTAATATAATACATCAATTATGTGTTCACAGCTTATTCTTCTGCCCCCTAGTGGCCAAAAGCTCTCTTAGTTAGAGTGTAAAAAATGCTGACCTCAGGTGACCGTTGGAAAATCAGCTGTGATGGTTTCAGCAGATGAATGAATGGGCAAAATAATTTCTGGTCTGCTGTGTGGCTAAGATGGAGTTTTCTAAAGAGTTAGTGACCGTGTGTAATCCACAGTCTGCAGAGCCTGTGGTCTCTCTAACAGTCTGTAACATTGTCCAAAGAGTTTATTACTGTGTAAATGATTTATATGAAACAATTAGAGGTGACATGTCTCCCTGTCCCCCTGTGAAATTCCACCACTGCACCAACTAAAGTATTCTGTCATTAAAGGGACAATAAGGATGATTTTACTGCCACAAAACAGAGAAAGCATGATACCCATTTCTTGCCTTCAGTCTTGGAGCAGAAACAAAGTGTAGAAACTCTCCCATTCCCATTGAGAACAGCAAAAGTTAAATCAAAAGTTTTATCATGAAAAGGAAAGAGAAACATGTCATTTCTGCTTGTCACTGGACTTAAAGAAAGGTCACAGTTTTCTCAGTGCCCCCTTTCACAGTAAATGGGTACACCCGGTCTCACCTGACTTGCAGACTGTACTGTACCAGCCACAGTGTGTTACCATCCACACTCCTCCACCTCTCTCCTTCTCTCAGTGAATGTGGGGAATGTCGTTTCAGATGAGCTTGCCACTGTTTGGGATTTACAGTTAAACCAATTACTCATGAGGTCATGGGAAGTCCTCACATTTGACCGATCACTGATAGACTTTAGTTTATCAGGCTTCTCTCAGCCAAAAAGCCCTTTGAGTCACACAGAAAGAATGAGAAAGTTACATTAGAGGAAAGCCAGGGGCCTCGTTTATTTAAAAAAGACATAACTTACAGCTTAGCTTAATTTGTGTGCACAGTGAGTAATGATCCAACAAGCATAAAAGGCACAGCTGAAACTTTGAAATACAAAATATATGTATGGTGAAGTACAGAAGGAGGAATAAAGCCTGAAACCTTTATTCACAGAGATCATGCTGTGCCTGTCCTTATGCAGATAAACTCAGGGGACAGGTTAGAGTAGTTTTTAGGCCACTTTCCCAACATTGTGCCATACTCAGGATTTGGCTTATTTAGAGAGTTCATGTTAGGATTGTGAGTTACAGTAGGTGCCCTGTACTGTGAAGTATGACATTCACATGATTTGGATTGGCCACACACACACTCACACACACCACTTTGTCTGAAGGATTTGTATGGGAAAAGAGTTAAAGCAGTGATGTTTTGGCTTTGGAGCACAGGGGTTTTTTTTTTATTTCTATCTGAAGAAGAACAAACTTATGCATGCTTTTATATGCTTTGTGTGCAAAACTTTGACTCGATTACTGAGAGTCAGTGGGGTCAGTAGCTGCTTCGCTAAGTGGAAAATGTTTCAGAAACAGAGGTTTGTTAAAGTTGTGCTGTTGAATACTTGTATAATAACAATCAGATACCCCTTGTATATGGAAGGTGTGACTTGAGGCAATGAACCAAAAGAGAATTGTCACCTAAGTATAGATTAGTTTTACCTCCTGTTACAGTTCTTTTTTGTTCATTTCGACCACTCTTATCAGCCTTATTTTCAGCAGCAGGCAGCTGTTTGCAGTGTAAAAAACCTAAAAGTTCACTGCTCCCAGCACCTGTTCACAGACCGTGACTTTAGGATTAGCTTCTGAACATTGTGGAGCATGTTTATCATCAGTGTTTTTATCTTAAACTTTTATCTATCTGTCATTGTCTCAGTGCCTCAGTTTTTCATGATCTTATTATCTTGAGCCTTTGTAGAGTTTACTTGTTGTAACGCTGTAGTCTGAAGCCAGAAACATCTTGGTTCTAAGCAGAAGCATATTTGTATTGTTATTGTTATTTTATTTTTTTGCATAAATGTGCAAATAAACTTGTTTAGTGATGTGAAAAAGAGAGAGAGAGGGATTAAGAGAAAGAAAAATAGCACCTTGGCTCCTTTTCAAACTGACCCAGCAGCCCGGTCATGAGTAGAAAATAGAGAAATTGCTGTCATTATGGTGTTGCACAGTCACGTGTAATGATACACAATGACTGTTTTGGCAAGTGAGACCATAGCAGTGTTTAAAAAATATACTGAGGTGATGCTGGTTTTCTGATCCTTGATGATGAGTGTGGATCACAAGTTTCCCTTTTCACTGCTGAAATGACACATTAACTTCCAACAAAATAAATGCTAACAGTAAACGCTGATCACACAAGAACTTATTTCCCACTTCTTGCCAAAAGGTCAATATGTTGTGATAGTCACTTTTTCTCAGCAAACTCTTTATTTATTCAGGGGAAGTTTGCTGAGGGAACCAAACCACAGAGGAACTAGTAACACCTGGGAACACTCAGCCACATGCTCAGTCTTCCTTATTTTGATCACAAAGTCTAAAATCAGGTGCACTATTTTACCTGTGCATATATATCTTACAAAGAATGTAGAAATAATGATATAATTTGTGTTTTTTATCTTTCTACGCTAAATGAGTTGGTTTTAACTAGCACGCTGACTGAATCACTGAATCTAGGGCATACTGGTGGCCTTGGGGGATCATGTAATTGCAAAATGCCTGGTTTGAATCCAACAAGGCACTTTTATAGCTTGTCTCGCGCTCTGTCTCTTAAAATAATTTGTATTGATGGGGTAAAAAGAGATAACTGCGGATAGTTTTGCTTTGCTAGCACTGCACACCTATGAAAATACAGGTGGAAATAAGAACATAAACTAGAAAAGAAGGTAACATAAGACAAATATCTGGGTTTTTTTTTTTAGAAAGAGTTTTTCAGTTGCTCAGATTGGTTTCAGACCAGTCTGATTATCAGGCTAATAAATGATGTTACCAAGAAAACAAATGTTTTACACAAGGTCAAGATTATATCTCATTATGTGGTATTTGTTAAGTAAACGAGACCTGTAAGTGGAGAAAAGGAAAGCAAAAATAATATTGTAGGGTTTTCTGACATTCAAACCCATCTGAGAGTGATAACAGGGATAAACTTTCTAATGGTTTGAACACTCAGGACACAAACACTAGCAGTCTTTCAGTTTACATCAAAAACAATGAACGTACATAATGCATTTTCCTCTTTTTGACAGGCCACTAGACAAACAGAGCACTAATGCCTGTTGTTGTCGTTGCTCGACCTCACAGCCCATAATTTTGGGTTTGAGTTACACTTTTGTCCCCACAGAGTGAGCTCACGGCACCTGCTAGGGAGAACATCAACACACTGTGTTTGCAGGAAGTACTTTGTTATTAGCCTGCTGGCTTTTGTTACTGTGTTTGCTCAGTGACATCATGGTAGGTTATCAAGTGAGTAATGGAGGTTTGTTTGCTGAGAGGGTGTACCAAAGACATCAGCAGAAAGAAATTATTTCTGGCTTTTATGCATTCTAGCTTTCTCTCTCCCTCCCTTGTGTTTTAGCCAGGCTAGTGGCACAGCTTTACGGAGCACAGTCAGTCTGTCGGTTGGACTGAAATACTTCAGTAACTATTAAATGTATTTCTATAAAATGTTGTAAACACTGACGCTGATGTTCTGATGGTCAAATTAATTTTCCAAAGTTTCAACCCTTGAATTTTCCTCTGGCACAACCAGTGTTCGACATTTGTGGCTTTTAATGGAAGTTTTACAAATTTTATATAGACAGTCATGGTGCCCAGAGGATGAGCCTTTAATGTATTTGATGATCTCCTCATTTCTGCTGCAGTGCCACCTGTAGGTTAAGTGAAATATCTCAACATCTACTGACTGCGTTGGCACAAAAAAGACGTTCATGATACCCAGAGGACTAATTCCGCTGATGATGACTGTTTCCTGATTTTTCCTCTGGCGCCACCATGAGGCTCACATTTGTCTCAACAACTATTATTGGATTGTCATGAAATTTGCTATTGACATTCATGTTTCCATTAGGATTAATATTAATAATGTCCCTTCAATTTTCCTTTGGCACCATCCAGTACATTGAAACTTGAAATATATAAAGAACAAAATACTGGAAGTCTAATGTAGGCCTTTTCTCTTAAAGACAGCTATCTATTTTTAGTGGGATACTTCTCAAAGATAGTTAGCCATTATTCTTCACTGATATATTCAGTGGTTCCTAAATACCCATCAAACTGTCTGATTTAACAGGAAATGAATATAGTCCAACCTGCCATATTGTGTTTGAATAATTCAGGCTTTCATTTGGGGAGACCACTTGCAATCAATCATCAGCAGCAGGGAAGGGACATCCCTATTATGAAATGCAAATTCTTTGAAACTTCATTTGATTTGACTGCTGTGATCTTGTGTGTGTTGTGAACAGGTATGGCATGTTTCCTAACAGGCTTACTGAGTGCACCAATCCACTAAAACAGAGTAGGCCTGATTAAAATGTCTTTCAATCCTTATCAGAACCAGGACCCCATTATGTAACTGTGTAACCCATTGTGTTTCCTGGTCAGCGAGCATACTAACTAAGAGGGAGAGAGTGGATTTTCCTCCACTCTCGCCTCATTAGGATGCAAGTGGGGCTGAGGTCTCCGATGGATATGAAGGCCTTTGTCTGTGAGTCGAAGTGGGACCCATTTGTCCCGCTGTCTCAACAGGGACGCAGGAGTTTAATAGCAGGAGGTTGACCTAGTTGCCTCGTCTACCCTGCGCTCTGAGTGTTTGAGAGTGAAAGAGAAAAGAGGGGGTAGACGGGAGGAAAAAAAGGGAGGAACTGGGGTATGCCCCCTCCCCTGCTGAGTGATGGGACAGCTGAGGGCAACTGTGTGGCAGGAAAACAAACCCACATATTCTCACAGCTCCCACTGCAGAAATAGAACAGCAGCATCCCTGATGGTATGTCCTGCCATCTGAAGCTAACAGGCAAGATGCTGCTGCAATTCTATTCACTTCACAGGCAAATGGGATTTTTAAAGAGTAACACAAGAAAATTTCTTGTGAAAATAACTTATCATCAAGCTGTATGTTCATATGAATAATAAATGATGCACATGTCCACACAAGGACACATTTGTGCATGCACATTTCTGAATCAAGAGATTTATCACCCAATGCTGCCACTTTTAGCTCCTTGTTTTGGTGTTAACGGCACATTTACTGCCTTAATTCAGTCTCATTGCGCTCAATGGCGGGAATGCACTGAGAAACCCTCTGAAGAAAGAAGAAATGTATGCATTTTTTGATTCTAAATGCTTGCTCAAGGCCTTCTCCACACTGCCAAGTGTAAATTCTGATTCTGGTGGAGAAATACTGAATCAGAATGAGTCCACTTACTTTTTAAAACTGTAAATTGTAACCTCCAGCCAGGGTTACTTTAAAAACCTAATTCCAACAAATAAATAAATAATAATAATTATTATTATAATGACCTCATGGCCATGTGCAAGGTTGTTTGTTTTTCACAGTTCCCAATAATATTTTTATATGACAGACTTTATTCACATTAATTGTAAAATATGCAAATTAGCTACCTTCACAGACGTGCAGACGCTCACGTAGAGTGTTTGACTAAACACTTGCGTCACTTCCCAACACTGGTGAGCTCTGTAAATATGTGAAGCTGTAAACATACAAGAATCTAACATGCAGCTCCTGTCAGCTGATTATTTGTCATCCCAGTGCCCTCATTTCACTGTAACCATCAGGAAGCAATATGTTTACAGCCTTTACTACCTTTTGTTCTTTTACAACCTGTTCCTCTCCTCTGTGCTGTTAGTAATGACTGAATTTCCTCCTGGGGTTCCATAAAGTTCATCTTATCATATCTCAGGTTATTATGGCAGTTGTCCTCAGGGTGTTTTAGCAAAAATGTTTTTTGTCAGCCCTCAGATGTAGATGTCACAAAGAGCTACACAGTGGATTTAAAATATCCTTATCAACCCGAGCACTCACAGAAACGCCAACATGCTACAAGACAGAGGAAATCAAATCAAGAGGAGATATTTTGTCAGCATTCCCAGTTTGGGGTTTAAAGCTCTGGAACAGACTGTGAGTACAGAGAAAAGCCCTCAAAATGTCACAGTCTGTGTCATGCCACAACATGTTGTGTGAAATTCTCCAGGCAGTATTATTGAGTAAGGTAAAAAATAAAAATGCTGAAATGCAGATGTTGACAATAGCTGATGAGGGATTGTTCACTACCAGGTTTTCCTTCCCAGAACTGCTTCTGCCCACGTGTTTGTCCATCAGAGAGTGTGCAGGGCTTGCAGCAAAGACTTCCTGCAGGGCCAGGATGCACCTGCTCTGGTTAAACAGGTCTCTGCCGCACCAAACACGTCATGACCGTTCCCCATGGGGGGGTGGGCTATTGTGCTAAAAGCTGCTGAACTTGTAGAACACTATCTAGTTGTTAAGAAACACAGTGACAGGCTGTTCTGTTGCGATGTTTATTTTTCTCTCCTTGTGTGTGGAAGTTCATGAACAGATCCTTAACCAATAAGAACATATTATTTCATTCTTACTTGCCTGTGGATGTATTGTTGTCTAGAAAAAACATTGATTTTATTCAGTTTACTTCCTCTTTGGATCCCTGACACAGGTGACCTGTGTTTAATTAATTATGTGACTTAAAACCAGTCGGCTGCACCAGTGAATTGAGGTGTGTCTCATCAAAGGGGGAAGATACTGATACAAACACACACAGTACACAAGTAAATGGACTTGTGTCATGTGTCGTGCCCATTTCTGCTAGTAAAGTCATGTTGCTATTTTTAAAATCACATTTCCTGTTTTATTTTGGTTGTAGTTACCCTCTCCTCTCGTTTTAAAGTTTACTTCCCGCCCTTCTGTGTTGCACCTGTGTTTTATTGTTGTCCCCCACCTCCTCGTGTATTTAAGTCCATGTGCTTCCTTACCTCTGTGCCAGTTTGTCTTTGCTCTGTGTAGCAAGCATTCCAACATTTTTCTTGGTGTTTGTCTCCTTGTGTGCTCAACTTGTTACTCTTTGATTTTTAAACGTGCCTCACTTCGAGTTGCATTTCAGTTCTTGCCCTGTGGTTTTGTTCCATGACACTATGTTGTAAAACAATAAAACATCAAACAGAGGTGAATACTTTTCATTCACACTGAACATGAATCATTTTAACAGAAATGTAAGATTAAAATAAACAATTAAGGCAGCACAAAGAGAAGGAGCGGGTTCTGTGGGGTCAGATTATATGTAACACTGCTACAAAACAGGATGAAGACTCTGTTCTTGGACAAGTCTTTCTTGAGCATCACCTGTTAAGCCTGGCACAATAAAAGATTTTAAAAATTTTACCCGATTTAGAAATTGTGAGAGACCATACACATGATGACAAATCATGTCAGATTTCACAGTTTTGTTCTTATAGTGTGTGATGTGCAACAAGAAGACCAACACGGCACACCTCACACAAACTGATTCTGTCCACCGACAACCAGAGTGTCGTGGACAATCAGTCATGAATTCTCAGTCTCTCGCGACTTTAGAGTAAATACACATGGTGGATGATGATGTCTCTTGTTTGTTGTGCTTTCATCTTCAGTCAGCTTGCTTCCCAACATACATGTGATCTATCTTTATCACTGAGTACACTCTTCTCTCTTTCCTCCTGGTTTAACTTCCTTTTTTTTTTGCGTCACTCACTTTTCCTTCCATTCACGTTTTTCCACCCTGAACATTCACAGACACTGAACCTGCAGCTGGGTGAAAGAAAAACTTCCCCTGAAATCCCCTGACTGAAGTTCCTGTAGCATGTTTGACAAGCAAATAAAAAGCTTTTAGAATTTGGACTTCTGCCAATCATCACAAGAAAATTAGATTTTCAGAATAATGCCATTTGTGGCTTTCGGGGTGATAAGTGTAGTAATCTGGGGGCACCACTGAAATCTACCGATGGCTCCTCCTGCTGAACAAGGCATCATCTGTCTTTGTGGCTTCAGAGGCAGGTGAAGGTGGACACTGGCTACTTTTGAAGTCTCTGCTTTCAGTCCTCACCCTGTCTCTGAGCTCAGAGGCCCCGCTGCAGCATATCAAACACTGCACAAAGACAAAGCTACTTTGTGTTTTTTTTCATGGCCACAAAGATAGATTGCTAATGAGGCTCCAGTCTCTAAGCTTAGATCTGGCTTTGGGACTCTTGTCTCGGGTTTCAGCTCACTATCGCAAAAAAAGAGGAGACTTTATCAGTCTGCTCTCGTTTCTGCAACTCAAGTACAGCTCAAAGGGATTTTTAAACCTCTTTTTGAGTGGTTTATGGTTTCTCAGAATATATTAAAAGAGACAGACTGCATCACTGCTGAATTTGATCTTCCTCTAATTCACTTGCTTTTGTTTTTGCACATACAGACACAATTGCTATGTGTAAAAAAAAAAAAAAGTGTATTTTATAAATTTCCATTTAAATTTTGGTTTGGTTAAAGTTTGGTTTTTTTTTTTACAATCATGTTGGAGCATTAATGTTAATTTTTTCTGGGGGTGCTGAATATTGATAAGCTGGCTTTAATTAGTTATGGTGTTAATCGTTCATTTATTATAAATGGCAGCTGATATTTCATTTTCTTTTATTTTAAGATTCAGAAAAAAATCGCTCATTACCATTAAATAGTATTACCATAAACAATCCTAATGATTCATCTGAATGTAGACTCATATGTAATTTTGAATGTTTGCTGGATGAACCTGAATACAGAAACAAAAAACTCACTGGAGGAACCTGTTGATCTGCAAAGGGAAGAATAACCTCATGGTTTGTGATCGTGAACAAAACAAAATGATTGAATCTAGGAGGAAATGTATCTGTAAATTCAAACAGGGGTGACAAACAAGTTTGCAAAGTTGTCTTTTACAGAGCAGTCAACATGTATTACAATAGGCGCGTATTATAATGTGGATATCTGAACAGTAAAACACAATTAATACAGTTCTGCTGCAGTAAATACAAGTTCTGCAAGGTCCTATTTAGACAGTGTTGGGGAAACAATCTAAACTAAACTATACATAAGTTTCTCAAAACACAATTTATCATACGACTGTTGGTTCGTATTGAATATTATACAGGTGTTCATGTACCATAATTAGAAATTATACTATCCAAATTGTACTTGATTGTTTATGTTGTAAGAAAGAATGAACTCAGGACTGTTTGTATACTCATGGCAATAGAAATATGTGGAAAACGTGTGTAGGTCATTTTTTTTTAGACCAAAAAAACAAACAAAAAAACAGGCCAGCTGGTTAAAAGAGCTGACTCATCACTTGGTACAGAAATAACTTCCCCCATAGCAGCCACAGGTGCAACTAGATATCTTTGTAGATAATAGCAGATCTGTATCAAGTCAGTTAGTTGCTATAAAGTGTATTCAGTAGTTAGGTTTATTCATCACATTTCCTTCCTGGCTCATTTCTGTCGTAAAGACGTCAGGAGACACTCTGAACTTTTTCGACAGCCCGACACCAGCCTTCAGAAACTCCTGCAGGTTAAACTGGGCTAACAAAGCACTGTTAGGGCTGACTAACCCTGAAAGACTCACAACAGACGCACATGAAAACATTCATTAGCTTAGCAACATTAAAGCTACAAACCGCCCATACGGCAACACTGTAAATAAAACCATAGTTACACCGGTGCTCTCTCAAATCAAACACACCCTGCACTTGAACACATCAAGCACTATGTAAAATATGGTTTTATATTACCAGGCTGAAGATGTCACATGCTTGATTTAATGCTTTGACATTATTTTATCATTCACCAGAAGAAGCTACATATATAAATATTCTATTGCATTTTTAGCACTAAACAAATCAGTGTTAACATATCTAAATGAAAGCAGGTCCATACATAAACTCTGAAAACTTCAGTTTGTTCATAAAGTTCCCAGTTCTTATAAATGACAGCACTGGTTCCTAATACCCAACACTTTGCCTATGATAGTGACACAACTCCCACAATTTCAACTATTTCTCACCAGTATTTTCATCACAAGTGTTTAATCAGAGGGGTTTTTCAGTGTAAATTAACTTATTAAGGCAGTCAGTGCCAAATCGGAGGTGGTGACAGATCCATGTGGGTCACTCAGCAGTATGAAGGACAGAGCTAATTACATGAGAGGGATAGAAGATTACTCTGCTTTAACTGGACTGTCGGTCTTTTCTAAGGAGATCAGATGAATTTATGAGGAAGATCCTTCAGCTAAGCCACAGGCTCACTGAGTGGTCCCAGTTTACTGGAGAAGGGTCTTTCAGGAGTCTGAAGCTTCACAGCAGCACTCCATCAAAACACTCCAATCATCTGACAGATTAAGTAATGACACTAAATGACTCAAAAAAAACATGTCTGAAAATACTAACCATGCTTTGTTTTATACTGTATTTCGAATGTAGATAGGCCTTTTACATGTTAACATTGTTTTCACTTCCAGCAAGGGAATTACGCCAAAAATCAGACATGCAAGGTTTAACTGAGAGTAAAAGGAGTATGAACAAAAGAGCACTGTGGGAGTCAAAGTGATAAGAGGCTTAACGTTGGCTCAGTGACAGTGCAGGCTCTGCACAGTGAATTTACGGCCATATGCCATATGACAGAGTAGAGAAAAGAAAAGGGAGGTGCTGGTGGTGGTGTGAGGAATTCTTTCTGTACTTTACTCTGATAAGCATCAGCTGTTGTCAAAAAATGGTAAACCGTTCCAGAGGAAGCTATCCACAGTACACAACTAATGTGGGCACTTGGTTTTCTACTTGATGAAAGGTACTTTTCAATGAGAAAATCAAATCAAACACGTGCACTCGGATTTCTTTTGCAAAATAAGTCTGTGAACGTGAATTTGTCTCTAAAGATATTCTTATAGGAACCAGAATAATGAAGCACCTCCAGGTGGTGCATGCAGTAAAAACTTTTCAACAATGGGGGACAATACATGTCTGCAGTGTACAGTATTTATAACTTGGGTAACTTGTTGCATTTTAACTTAATAATATTTAAGTTAAAATGCAATAAGTTAGTAATATTTAACTAAGTGAGATCACATCATTATATTAAAACAGGCACCACATGGACTAGTTCTTCCAAAGAGATAAGCTGTTACTTTTTGGATGTTACAGCTTGTGATGCTGTTCATATTTCCTTTTGTTACATTAGATTTACACATTGCTCAAGTTTGAACTTTCTTTTAGGATATCCCTTAAGTTTTAATACGTTGAATTGAGCTGGCAGTTACTAAGACTCTATGGATTTATGAATAGCTGTTCAATCCAGTCCTGGTTTAGAAAAGCTGTGTTGCTGAGGGCACCATATGCGCTGGGGGAGTCTGACTTTAATTTATTTTGATTTATGGCTCTAGGGGCAAAGGGACATAAACCAGTCCACCCCTGCACTGCTTCCCCCCTCCTCCACCCAGTGGTTTTACTCTGTGGGAGAGTTGGAGGTCTGGTTCTCATAAAAAAAAAAACCTGCAACCTGATTGTCCACTCCACAGCGTGCCTCTGCTACAGCAGCAGGAGACAATTGATAAGATTTCTGATGGACTCAAATGTTGACTTTTTGACTCTTTTTAAAGATAATGGTTAAATCTAGGTCACAAGTTCTGACACCCTGCAGCTGATGAGACAAAGTGCAGCCTCTCCACCTTCAAAGGTGAGCTGAGACAGAGACGGGTATCCCCCAGGCATCCCAGAGACTGTGATGCAGATAAGAGGCATGCCTGCGCACAGACAACCGTGAAACCCAGACTCCGTAAAACCCAATCAGTCCTCTCTTATCTTCTACTTCTGCTCAGCTGTGGGGCAGATGGTCCACAAGTAAGCACTCCACCCTTCAGAATATTTCTGATCAGCGTAACCAGGCAGAAAAGTGTAGCTTTACAAAGCTACAGGCTCCTGTGGTGAAGGGCCAGCTCTGATTGCCATGGAAATCGAGGCAGATTGAGAAACTCTGGCCAGCAAGTCAGGAGTGTTAATCATTCAGGAACATCAATATAACAACCCCCGCCCCTTCCTCGTCCCTGCTAAAAAGGGCCCGGTTCATTATTCAGCCTCGCCTTTCTTTGCAGTTAATGAACTCCTAGTCGAGACTCCTCATGTTGTGGCTGTTTAAATACCTCCATCAGTGTTATTGCTAATATCAGGGGAGTTGTGCTGTTTATACCAAGAGGAGGTCAGCAGGGGCTAGCTTCATTACACGACGAGGAGAGAGGAAAAACAAACTAGTTGAGACATCAACGGCTCTCATTTAGAGGTGGAATGAAATGGTGGCGTTTAGGTTTCACCACAGATTAGATTATGGTCCAATGTGATTCCAATAAGAACAATTTGATTTGGAGGTAATGTGAAGAGTCATTGAGAGCAGTTATATTTGGTGTCTCAAAAGACTCAAGAGGAGAGGACAAGAAATCTTATCAACACACACATCTGACCTGACACTTAAAACTCTGTTTAATTAATGATGTGAACAATGTTAGACTAAAAGACCAAATTACATTGATTAGGTTAGCATAATTGGATATTTCCCACCCTTTTAAACTGCATGAATACGACTAACACTTTGCTTATTTCTCCTCACATGGATATGAGAAACAAAACAAATAATGACATTTATAATTAGGATTATCAGTTAAGTTTAAGGTATTGTTTGGCCCCTTAAACAGTTTTTTGGAAGTTAGGTCACAGCTTCTGATGTATGAAGTCTTTAAGAGGTGAGACATTTTGTAGGTTTTAGCGATTGTAGTCTGTAGTGAATTACAAATCTTTGTGGCAGTAACATAACCAGGCAATTTATTCGGATCACCATACTAATACTGGGTAGGGCCTCTCTGCTCTCACAACAGCCGCGGCTCTTTGTGCATGGATTCCACAAGATGTTCCATCGTCTGACTTTCCATTTAGATTCTCATCCTTGTTGACATGATTCATTGCATCATTATTGCAGATTCGTCAGCGGCCCATTCATGCTGTAAATCTCCTGTTCTACCACATCCCAAACGGGTTCTATTGGATTCAGATCTGGTGACTGGGGAGGCCTCTGAAGTACATTGATCTCATTGCCATATTCATGAAACCAGTTTGAGATTATTTTTGCTCGGTGACATGGTGCATTATCATGCTGGAAGAAGCCATTAGAAGATGGTAAATTGTGACCATAAAGGCATGAACATGGTCAGCAAGACAGGTTGGCTCCATGGATTCAACCTGTCAATGCCAAATTCTGACCTGACAGTCTTCAACTGTCCAGCATTGTTCGGCCTGTGTCCACTGAAGCCTCAGATTTCTGTTCTTGGCTGAAAGGAGTGGAACCCAACGTGGTCTTCTGCTGTTGTAGTATCCACCTCAGGGTTGGATGTGCTGTTCATTCTGAGCTCTCCTGCTCACCACAGTTGTAAAGAGTGGTTATCTGAGGTACCATAGCCTTTCTGTCAGCTCCAACCAGTCTGGCCACTCTCCTCTTACCAGTCATTCTAAACTGCACAAATACTGCTAACTCTGAAAAACATTTAGATTTACTTAGAAATGGTTAGCAGTATAATCCAGTCCCATCCTGACTGTACACTATCTCATGAAGTAGTCATCTAATTAAAATATCTCAAGCGAGAAGACAAGCGTATGACCTCTGTGTGAACCCCTGCAAAGCCTTCTTTCTTTGGTGTGGGAAATCATTTCAGGGCTGACACCGCTAAGAGGCGTTTAGGTGAATCACAGACAGTATCTGATTTGAATTTCAATTATCACACAGAGGGCAGAGCGTCTAGACAAAACAACAGTCCTGGGTCTTTTCTCTCACCAAAAACAGCTTCTGACAAGCGGATCAACCTGCAACAGATGCATTATATAATTTAGGAGGCAAAGACAAGAGACAATAGTGACCAACCATAAATCTTACATTACAGTTTTTCACACATCTCTCCATTCAACATAATACTGATGCTTCCGTATTTGAATCCAATTATAACCGAGATGTGATTAGGACCATGTTATCGCTGTTTTTGGTTTTTCTCAGAGATCAAACGTAACTCAGTACAGTTAGTATTTCAGCACAAAATTAGGTACATGCACATTTCTTGATTGCTTCTGTTAAACTTTGCTTGCCATAAATTCTTGCTTAACAACATTCAGAGGGAAAAATATCCCAACAGATTTTATATATTTCTTCCTACCTTCTCATCCACTTTGCCATATTTACATTCCCTTCATCGCTGTGTCATTCTTTCTTTTATTCCTTCTCTCCTACTCTGCTTTGAACCTTCGACTAAAATGAAATCATGAAAATCTTCATTACACTGTTTTTCTATCACAGTAATCCCACATTTAAAAGATTTTAGTATTTCTTCTAGTGGTTGACCATTTGTTAAAGAGGTCTTTGGTTGTAAACATGACTTTCCTGCTTGTTGTGTGATGTTAAACCTTTTTGTTGAGTTTTTAGCGTCAAGTTCTACAAACCACACAACACTTGCCGGTTGGACAGAGCACTGACTCTCGAATCCTAGCTCTTTATACTATTTTGTGGCCTCTCGTCTGTCGAATGATGAAACACTACCCAACAACTCTGAATCCACCGCTCACCATGAATTTCCACATCAGTCGGTGTGCGAACATAAAGCTTTGGAGACCGCAGGCTAAACCCACCATAATCCCTCATGCCCAAACAAGACCAAAGACAGATTTCACAGGCTTGTGCCTCACAATACCCAGACTGAAGGGGACACGGCTCTTTATGGGCCCAATTTGTGTCTGGGCTCGGGTGCATTATGGATGTTGGAGTGGGTGTAACTGTGCAGCCCAAGGTTCAAGGTCAAAATAGAAGACAGAATGAAGAAGTCGTTTGCCAATCATCTTGTCCGTGCACCCACACACATACAGATTTCCCCCATTCCTGTTACAGCTGCCGACAGTCATGCTCTCTCAGACTGAGAGGTGAAAGAGCAATCATCACCTCAACAATGAGCCTTTCACACAGGCTGAACCAAGGAATGTCATCCCATGAACTCTGTCAACCATCCAAGGCAAAAGACACTGTTGCAGCACGCAGTTAGTGCCTAACAGTTTGGTACTGCTCTAATAAAGCTGCTAATTTTGTTTTTGTTTGAAGGTTCAGTTTATTTTTTCAGGCTGACACCACCTTACCCTGTCACTGATGCAATTTGTTTGTTTTAGTTTTTGACTTTTTTTATTGAAAGTGCAGTGCCAGAGCAATTCTGTCTTCTTATCAATAGAAACATAAACAAGGCATTGTAGATTTAAAATTAAGCATGATGGAGCCACTGTATGGTCCATACACTCCACCAGACTTCATGGAAGTTTAATTTGATGCCTGATGAAGGTCCATGACTGAAATGTTTCGTTTCGTGCTGACAGTGTGGGAATTCGTTTTCTTTTCTGTGTGTTTATCCTACGCATCTGTCTACCAGGTGTGTAGTTAGGCTGATTGGGACACTGCAGTGACTTCATGAGTTGAAATGTTGGATAGTTTATGTAAAATTAAATGTTCTGGACAGCTGGTGACTGGTGCATTCATCCAGTTAGTTGTATGATGGGTTTCTGTTGATGTCTGAGCAGAGGAGAGCACCTGACACAGGGCTGATACAGCTACCTGCAATTTGATCTTTCATACACCTGTATGTTTTTGTCTACGGCCATTTTTCATCCCTTCAGTGGAGTGGAAGATTAGTGGACAATTAAGTCACATGCTTCGTGTACATCATGATTTAATCACCAAGTTTGTCTCCATCACACTTGGTTACATACTGGCACATCAACTTGTCCAACTCAGTCAAGCATAAGCAAGCTTATGCTTTTTTTTTTTTTTTTTTGCATACATTTATGCACAAATTTAACATGCACATAAAAATAGGTGGTTCAAAACTCCCCCCACCCCCCACCCCTCCTTGCAACATCCAGCTTTTCACCTCAACTTTGACATTCAGAACAGCTATAAATGAGTGGTTGGACCAGTCATCGTCTAGTCATACAAACTTGCTTCTTTTAAACATAGTGACACCTGACCAGGGCACACTGTGACACAGCTCCTCTCAATTGCATTCATTGTGTTGTTCCAATTTGAACACGCCAAAAAATGACGTAGAAGTAGTTGTGTGAAGAATGACTCAGACACTGTTCAACAGTCCCAGAAGTGCTACATTTACAGAAAACTGACACCTTGACCTTAATCCAAGAAGAAATATCTTTTCCTACAAAATACATTTGTCAAAACAAATTTTATAGTATGAACTATTTGATAGGAGATAAGGTTGTTCAGTCATTCTAATAGTGAAATATTTCCTCATTTGTTCATTTCTAATTTTCAGGCCAGAATATGAAATAAGAAGAACAGAAAAAGGTTTCACAAGAATAATTTCACTAAAAAAGTATCTTAACAAAGGTATTAGGGTAATAAAACACAACCTATGTCAGTTTTGCCTTTATTCACTTTGGCACAGCTCACTCGTTCTGTCTCCTTGGTTCCTAAGGATTAATGAAACCGGCTTCTCTTCTCTGCACCAAAGAAAACAGGAGTACGCTTCTCTAGCTCCTCAAAGAGCGTCTCCCTCCTCCACCTCCCCCCTCTCCCCTTGCAGGTGGCCCTGTTCGCTACTTTGAGCGAGGCTGCAGGGCTGCAGGAGGAATTCACATGTAAATAGGCCACTCGCTCTCAATAGACTCGGGGAAGAAAAATGAATCCCGTCATGATAACCTTGCATAATAAGCAGGCTAGGAGTATGCATATATTGCAGCATCCCTTTTTTAAGTACACAACGGGATAAATCTAAAAACTCAGCAGAATAAGAGAACCCTCTGGAGGTGGGTTTATGGGAAAGTGCAGTTGTGCAGTTTGACAGAAACATTACTGTGTCATGGCCATGCAAAAGAAGAGCCTTATGATATGCATTTTAAATTATGGCTCCCTCTTCATTATAACAAAACATGTATATATCCTCACCTCCATCTTCAAAAGAAGACTTTCACAGTTTGTGTTAGAGGACATATGAACTGTGGAGGCTGAGCAGTTGTTAGTAGGGTACCCCAGGGTTCAAGGTCAAAAAAGACATTTACACATTGTCTACACACCCATTTACATGCATGCAGTCAAGTTCAGTTTCCCTTATACATAGGTACTTATTTTGACCTATTTCCTCAGCAAGTACTATTTTTAAATTTCACCTTAATTCAACTCTCTCTTACAGTTGAGGTCCCACTACACTTCCAGGTTATTGCCTCAGTGTAATTTGTCACTGGGTATCCTCCCTTACTCCATTTCCATGAAAAATAAGAAAAGAAAGTAAAATTAAAGCTTCTCCTAGATTCCTCTGCACACCCACCAAATGCCCATAATTTGAAAACTTAAATGGAAGCTAGATTTTAGCATGCAACTTTTTTTTCTGTGTTTGGAAATAGGCCATTAAATCATTTCACTAGTTCACTAATCATTTCATTAGTTCTTATACTGCATGTCCATCATGTTACATCAGTGTTGGTCTGTTTCATAGAATTGATTTGTTTATTTGTTTTATATGGTTCATTTAAGAACTGTCAATGGTGTCATTTAATCTAAAAAAAAGTGCTTGTATACTTTATGTGTGGACATAATCACAGCAATAAAGACAGTATGAAGGGATGGCTTGGCATCGCCCTGTATGCCTGAGGGCGAAGTTCATTTTCTGCATGGACAATATTATGCATAGGTGGCTGTTGGAACATTTCCAAGGCTCAGGATTAACAGGAAACTCTCCTGGTTGAGTCACCAGTACAAAACATGTTATAAAACACCAGTGTTCTTTGATTAAAAAATCAAAGGTATGAGCCACTATAGTCCACTAACTCCCAAATAGCATCCAATTACAGAACGTAGTGTTATTTTTCATGGACTGGAACAGCAAGTGAAAGCCAAACTTTGTAGAACCCTGCACATTTAGCAGTCAGTTCACTTTTGGAAACTCAATCAGTGTTATTTGACTTTTGCAACTATGATATTCTCAATTACAGCACCAAAGTGTTTCTGATGGCTCTAACATAAACATATAGTGCTGTTCAATGATCCACGAGACTCCTTGATAACTGGTGTTCTTGCAGCGTGTCAGGGGTGTTTCAAGGGTGTGTCTGTGTTGAGAAATACTCAGGATATCATTAAAACTTTGACACGGGAATTTACAGCATGGAGACGTCCTCCTGGAAACAGCAGCTCCTCCTTCTGCAGCTTTATCATATGTTGTAAAAAAGGGGGAAAAAAATCTCATTATTTTCAACATGTTTTCACTAAACACACACAGCAGAACATTTTGTACAGTATTCAGCTGTATGCCGCCCAACCTGAAAAATAACTCCCTCAGCAAGGGCAGCTGGGATGGCTCCAGTACAGTATAAAAGCAATAATGGGTGGGAATTCTTGTATGGATGAGCTACTCCAAACAACACATGCTCATGAAGGCGCTGCAGTGTGCTTTTATTTCATGTTGCTAAGAGCGTTTCTGTGCCAAACACACCATCTGAGGTTAATGGGTTAATGGATGGTCCCTGGACAAGAGATTTATTCAACCTAATCCACCTTTCACTAAGGACAAGGAGGGATAAAGGACAGAACAGGAACCCTTTCCACACGCAGGAAGCAAATATATTAACAAGTAAAGTGATTATGGTTGTTGTAGTCTCTCCATATGTTCCAGACATATTAAACTGAGTCAGCAAAAATAAAGGACAGACGAGGGAATGAGCTTTATGACTTACAGAGCCAATAACTAACAGTAATCCCCCGGTGAGTGCTTCCAACAGATGAAAGGAAATGGCCTGAGGTACCACAACAACAGAGAGCAGCACAGGACATATGAACTGACTTACACACACACATAAACACAAGACACACTGATATCTGATGTGGCTTAAAGAGAAAAAGGAAGCAGAATCAGGAAAAGTGTGAATATGCCTTTGCCCTTTTGAGTTTCCTTCCTTGGCAAACAAGTTGGGAAGAGGCACCTGGGCTTCCCGACACAAAAACATGATTCATCAACATGTGACAGAAACAGGGCATTTTGGGAGCTTGGCAACCATGTGACCACAACACTCTGGGTTCAAATCCAGCCAGGACCCCTTGCTGCCATAATTCCTACTCCCTTCTGCTCTGATAAAGCTGTAAAACTTAAATGAATCACAAAGGACTCCACTGAGTTCAATTCCACTCTGATGTAGTCATATAAATGTGTGAAATCTAGTGCTAAGGACATTTTTTTTTTTTCTATTTTTAAATGCAGTTGTTCCCCTGAGATACAGCACCAAAATCCCACATCAAGCTCATAATTATCACACTGAACTGGAACAGATATTTGTATGTCGAGGGTGCAAACTACCAATCTGCATCACACACTTATTATAGAAAGCCAGCAGCTGCACTGGCCGGTTGGGGCGTACAGTCATTAATTGTTTCAAAGGAATGGGAGAGCAAATGGCGTTAATACACACATCCGCCCGACTCAGTCCAAAAATACTCAGTAATGCCTCTGGATTCACAGTCCTGCCCCGGCCTGTTGTACTGGGTCTGGCCTCCAGACTGCCCTAACAACATTTTCAAGTCCTGAGGACTGCCCGTCTGTGCATCTCTTAACCATTCAACACTGCAGCAGCCAGAGAGCTTTGGATTGTCTTCAGTTTGTTTTCTTAGTATTAGGCTTTTGTGATGTGCACCAACTTTTACATGTCTGTAGATATGTAGTTCATTACTTGACATGAAAATTGTGGAGCACAGTGTATGTATTTAGTGAGAAAAACTATCAAAGCCATGTCAAAGTTTCTCTACACCTATACACAATAATCTAAATGGACCTTAAAGTTTTGGGTGTGCTCCTGTGTCAACACAATCATTGTTCAAGTTTCTAAAAATGAAACAGAGGAATATTTTTTCTAAGTGATAATTAGAGAGGAGGTTGACTGAGCATGAAGTTTGTTTTTCACCCCTTAAATCACATTCACATGTAACAGAACAATTAGTTCTGCAATCCAGCAGCTCCACTGGGTGAACTGGTGGTTTAGTGCCTCATTAAAAGAGATGTTTTTATTTATCGCTTGTTTAAATTATCGTCTCATTCTGCAGATTTAAACAAGCTCAAACCTGTTATGTCCCAAATGAACTGAAGTAAACAAATAGCTACCATACCATTGTCAACATTGTTCTAAATATGTTTTATTTAAGAAATCATAATGCATAAAACCTGTCTAATGACAATGTGGCCAATGAGGACCACCTACTGTACAGCAGAGTCAGATGTATTTTGCCCAAACATTTTTGTAAAATCCAACACAATATGCTCTATTTAAAAACTGTAAACTTCATAAGAAGTCATACTCTAAAGTGCTTTTAAAAATCAAGAGATATAAGACAGCAAGCAAATCGATAATAATGCATGATAATACTTTTCTCTCACAAAGAAAGTCCAGTGTAAAAAATAACAATTAGGATAACGACATATAAAACAGTAAAATGAAACTGATGTTCACGTCATTGCCCTCTCTGGTGTAACAATTATTTACTGAATAAACCTTCAACGAGTCAAAGCCTTTTCTTAAATTATTTTTGGTAGCATTGTTTGGAACAGCCAGTAGCCATTCATGAAACGTACAGCAACCTTAAAACATCTTCTATCACCCTTCCAGACCCCAAACCCTCTGTGCATTTTAATCCATATAAACTCTTTATAACACCTCCACACATTTCTGAAACTTTCTCATCTTCATACTGTATTCCTTTATGTGTCACTTCCTGATCAACAGCATCATCACAAGACCAAGACCAGGAATCCTAAAGCTCAGTTTTTGACTGATAAAACTCAGCGTGTTGAATCTGGACCTGCAGTGGAAGCTTGAGTCCACACAGGAGAAAATCCATTATGTTTCCTTCACATAAAACAGCAGACAAGTCTCTCTCATGACAAGTTTATCTCTTTTTCCTCTGCTGCCGGAGCACCTTTCTCCTTTTCAGGATCATGTCATGGAGTCTTTCCAGGCCCTCCCTGAGTCCTTCTCCTATGATGGCACAGGTTGGCTGCAGATGCCAAGGAGTTGCAGGGCCCAGTTCTTTCAGACGCCAGCAATTTCTCTATTTCAGCCAATCCCAGAGAGTGTCTCAAGTCCTGTTTGTTGGCCACCACCAGCAGGGGCACCCCCTGGTTTTCGGAGGTCTTAGCGATTTTATGGAGCTCCGTTTTGGCCTCCTCCATGCGCTCTGCATCCACAGAGTCCACCACAAATATGATGCCATCTGTGCATCGTGTGTAGGACTTCCACAGGGGGCGTAGCTTCTCCTGACCACCGACGTCCCAGAAGTGGAATGTCACAGTCCTGTGGCCACCCAGAGACACTTTGACCTTCTCTGCATTGAAACCTTTGGTGGGCACCGTGTTCACAAACTCATTGAACTGCAGTCTGTACAAGACGGTGGTCTTCCCTGCAGAATCCAGCCCAAGGATGGCGATGTGAAAAGACTGGAAGAACGGGACGCTTGAAAGGAAGCTAGGTTGTTCCGACAATCCATTCCCCATTTTTCCTCATGAGGAAAGATTTGTAATGTGGGAGGTTTGATCCAACTGTCCAGCAATAAGGCCTATGAGTTGCTTATATTCCAAAATGGCTGCAGCAATTACCTGAAAGCATATTGCACATGTTATTGTGGGTGAAACACAGGTTTACAGAAACAGTAGCACTTAAAGCAAAACTATGCTACTTTTTCTGAACAACAACTGTGGCACATTTCCCACATTTCCCTTGTAGCATATGTAGAGAGGAGTCATAAAGTCAACAAACTGAGGTTACACAATACCTAAAGTTTACCTACAGTGGCCTCTATAAGCCTCGTCTCATACCAGACCAAGTCAGCAAGCAGCAAAATCCTTAAGTCTGCTGAGTTGAGCAAAGGTGCATTTTATTGCCTACGTGGCTCCAGCAGGTGATAAACCAACAGGAAATTATCACCTAAATGCATTTTCCCTCAGATCAAGTGAGCTTTTTATCCCCTTTTAGCTCAAGTTTCAGCTTTCTGTCCAGCAAACTATATTTTCAGCAATCTGGTGTCTGGCCTAAGGAGGTGGCTGTCTACAGCAAAAGCACTAAAGCCATTGACTGACGCCTTTACAACACCAAAAGGCAAATTTAGCAACTAGAGTATGAACATAGTGCAGAATCCAACAAGCTAAAGAGGCATGTTTTTCCTCAGGCGTTACTGGAGACCAAAACAGAGCTCAGGAAAGAGTGAACATTCAATTCTTATTTGTCACGTGGCAAGAAACGCCTCTCAAAATGAATAGCTACTGCTTCTTTGTGAATGCTGGGTGTGTGAACAGTGAATGTTACATACACCATAACAACTTTTTAAAATGACAATATGTCAGATGTGTGTTTTTGGTTTGTTGAGGCCCCCAAAGTGGCTCCAAAATACATACAAAAGCATATTTACTTTGATGGAAAAGCACTCAAACTTGAATGTCAGGTGAGTAGTGAAACGTCATTTATCATTACATCAGCATGCAAAGAACAAACATCATGGTATTTTTGACTGAATATATGAAGACTGCTACTTGAAGATTTTAATAGCAGTAGTTATTCATGTGGATGACATTCAGGACATGTAATTAATGCACCTTTAAGACCAGGAGAAGACATTTGAGGTATATACTGCATCTAGTCTGCTATCAAATTATGGTAATAGCAGAGCCAAGGCATTATCCAAAGTGCCATGGCTGAAAATTACTTTCATAGACTTCATTTTATACTTCATTTGAAGAAGTTTACACTGTTCATTTTAATGCAGAAGTCCAAACCATGTGTTCATAGACTACATATTCATTTATCTCATATAGTATCAGTGTTACATTCCTATAGGGCCCTGCTAGTTTTACCAGTATAACAGTACATCCTTAACTGTATTGTAAAAAATGATGTGTAAAAACACACACACAGTTTAGTCTCCACTTGCCTCTGTATTCTGTTTGGATATGAGATATCCCTACATCTACAGAGGACTGACAGGTGGACAAATGCATGTTTATTCCCAGTCCAAACAAAATTGGTTACCTACCAGTCTGAGCCATCTGTGGAGACAACATTAAACCTCTCTGAACACAGCCACGGTCTGACACAGCCTCAAATTCAACTCACGTTGTATTCCCACTCTTTATTTCGGCAACGACGACAGAAAAAATCTCCGCCAGAAATGCCGACACCCTCCCTGCCTGTCTGTCCTCGGTGTCCCGTGTGGATCCACCGCTGATGATACTGCTGCCGCGAGTGTGTGTGTGTGTGTGTGTGTGAGATCCCAGTCTGGATCAACGCCCACACGGACACTGCGGGCGCCCGCGATTGGTCGTTGTGTTCGGTTCTCTCTCAGCTGATTGGTTTATGCGTCCGTCAATCACGCGCCTGCCCGGGGACCAGGATCACCTGTTGCTCCGGCTGTCTGTCACGCCATTCTGCTGTTTGTTTCATCTCTTTGACTCGCGAATAATTATGTTTTTAACCATTTTTCTTCACAAGCACCAAAACTACACTGTAAAAATACTCGGGGAGAAATCCTGTATCGGAAATGTTACTTATCCCACATAAAACAGGGCTGTAACTAACGCGTATTTTCTTATTTCCTCGATTAATCGACTAATCACTTAAAAATTATAAAATGGTGATAGATATTCTGTTTACAATCATATACATTGGAGAAAAAGTACTCAATGCTATCATATTACCACTACTACATTATTAATTATTATTACTCATTTATCCACATAAAAGTAGGATTTTATAGGAGCTCAGTTATGTTTTGTGTAAGACTGCAACTAACAAATGAATCTGCCGATCTCGATTTATTGATTGTTTTTATATCCAATAATCGATTAATCAACCAAACATTTGAGTTGGGTAGCTTAATTATGCCCAAGCATCATATCCGATGCAAAAACTAACTACTAAACTTATGTACTTGAGTAAATGTACTTCGTTACATTCCACCTCTGTATATGTTGTGTCCGGAGAATGTACTTTTCACATTTTGATTACAGGATGTATCACCACACGCCGCGGATTTGGGGCTTTTGAGAGAAAATGTAGCTCAAAAGCCTAAAACACGTTTCTAAATCATGTTTACAATTCATGGGAGCTTCTCTCCAATCTGAGGCTTCACTGTCGCTGACGGTATTTTTTAAAGCCCAAGTTAAACCATAAACTGACTCTCAGATAGTAAAGAAACACTGATGGATAAACGTTGGTATAAATTAAGTAAAAATTTAACCTACCGTTGATTTAGCTCGGCGAGTCAGCAGCGTGCCTCTCAGTGTGTGTGTGTGTGTGTGTGTGTTTAGAAAGATAGAAAGGGTGTGTGTGTGTGTGTGTGTGTGTGTGCAGAAACAGCGCCGCCCCTATTCAGCCGCGTGTTTTTGTTTAAAATGATTGGTCAGAGGGGCAGGAAAAGCAGCACACACTCACTGCAGCCCATCATGCATGAAGGATAACAAACAGTAACTGGCTTTTAGCCACTGGCGGCTCTTACATAACCTGCTCCTGTCTCTTAACTATTTTAGGCCACATTTGTTTATTTGATTTGTTTATTTTTGCTCAGAGAGATAGACCAGATATCTTACTTAATAAATCCATTTCGTAAAGTAAACCTATAATCAAGTATTAGACAGTTACTTAATCAAAAACAAATAATTATTGAAATGATATTGCATTCCTCATCCATTTTCCATCCATTCACTCATTCATTCATTCATTCTGGAAAGTAGAATATTATCCATGTTTGTGTATGTGCAGTGTAACTTATGAAACAGGTTACATGTGCTTTATTTTAACTCATATTGCCCACTGATCATTTCTGAAAATTAAAAACTACAAAAACATTACAGTGAAAAGTAACAACCTCTCTGATACAACCCATAGGAGAGTTTCCTGAATTAGCGCCCCCTACTGGCAGCAATAAATGCTATACATATAAACTGTCAACTGTCTTTATTTATTAACTTTTTAATAAACATCTAACCTTTTTATGATGTGACCGTGCTGTGGTAAAGATCTGGCTGGGTTTAGGTGCAGAAACAACTTGGTTACATTTAGGGAATGATCATAGGTTGAGTTAAAATAAGTAGCCTACTGTTAGCACTAGGTATCAGTTTGAAACTGCACTCTCTCAAGTTAGTCTGATCATTTTGTCAAGCCATCCTTCCACTTAACAAAGACAAAAGACCTATGAGGTCAGTCTTCATGGGAGGACAGCGTCAATTAAAACAACTCACTATCTTGAAAATGTCGCAGTAAATTCCATAGAGTAGCCTTTTGAGTCATATAGTTGGCATAAGACTTCTGAAGATGTAGTAAAGACCAATGACACAAAGGTAAATATTATTCATGCTAAAATTCATAATTCTTCTATAAGATGGAGGATTTTATAGCATTGTTCAGTCCTGGAAAGAATAAGAGCGGATTAAAATAAGTCAAACACATGGCAGCCCCGTGGATCATGTGGTTTAATGCAGTCAGTGATATTCCTTTCATTTTATATTTAGTCCACGAGTTATGCACAGATGACTCATTAAACACATATGTGCAGCTATTACAGATATGCCTCAAACATGTGCAGGCCTCACGTGTTTATAATTCTTGGGGTACCAAGTGAGCAGCTGTCAGTGGACCAGTGGGCTTCATGATGTGGTGCTGTGATCTTCATGACACCAGTCACTCATGTTCCATGCCATCTCTGCCATCTCCTTCTCAGTTTATCATCACAACTCAACAATGACATGACTTTGACAGTTGAAATGTTGTTAAAATGTCTTGTGTTCTATTTATAATATATTGAAATTAATGCAAATCATGTAGCTACCTTCCTAGATAACAACAACACATTCAGAAAATTTGAAAGAGCGGTAATGATATGTGCTGTAATGTAAAGCAGATGTGACTTGTAGTAAATGAACTAAAACTGATATGATCCTTAAACATTCTCATACTCTTGATACCCTATGATTTATTTCCTAAAGCCTCACTGTTGTACTGTATTATATCATTACAACTATCGTGTCAAGTGTATCTAGTTTTACACCCCTGTTGCCTACTGTCAAATATCCATCAAAATGTTGTAGGAATTTTTCGAGATAAACAGACAGTGGCACTGTAATTAAAAGAGCTCCAGTCAAACCTCAAATGATGGAAAACCATGTGGAAAATATGATTATATCTACCTCAGCTGAACATAAAAACATTTGCAATATTCAGACTTTTTGTCAAATATTCACTTTTTTGTATGTACAAATGAACATATTATATTGATTTCATTCATCACACTACACTAGACAATACAAATATACACATGTAAAACAAATGAAATCTTGATCTAAAAGAGAGAGAGAGAGTCATGATCTATTTTTCCAGGATCTTGAGAGTTTCTCTTCCACCCGGTCCAGGAATGCACTGTACGCTCCTCTTCTTCGCCGGTGTCTCTGTGAAACAGACACTGTCAGTATTAATATATGTGCAGAATTAATGTGGGTGTAAATCCAAATGATCTAAACTGTTGTAAATCATAAATATCGCTGTGTCCATTAGGTAGATTCCCAGAGCTCTAAGTAATGAGAAAATGTATCACAATGCACTAGACCAGAGGTGATAAACTGTGATATCAGAAGTGATCATTTATGTGTATAAGGTGTTAAAACACTGACAGTATAGGAAGCTGATTTTGGAGGCCAGGACGGCTGAGGGAGTATGAGTCTCGCATCCCATTTAGGTTCTGCAGGTTTATGTGTGTCCATCCTTGTCTTGCTGTCCCTTGAACTGTCTATGTCAGATCTGGCAGTCTGTACTGAGAAAGAAAGACATTAAATCATTCATTTATCAGTGGATAAATTGTATCCAACAATTATGGGAAACAAGAGTCTGTCTGAAGAAGACATGCTCTTCCTAAAAACACTCACCTCATGGTCAAATGTAGATACTGACACAAAATGCATTTGTTTCAGTTTCATGGTAGTTGCGCAGTTTAGATACATATTGGTGACATTCAGAATACCAGATTCTGAGACAAAGTTTCAGAAGAAAAGCTCATTTAATCTACTTACATGTGTCCAAGTGCCTTCAATCTTAAATTCAGGTTGCCAGGATCTCTGTCATATGTAGTTACTATGTCTGGAAGCTCCTCATCAAGCTGAAGTGCTGTGATAAAGAGCAAAAAGTACAATGTTATGGCTCCCTCTGGTTAGTCTTCATGTGTTTATCGCCATCTTGTGGATTTAATCAAATATTACAAGCGTGCTTAAATCACAGTAGGTAAAATGTGTCTATCCCTGCTTGCCTTTCTTGTTATTGAACCTTCTCACTATTTTGTTCAAGATACACTTGACAAACATGCAGGAAAAGGGTATAAAGCACTTACTGGTCTGAAGTTATGAGGTTTTGGGTTCTTGTACGGTTCAGGAGGATACTTTCCCATCTTGACAAACATCAGCTCAGACTCCAGAGCGTCAGGAGGCCTGTACAGTGTGATGAACTTTGGAGGGTCTTTCCTCTTGAAACTCTCATGTAAAACATTAGGTAGAATTAGTTCAGTTCTCCTCTTTGTTTCAGTGGTTTGGTGGTTTGCTGCTGGATTTGCACAAACCTTTCTTTCTTTCTTTTGAGGAACCGACACAGATCTGTACAGTTTAAGAGAGAAATCCGGTGGCTTGATGCTCCACACATCGCTGCACTGGCTCTCAGTGTCTAGGAAGCTTAAAATACTTGCTTCTTGCAAGGCGGAGGTCTTGACTGATAGAGAACTGAGATTTTCCTTCAAAGCAGACTGAGGGTAGCGGGTGCAACAAACCATATGGAGCCATCTTGATTTGTAAATAAAATATCTGCTCTCCTTGAATTTCAGTCCCTGGCCTGTCAGGGTCTTGAGACTTACAAGTTTAAATCCACAGAGGTTGAAGTTGGTGTATTGTTTGTACCACTGGAACACAGTGGTAGCTCTGGGAGAAAGAAGGAGACAGTGGCACGAGGGTTGATTACAGACACAACACATAAAAAGTGCTGCTTGGTAACGAGTGCCTTTAGCCTTCTTAACAAAAAGAATTAAGTTAAGTGGCCTGAGCTCAGCAGGACATTCAACAAAAACAGAACAGGAACTTGGCAACACTGCAAACAAAGTGCCTTCTGAATAGGAGAAATCATGACACTGTAGACTTTTTACCAGTCCAGTCAAAGACATACTGTAGCAGGAGTACAGAAGTATTGTTGTATTTATACACTTTTTTCTTGAAGTAAAAAATCTTTACATTCAGCTTCACATTTACAAATCCAGCGTTTGAAAGATTTACACTGTTCTTTAGTGGTAATGATTGAGACAACAGTAGTGGTGGAAGTGTTAACAATGTACTCAGTACTGTACATTTGTTTTGTGTCTCATTGAGATTCAGATATATCTCATGAGAGACTTCTCCATGATCCAGTTAAGAAACATAAGCAAATGAGTCATTTTAGATTTTCCAGATCCAACAAAATGGGTTTTATCTTAAGTGTCAAATAGTCAAATGTATTTAGATACTTATTAAATGCAAAAATAATTGTGTGAGAAATGTCTCCACTAGATGGCAGCAGATACCAGAGTCCTGCAGCTGGGACTGATCAGAGAACAGCTGATACAGTACATGATGGTATGAAGTGCTGTTTTAATTTTTTTAGCAGGTGCAGTCAATTTACTTTATTCAATAAAGTTCCTTTCCTGTACAATAGTTGTAAAGTTCAGACTGAAGAAGAGAAGGCATGATAGAGCAGAGGGGTGTATAGACTCATGTTGACTGGGAGGAATAAAGGCTGGGAGTTAAAAGCATGACTTTAAATTAATTTTAAAGCACTGCATGAGATAAACTGTGTTGGTGCCAACATCATGAATGCTTACAATGTGTAGAGAGTCTCAGGAGGCAGGCATGCAGAGATGATGTCTCTTCCAGATTTCATGCTGCAATTGCTCTGGATGAAAAAGCTGTTTAATGTCTGTCACTACATAAGATGTTTTTACAGACTGAACCTCCCAGAAATGAGCTCGTAGCAAAAAGGAGGCTGTTTTTCCTCAGTGCCAAGCACTTAAATGATCTAATCTCAAGGATGATGCAATATACAGCATGTTTTTTCTTTTATTTTCAAGGTGATGAAACAAACTTTCTTTCTTCTTTGACTGTTGGGATAAGTGACATGTGAAAGCTTAAAGTGAAACAACTACAATGGTAGAAAAACTGTAACATCAGAGGTCAGCTGGGATTTACAGGAGCCAGACAGTAAGGAGAGGAAATCTTTGTTTGTACCACCTCAGACAGCTGACACGAGGGGGCAAAGGCAACAGGAAACCTGAGCTGAGCCCAAACAGCGCCTGTGAAGGAACTGACCTCGCTGTAAAACCAGGAGCCGCCACCTTCAGAGGCTCCTCTCGACCTCTGGCCCCTCAGCTCTGTGTCTGAAAACTTCCACCATTGTATCCAGTGACATTTACAGCCACTGTGCAATCAGTGGCTCGGCTGAAACAATTACAGGAGCTCTTTGCTGGACGTGATAGCCAGAGTTTCTGCTGTTGACGCTGCCTTTCAGAGGCCTCAGAGACGTCTCCATGTCACTCTGACACCATGATGGAGCCTAATTGCATTGTTGTTTGAACACTAAAAGAAAGTACTGCACATAAATCATGCTGTAACACAGAGAAGCTTGTAAATTATGGCTCTGTAACTGCTGGAGGAAATAGAAACAAGCTGAAACATTATCCAAGGCTGAACTGAGGAAACCACTGGTCTCATTTCTGGACTTTCTTATATTCCTTGCCAACGTCTGACTGTGTGTCAGGACCTCCATCTGTTTTTACTGTTTGAGCATCATCACTGAGGGAAGAGAAGATTTTTGGTTTCTGGAATCACCGCCCATCCCGTCCGATCAGACGCTCTTCCTTCCTTCTCTTCTTTACTTTCATCCTGGCTCGTACAGAGGAAGGGGAATACTGTAAATCAAGGCAAACCTAAACATGTCAAATGAAATGTGATAACACAGATACACTTATGCTGTCAGTTATTAATCTGTAGTGCTGAATGCCTTCATGCCAAAAGGGCCACAGTTCACTATTTTGGTACAACCACTCTTCAGACTTCTTCATACAAACATTGATGGATTATGAGAGCAACCCCCAGACTGCAAAGATCTGCAAGGTGAACCAGAACTCTCCAGTGCTGCTGCTGGTTCAAAAACTGCACCTGAACTTCAGTATTACGTTCACACTGGAGATGAAGTGGGGCTGTCTGATGCCTCTCTAAAGCTTCCTACAACAACAGATCCACACTGACAGATATTACACTACAGCACACTATAAAAACATTATCAGCAACCTGAGATGCAGAGCTGAGCTATTTTGCTGTCAAACTGATTTGAATTTAGTGGATTTAATGAAATGTTAGCGTAGCCTCAGGATACTGTGCAGCTGTAATATGAAGGAAAAATCATCAAAAACAAATATTGGATATTTGGACTAAAATGGTTGTCCCTCTAAGGTTTAATTAAGACCAAAACAGAAAGAAACAGAAACAAACTTTTTAAGACCATGTGTACATCTGATGATATAACACAAAACAGATCTGCAAAGATTCTACTATGTATTTCTACATGTATAATTAAAAGAAAATGTGAAGTTCAAGAAGTTCATGCTCTTTGACGCAGAGGTGTTGGAGCTGATATCTGATGTTTGCTCCTTTTAGTAGTTAGTTACTTTCAAGTCTCAAATTTCATGGTAACTGCACTGGAGATGTAAATTATATTCAGCAAGTCGTCCATGTGAGTAAGAAAAATACAAAACAAGAAAACTGGCACAGAACTGCCGGGTTAGCTCTAACTGCTTTCATTACATCTTATTTGACGTCTGCAGGGTTTGGTTTGTTGCTGGATCGGAGTGACTGTATAGACATTGTTTGCATTGTTGGTGGATTGTGTCAAGTGGTAGTCTGGGTTTTGGTATGTGATGGAGGTTGGATGTCGGGGGGTGGAAGCAGGAATAGCTCATGTCATGACCCAGCTGCTCTGAGGTCACATTTGTCCTCTACAGTAACAAAACACAAAGCAGTCCCCTCTGCAGCATGGGCCAACAACAAAACAAACACACATTCAGCAGTTCTCATGGGTTACTTGCTCTCCAAAGGTGGAAAGTAAAGCTACTAAGTCTTCAGTATTATTTCAAACATTAGCATTTTTGATGATTTTCATTTTCAGAAACTTTCTACTTTCTCCCTACTACATTTCAGATTTATCTGACAGCTATAAATGTGCATTGCTTTGCAGAATCAGATTTTACATTCAAAACATCTCCACTGTACTCTGCTAAGGACATAAAATGTTTATGAAATAATACATTTTAAGAAATGATCTGAAAACACGTACAGCCAACCTATAGAGACTATAGAGTGATTTGGGTCCAACTTTCTCCAGACATCCAACCACCTGGATAATATGATAAGTTTTCACAACAGTGGTGGAGCACTTCTTTCATCACCATTGTTGCCAAAACATCCTGCACTTGTCAGCTGAGACACAAGCTGGTAAATCATTTCATTTTATTGCCCAAATCTTGTCCACAGTGGACCACCAAAGGCAGCAGGGAAGCCAGTGCAGAATAAGCACTTTCACCCTTTACTAAAAGTGGGCAGCCTCAGGTGAGCTGTAAATTGGAGCAGTGATTTTGTCTCCAGCTAGCTAAGTATTGTGATTTTCATGCAGGTAACAGAGAGAAAAACAGCAGTGAGGAAGACAAAGAGGTAAAACTGGGGAAGAGTGTTAGACTTTTACAACATGGTCTTGGACTAGGGTTTGACTCATTTTCCTGTGCCTCCCTGCTCTTGTGTTCTCTTTATGTACACAAAATTATTGTGCAATCAGTTCTGTCAGTGGTGGAGGTTATGGTAATTATATACAGTTTGCATTCCTTACATCGTTTAGCTGATATCACATTTCCCAGGGGACACTGCAGTGCTGCCATTTCTCGCCACATCTGCATAACTGATTATAATGAGAGAAAATTGCACAAAATGAGCTCATGTGTAGATTAAATTATTAAACGAGGCACTTATCCCTCTTTGTTTACCGCTTTGTTCACTCCCTGGATTTAACTCGAAGGTACAAACTCAGACATGTCACACATACGTTCACTAGACACAGATTCATGTTTTCCATCCAAGAGGTCGACTGAGATTTAACTGCTGGTTGTGTAAGACGAGGAGTGGGCAGACAGGAAGACAAGTGGGTTTGTACCTGATGGCTATTCCAGGCTCTTACCAGGTTGATGGTCCAGGAGATTTATGAGGGAGGGGTTGTTTCCCTCCCTCATAAACAGACAAGCGTCTCAACAAGACACTCAGGCACCTTCGTGTTGCACTGGGAGAAGACAGGAGGAGCAGTCTACGACCTGCACAGCTGTCAGCTTCCCATTGGTTCCCTTTAGACATGCAGAAGGTTTATCCATCATTAATCACAGAGGATTGTCTCACTGACTTTATTGGAGCTTCACAGTTTACTCAAACCGTCCGCTTTAATTCAGAAATAGTCCTCCTGCTGATAGTTAGCAAAATCATCAGCCTGAGTTTGCAGAAATGATACTACACCAGTGTTTGTACTTCTGCAATAGTCCTGCAGAATTAATGAACCCTTTTTGAGCATAATCATCTCAAACAGCTCTTAGATCATAAATTGTTGTACCTCTGAAATGGGAAATCAATCTGGAACTGTTTTAATAATTTATTATAATTGGCATATTAATTGACAATGAAAATAATTGTTAGTTACAGAACTAAATTGTAGCAGCTTGGAACAAATGAGAAAAGAAATCTGGATTGCTTTTTCTAAGTGACTGATTTATTGGTTTGGTGGGAGCATGGGAGCATTGCAGCATCTCATCTATCCTTGTAGCTCTTGACATATCAACGTCTAACTGACCAAAATAACACAAATATAATTCCCTGCATCTTCTGTCACTGCAAAAAAACTTTTTTTTTTTTTTTTTAAATGCCTCCTGAATGTACTATTTTTTACAATTAGGATTGAGCCATCACTTCTTCCAGATCATATTTCCTCCTCTAAAGAGATTAGTTTCAGGTCTTTGACAGAACAATCAGCTCCAGCTCCTCAGCTCCTGCCAGTGAAACTCTATATCTGAGTAGCACGGCTGCTGTTAAAGCGTGAGAATGGAAACGAGCAGTTTGGAAAAGGACGCGAATGTGATATCTGACTTATCCAAAACCCCACTCTTTGGCTTAGGCTGCTTCCCTGAAAAATGCAGCATTGGGCCATCTGTTTTAGTGGTTTGGAGTGGTGACTAATGAAATATCACTGGCTGGCCAGTAGTGAACCTCCATGATTAGACCATCAGTCTACTTTTTCCCCCTTTAGAGAGAGAAGACACACGTTTTGGTGCAGAGTTTTACAGACTTAAGCTGATTCACTTTATTTGTGTTGTATCAAATAAAAATTAACTGAATAACTCATCATCCAGTGTAATGAGAATGATGAAGTTGTGTTCTACTGTGTAATTTTTGGATATCCCTACTGTTTGAATAGTCATTAGGTTTATGAAACTTAACCCTGATTAGTGTCTCTGCATATATAGTGTGACGTGGACTTAGGTTTTACAGTTTAGTGTGAGATGCACTCAAACTTGAAACCTCTTGAACTAAAAAAAAACATGGTAAAATGTCATTCTTTACTGCCAACAATAAATCAGGATATCAACAGAACATTTTGAGTGGCCTCTGTTTATTTCAAGATTCAGTGATGTTATTTGTTACATACTCATTTAATACAGTACTATGTAAATGTTTAAGGCAGTTTAAATGTTTAGATTCACATCCATCATGCTGTATCATTACGAAGGCAGCTGATCGGTACCAAATTCATCCTGGTGATGATCTGTCCTGAGTCAGACTGGGATTACATGTAGAAGCAGAAGACACTGAGGCAGCCTGAATCCACAGAGGAACTTTGGCAACTTTTCCAACATACTTGGAACAACCTACCTGCAAAGTACCTTGAAGACGCAAACAAATGAGCAAGTGTGGCGAGAAGAACTGGTGCAGTTTTAATGGTAAAAGGTGGTCACAGCAAATATTAATTTGATTTGGTTTGTAGTTGTTTTTTTACTGCACTTTTTATGAAGTTAAATTGAAAGCATTTTCACTTTCACTTTTAGTACATTAGTACATTTTAAATATAAGTTACTATAAATATTTATTGCCTTTTCAAGGTGATAGGCTTCTACTGTTCTTTAGCTCTGTTTTATGCACATGGCTTTTATATTGGCTAAAAATATTTCGTTTTCCTGTTACATCACCTCAAGTAAAAGCAAACATCATTTATCTGTCATGACTGAATCTTTAGTGTTTACAGCCATAATAAATACTACTTTGGCCTAACTGCGGAGTCCTGCAGCTCGGAGGCAGATGTGTGCAGAGGTTTGGAGGTTTGGGTCATGAGAAGGTGTACCGCTGATGCCCCTCCTAACACTCTGTGATGCTGCAGCCTGCAGCAGACTGTGGTCAGCCGCTGCAGCCCGGCGTCTCGAATCAGCCGACAGCGTCTTCAAATCCTGCAACAAGAAGTGACTGGAAGCGCCTCCGGATTTCCGTCCGCTTCGTTTGTTTTGCCTCGGAAAACAAGAAAAGACGAGTGCAAACCTCTTCCTCCGAGCAGACAGAGGGCTTTCGGTGAATCGGTGCTCGCGCTGTCTGGTGGCAAAGTCGCGAGCTGGTCACTGCAAGACGATGAGACTTGAAACTCTGTTGAAACTTCTTCCCTGCGTTGTGTTTTTACTTCCTAACGCAATGCACGGTCAAACAGGTAAGTTCACTGCTTTAAGTAGTTCAATAACTCTGAGTTTGACTGTTTAAATGTGTCACAGCAGTTGTCTGCGCGTTGGTTTCACGAGTTTAAACGACAAACAACTTGTTAAATAATTCTCTGGTGTGGATGATGACTGCCGTTTTCTTCTGTCATGAACAAAACTCACTATTTATTTAATACACGAGTCCAGTATCAAAGAGCTCCATGAATCCCCAGGTAGTTTTTGTCCCTCTGCCAAAAAGAAGCTGACCCCTTCTCATCCATCATGTAGCTGTCATCCAAGGCCACATAGCTCCCAGTCTCATGGTCAGAGTGTAATGTCTTGTGCTGTCATGGAAAGCAAAGATGAAGCAGTTCACTTTCTTCTCACCCACATGGGCTTTTGCCTCAGAGTCTGCGTCCAGGTGATGAGGACTGAAGTGACCAGGTGTTGAGTATGAAGGATGTCTGAGCAGCTCTGACAGCTCCTGTCGCCTCCCTCAGCCGCTCGTCTCCCCGTCACCCTCTGTGGCAGACTCAGTCAGGATATCGCCTTTCACTTGACCTCTTAGGTCAGGGCCAGAAAACTTTGCTGCAGAGCACAGAAGCAGAGGCTGGTACTTCTTGTAACAGCTTGGATCTTTTTCTTTCTCTCTGCTCTGTTTCAACTTCTGTGGTCAAACATCATAAGCTTCTAGTCTGTCTCCATCTTTTGACCTCCTTAATCACCTGTCCTCTTCCTGATCTTGAGTTTAAAATATCATCCTTCCCTAGTCTCCCACTCCATTAGATGTGCCACCAGCCTTATAACCAGCCTGAGATGTCACTTTGTTCATATTTAATGTAAATTGCTCTTCTGGCTTTGCTGATGGATACCAAGGACTTCCTCCCTAAATGATACAGCTCATGTGAAACCACATCTTAAAATGGACCATATGGACATCAGCAGTCACTTCCTGCTGGGAAAATCCATTAACAGTAAAGCTGTTAGGTTTGGTTCCAGGTCTTAATCTCATCATTAGAGAGGTTGTTTTCCTGAGTCTGCTCATTATTATAGTTTATTTAGTAACGACTAAAGGTCATACATTAGTTGTAGTCAAAACCTGTAAACTGCAGATGTACATACCTTCTAAGGCCGGTCTTCTTGTTTTTCCAGGTGGACTTAAACGGCAAGTTTGATCACACTTCTTTCATTTGTTTATTTCACTGTCACCAGTGTGGCTGGACAATGGGATCTTGGGCACAGGACATCCATAGATTTCACACTAATTGTTATCAAAAGCTTTGGCCTTGGGGAACCTGTGCCTGTGCCTGTGCCTGGCAGGCCTGTTAAATAATCTGTCCATGGCCACCAGCCTGTACAGTATCGTCATTTTAATTAGATGGGCGAAAAGCACACACAACTAATCAAAGTTCCACTTTTTTCATGTAATATCTTGCTGTTTCTTTGTTGTGCACTGTTATCCAAGGCACAAGTTTGGCAAGATTATTCCTCATGTGACTGTTTTATTCAGTAAATGTATTCATACTCTAAATGATAACATCATGCTTTCTCCCTCATGTCAGTGCATTTCATGGTGTGTGTACAAACCTCTGCACTGGGCAACGCTGCACTCCTTTATCAGCTTTGAAATTCAATTGGAAATGTTGATCTTGAATACAGACCAGCTGGGCAATGAACGTCCACAATCCACTGTTTGGCCTGCAGAAAGCCTTCCATATACTTGATCATTGGTATTGACAGTCTTGGGGAGCATCCAGTGCTTATGTTGTCTCTCTGGCTGTACTTGCAGTGCTCCCTCCTGAATGTGCACCGGGTGGCCACTCCATCCTCCAGAACCCCTACCGCAGCACCACCTTCAGCTCCAGCTGGCTGCAGCAGTCGGCCCTGCAGGACTTCATCTGCGACCACTCCCTCGCTCCGGGATGGTACCAGTTTCAGATTTTTGACAAGCCAGCCAGCATGCCCACTCAGTGTGTGGAGGTAAATGACCTTTTCTGTGGAACATCTTCCAAAGACACAGACTGGAGGAATAATATCTTGTCATACGGTGCCTATACTTTGCAATGCATTGCTATTTACATTCATTTCATTATGTTATGTAAGGCTGCAAGTAACAACTTTTTTCATTATCAATTAATCCAGTGATTAATTTCTTGATTTATTGTTTGTTGTAAAAAAAATTCTCAATTGCACTGTAAATCGTTTGGGTGCTGCACTGTCCTCGTAGTTTAGCTCTGCTAACATGTAGAAAATTGATGTTTTTTTAAGAACCACTCATCCAAAAAAACTTCACAGTTGACACTGCACTTCCTTGAGTCATCAGCAATGAGCGGTTGAGCGGTTGGAGAGAAAATCGATCTTTGGCATATTTGCTCAATTCACTGACTGTTCAGATGAGTCAGAATAGTCACTGAGGTTGTTTTTTGTCATTAGATTCATCAGAGTGAACACAAGTCTGAAATTATATAGAAATTTTAATTTACAGTTCAAATTTTGGTATCGCTTTAGATTTTAGAAGCCAGAGTGAAAAATATTGCAGGTAGTCTCTGAAAATTTAATATCAGCTCATTCTAAAGGTATTCCAGTGTTTCTTCTGTTTGACAGCTGTGACCTTAATTGAAGGTTGTAAAATTCTCATGACCCCTGAAATTATGGAGTTTTCATTTTATCATGTCAGTCACTTTTTTAGTAGCATGTGGTGAGGTCCAGAGGTGTTATATAGACATGTTGATGTATGTTTCTTTTAATTACAAATAACACATAGGTCTGTGAAATCTCTCGAGACCACATGTGTGACCTCACATAGAAAACTGACATGGCCTCTTTGTTGTCACTTAAATGTGAAAACAAGAAGCGGGTGTTTGCTTGGATGTATCTCACTTTGCGGATACACAGTTATCGGTGTGTGTGTGTGTCTGTGTGTACATATTTATGAAGGAGAGTGCAAGGAGAGCTGGAATGTGTCTCATTTCCTGCGGGCGGCCTGCTGTGAGGAGCCTGCAGGATCCATCTGAAGTGTCAGCCTCTCTCTGCCTTCCCAGGGCATCGCTGCTCTCCCCGGGTGATAGATAACCACGGGAGTGGGCGGAGGAAGGAAGAGAGGATCGCTGTGAACATGTGTTACATAATAAGGCGATGTCTTTATGATGATGGCGGATAAATGGCTAGATTTGTCAGGCCAAGGATTTTTTCAAAGGGGAATTAACTGTGGCAAACTATAGCTTTGTCAAAACATATCACTTCCTGTACTTGAGGATTCATTTAGGAAAAAACAAAAAATGTAAAGGCTTTCAATAATTTGTTACATTTCAGCTTAGACAGTCCAATTGTGTTGTACTTTCACCACATTATGAATGTTCTCCCCCTCTAACTCCCTAAAAATCCAGGTGAACCACTGCGGGACCCAGGCCCCGGTGTGGCTGTCTCTGGGTGAAGGTGAGTCCTTGCCTGGACTGCTGGAGGTCAGGCAGCTGACGGCCTGCGCTGCCTGGCAGTTCTTCCCAAGCGGCAGCAAAGACTGCTGCTTGTTCCGCATCCCGGTCACGGTCCGTAACTGTGGAGACTTCTACATTTACCTGCTCCAGCCCACACAGGGATGCATGGGATACTGTGCTCAAGGTACGATCCTACTCTGATCTCTTTGTAATGTAAGACAACCAGTTAAAGCTCAGATATGCTTGTGTTTGTCAGTGCTTTAACTAAACATGTTGTTGAAGACTTTCTACTCCAGCTTTGACCAGCAGCAAGTACCATTCATCAGTTACTCTGCCGGTGGCTTGGTCAGTCTAAAATAGTTAGTGCATGTGCGTTTCTGAGCCCTGACTAATGCAATGTGTGAGTTTGAGAGGTCAAAACCTCCCAGTTTTTTCTAAGTTTTGATCCCACGTGAGCACATTCAGTGTTAACATGTTGTCAGACTGGCCTGGTCCTTCTCAGAGAATCAGGCTGGCTGTTGCGTAACATGAACAAAACAGAACCCATTTCCCACAATGGAAAAACAAACAACTTACAAGTGAGGATAATACTCATTGAAACCCATATCTATACAGCATTATGTATACTCACATGTTCATTCTAACAAATACCTAATGCATCACAATCATTTCTATAAGCCTTGATAATGTGGCATGATGCTTTGTAACAGCAATAAGATTTTCATAAACCTTGAAATATTAAGCACCACAATAGCTCATAACCAGTTTTGCATGAAATCCTTAACTTTCTATTTAAGGGCTTGACGTATATTAGAAGAAGAATTGCACTCTGAAACAAAAGACAAGACCTTTGAAACAAAATACATGTTGGCACCAAACTCTCAGTCTCCTCTCTGCCATATATAATCCAGTATGTTAATTAATGTTGATTTACAATTGAGTGTTGCTGTTGTTCTATTGCCCCTATCCATCAAACAGAGATGTCCGACACTTTACCCACATCGCTGACCTGTGGCCCTGACGAGGTGATCGTCGATGGAACATGTAAAAGTGAGGATCCTGCCGCTGTGTTTATGGCCTGCGCTTGTCTCCTCGTGTTAGGTCAAACAGCAAAACAATCAGGAGGTCAGGGAGTTGCCATGCGGTCAGGAATGCACCACTGGCTCCCTCACTGCTCCTCTTAATGAGCTGAGCATGTGTCCCGGCGTCCGCTGGGCCTCGTCTCCATGGTGACGGCCCTCGGCCAGGAGGTGAATTATGCCAAGGCAGATTTTAGGAAGCTGGCAGAGGTGGAAAGGGGGAGGAGGGAGGTTTAATTGGAGAAAGATGAAATATCACTGAACGTGTTCATCAACTTGTTTTAAATAATGGACTTCAGGTTGCTGTGATTCCTGACCTCACTGTTCTACAGATAGAGGCAGTAAAAATAGTGATAGAACATCCTTAATCCATAATAAAAATACGGTGAATACTTAATTTAGACTATAGGGACAAAAATAACTGGTTAATGGACCGTCCAGAAATTATAAATACCATGCTAATTGCCATGCTATTAATACACTAATGCCTGTTTAAAAATGTTCTTAGTAAAGATCTCATACTTTATGATAAACATTGTATATGCATCTTAACAACAATGAGCACAGTGCTACACTGCCCTGAATTTGAATGATGTTCAATTCTAGCATCTTTTGATTTCCTTGAAAAAGCATGTAGGAGTTTGAAGAATTTTTACTGGCCCTGAGTCTTGGTTGCAGGTACAAACATCTACCTGAGAGCAAATCACAGGGCAGATTACATCATCAAAGCATTTACTAGTTGCTCACAAAGCTTAACGTCTGTGAGTGCAACATAGATAAGGATATCAACATTTGTATCAGCTCCTGTCTTCTCTCATTTGAAAAAATGGTGGCTGTGCAGTATAAAGATACTGTTCAGACAATAAATCAAACTGAAGCTGTAAGGGCTGAGGGGGATGTCTCTGCCACACCCAGTGGAAATTACATCCTTGAAGACACCTAAATGTCAAACCTATGGAGTAACCTTGGGCATCAACAGCCTCCTCTCCTCTGATAAGGCTTTCCACAAATTTTTGTTTACCTGGCTGCAGGGATTTGCTTCCATTCGGTCACGAGAGTATTAGTGAGGTCCAACACTGATGTTATGTGATAAGGCCTGGCTCACAGTTCATCACATAGGTTGAGGTTAGGCCTCTGAGCAGGTCGGTCAAATATTTCCTCGCCAAGCTTGAAAAATTATTTTTATTTTTATAATTATAATTAAGACTTTCCCAAAAATCCCAAAAGTCGGAGATGTCGTGCAGGTGCTGGAGGAGATGTGGCAATCTCCTGTTGTATCTGTTGCTAGCCGTCGTGCGGGCTCGCTGAGAGTGTGCTGTGCTCACTACAGCTCCAAAAGAAGGTTTAAAATCACATAATACGACCAAAGCAGCTCACAGGGAGGCTCCGACACTGACAGGAGCACCAACCCATGGATGTAGTCTGCACAGCAGCTAACAGCTAACTCTCATTCTGGACAGAGGTTAACTAATTACTGACAATGGGAAAAGAGTCAATCACCTTTTTTTAAATTTAACCCAGTTTAACCACTAAACATTAGTATTTTTTAGTATAAATTTAATGACAATAAGAAGTCACAAATAGTTGACTATGTTAGCATTGACCTTGCAAGTTTTTTTTCTTCTAGAAATTTGGTAAATGTCTATATTAGCAGCAACACTGACTACAGTTTTAGTACAGCATTATTTAGTGCTGTACATGAATATCATCTCACTCTTAGACGACACTAAGCTACCTACTCTCTCTGCTTCTTCCCTGTCAGCCAAGCAGCCACCCACTCCATCTGTACCAGTGATTGTCTCTGAGGTGACAGGTAACACCGTCCACCTGAGGTGCAGCTTTGACAGCAGCACCAACGGCTCCCTGGGTTACGTGGTGGCGTGGTCTCGTCTCTCACCTGAGGGCAGGAAGGAGGAGCTCAAACAGGAGACCACCATCCAGACCTCCGCCTTTATCGAGCTGGACGGCTTCAACCTCCGTCTAGGGGACAAGGTCTGAAGCAGGACTGCAGTGGTTCAACATGATCTTTGTTGAGTGCAAGTCGGTTTTCAAGATGAGCTCTAGTTTAACTTTCATTCAAAAGAACTGAAGGGGGTTGAGCCCAAAACAAGAGAACAGGTGCATTTGAAAGTAGTCAGAATTTAATAGTGACGGCCATTCCAGGATAAATCCAGGATAAATCCAGGTCTGGAAAGAAACTGAACAAATAAGATCAGAAAAATGGAAGACTAATTTCAGTGAGTATTTTGTGACTAGCTGTCAGTACTACATTCCTACAACAATTGACTTCCCATTCTTTTGGAAATAAGATGAACTGTATAAATCAAAAATGTGACTCCTGGACTTTTAAGGCAGCAGAGAATGAAGCTATTATTGAAATCTGTCAACATGTCGTTTTGTTTTATTGTGCACTGGTCATGTGTGTGACTTGGAACTATAACCTTAACTATAAAACATTTTATACATCCAGGATTTTTTCCCTTTTAGCTGCTATGTGCTTCCTCCTGCTCTTTCTCTCCCTCTCTCTCTAATTTATTTTGAAATTTGCTTTGTTGGCATGATTTTAATTAAGTTCAGTATTGCCAAAGTAGGTTGTTTACAAGGTTTGCGTTGTAGGTATAATGATAAAGAAAACACACAGAATGGTATGTAGTATATTATGATAAAAGAAAGAAATCACATCTCTCTCTCCCTCTCTCTCACTTAGATTTACTGTTCCAGTTCCAGTTTCTTCTTGGACTCGCCCGATGTCCGTGGTGCTTCAGTGGAAAGTCTGGAGTTCTTCGCTGGGATTAGGGTATATCACAGAATTCTGACGTTTTACGACGTGTGTGTGTGTGATGGATATTGATGAACAGCTTTTTAGCTGAGAAGACTAAAAGCTTGTGTGTTAAGTATTGAGCTGCAGCCACGAGGCAATTAGCTTAGCATAAAGACTGGAAGCAGGTGGAAAAGTTAGCCTGCCCCTATCCAATGTTAAAAAAATATGCTTATTTGCTATAATGTAGAAAAAGATGCTATCTTACTGACCATCATTTTGATAAAAGTTTTTTTTATTGATCTTAAGAAGAATGCAGTTAGTCTTGAAATAGTTTTTGTCTTTGCAACTGTCTTGTGCAGCTAAGACCAGAGGTGAGCAGTGTATCTGAGGATGGGAGACTGTATGAGTTGGTGGTTGAGAGCACAGTTCCTGTCCCATGTCTGGAAGAATCCTCCTCATCATCTACAGAGCAGTGCACTCTGTCCCTGCAGCTCAGCACAAGCAGTCAAGGTGAGGCCTTACAGCAAGATAAGGACATAATAGCTAAAATGGTGGGCAGATTTACCACCTGACATTCATTGTAATTGTTGAAATAACGGGTCCTGGATTTTATACAGAACTAAACAAATGCCAAAATCCTTGTTACGTTGCAGACAAGGGTTTGTTTGGTGCAGATCTGTCTCTGTCCTCCTGTGAGGTGGATCTGTCCTCGAGCCCCTGCAGGGACGGGATTTGTAGCCAAGCTCAGATCCACTTCAGTCCCGTCACTGACTTTGTCAAAGATGGCAACAGGACAACTCAGGTTTCTGTCAAACCCATCGTCACACAGAATTTTCTCTGGAACGGATACTCACCAGACCCTGTTGAGGTAAACAGATCAAACTGTCCTGGGGGAATCACCTCATATTCATGAGATCTCAATTTTTTATATGTCAGTAGTTGCTATGTCATAATTTTTGTTTCATCTGTTGGTTGTACATACCTGTATCACCAGTGTGTTAATTTAATTGATCTCTCATTTTCAGATAACAGTACAGGATGTTCCCTCAGCCTACTGCTACTCCTTCACTGATCCTCACATGATCACATTTGATGGCAGGTACTTCAGTCTCTTATTCAGTTAAACAGGAAACTTATTATATTTAGCAATTAAATAGCTGATTTCTGTTTTTGCACTAGAATAGAGTAGCAAATATTTTTCTAAATAATTTTCTAAATTTTTCTTGGTTTACTTACAGGCGCTATGAGAGCTACCAAATAGGTACCTTTGTGCTCTATAGGAGCACTTTCTGGCCGTTTGAGGTCCACGTCCGTCAGTGGGAGTGCGGCAGCCTGGTGCACGCCGCCTCGTGCGTGTGCGGCTTCGTGGCGAGGGATGGCGGTGATGTTATTGCCTTTGACATGTGCAACGGGGAAATGGGTGAAACCAAGCCACAACTGTCTGTGAGGAACAGAGACTTGAGCAAGAGCAGCATTCGGATCACGGAGTCCTACCAGGGACGCAAAGTCACTGTGAGTGAGGACGAGTCAGACACTGATCCAAAATACTTCAGAGTAGAACTGATAAAAATATTCAGTTCAGGATAATGTATGTTTTTCATACCACACACCTTTGGTATCTCTTACATCACCCCCAACTTACAGAGCAATACAAGATTTAAAGCTGTTTTTGAAACATTAGTACTGAGGTCAGAGTTGGTGAAAGAGGAGAAATATATAAAATATGAAATATGGTTTAAAAAAACCCTGATCTTTGTTTAAAGATAGTCCAGGTCACCTACCTTTACCTTCTCTGTCGAAATCTGTTTGCTGAGACTGCCTTGGCTTAAAAATGTGACAAACTCAGCTGCTTGTTGCTGAAGAGAAGATATTCTTCTGTCTCCATATGATTGTCTGCAGATGACCTTCTCATCTGGAGCGTTTGTTCGTGCAGACGTGTCTGACTGGGGAATGAGTCTGACGCTGAGAGCCCCCAGTTCAGACTGGAGTCACACTGAGGGTCTGTGTGGGACGTACGACGGACAGTCAGACAATGACTTCCACTCAGCAGGGGGCGCCACACTGGAGGATCTGCATGCTTTTATCTCTGAATGGAGGTAGGTGTTTTTTTTAAGATAACAGTTGATTCCTTGGATATGCTTGTTGAGTCTGATTTGTACTCTTAAGTACTGTGTTTATGTAGGATCTTTGATGTTGTCATGTCCCACTGTGCGGTATACGTAAAGTTCTTCTAAATGCAATAATGAATTTACTCTTCCTGTTAGCAGAAGAAGGTGAAGCAGAAAGAAATTGTGGTGTTTCTTATTAACAGATTTGTTCAGGATTTTGCAGTCAAACCCTCCTGCCTTTTCACTGACATCTTTCTTTTTCCCTCTGTCAGACTACCTCCAGGCACCAGCCTGTTTGACACCCTGCCATCCCATCTGAGTACACCGAGCCCCCGCAAGTACTGTACCTGTCAAACAGAACCCCGCCTTGCATCTCCCAGAGCTCGATCTCAGCCACTCACCTCCTCTGACTCCTCCTGCTCCCATTATGGCAACGTGCATCTCCTCAGTGTCATCCCCACTCTGGATGTCACAGCTGAGTACATCGGCTCAGTAGAGCTACTCAAAGGCAATGAAAGACAGTCACTGCCTCCAGGTCACTCCACCGAAAACACTCAAGATCAGGGTGTTAATGCTCAGCTGCGTGAAAAAGGCTTCGTCTCGGGAGCCTCCAGGGATGAGGCTTTAACCTTAGCCCAGCACCAGCGGCGCAGGAACAGGCGGCAGACCCACCGTTACATCTCTAACTCCCCGCACCAGAGCCTCAGTCAGTCTGACTTAGAGGGCTTTACCTACTTCTTCCCAGAGGACCATGAACCAGCAGCTCAACCAGACTCTACCCCAACATGGCCCACACCTTCTGGCCTCACAGAGCAGCAGGCACATGCTCAGTGCCAGCAGGCTGTGGCACGCTCGAGCATTGCAGTAGGCTGTGGGCGCCTTTTGGAAAGGTCCCTACTCACCCATACTGTGGCAATGTGTGTTACTGACCTACAGCTGAAGGATGAGCAGTCATGGCTGAATGCAACACTGCCACTGCTGGAGAACGAGTGTGAGAGGAGGCTGGTGGAAGAGAGGAGGAGACAAGAAGAGCACCAGGACATTCTGGCCATCCTCAAGTGTCCGAATCTGTGCAACGGCAACGGCCAGTGTTCAGAGTGGGGTTGTGTGTGCTTCCCAGGATTTGGGTCCTATGACTGCAGTGTGCTATCTGGTAATTGAACATAGATCAATTCAAATGCACCACTAGTCTTATAGAGGTCTTTTGTAAAGCTGATATACCAGCCAATTTCTGACATGTGTGAGAAACAGTGTTTTGACATCACAGGAAAAAGTTTTAGAACAAATGTAGTCAGAAAAATATCTAACAAAACCAAATACCAGCAGTTTTTAGGTTCATGGTGCATGTTAAAGCTACAGCTCAGAGTAAAAACAGGCCAGAGCTGTTTAATTAATTTGACCTACAACCACACCACAAAAACAGGTATCTTTGTTTCTAGACCAGTTGTAATACATTTAGCAGTTGCTTCCACTGCACCTCTGTGATGACAGATGTATGATTTTGAGACATATGGCTTGTGAGTTTGACTGGATTCCCAGAGTCTAACAGTCCACGCTTGTCTGTACTTTTTGTCGTTGATGGTGTGAAGACCAGATCCCAGAGATCACTGAGTTAGAGAAAGAGGGTCTGTGTGACGTCCGACAGGGAGACTGCTCCACCGTCCAGGTCTACGGTCAAGGCTTCAAGGACTCCCACGAGCTCAAGTGTGAGTTTGTTAAAGAAAAGGTACTTTGTTTTTCTGCTTCTTTTTCTGGTTTCTGTTTCATTTATTCCTCATCTGCACAGCATGAGTTCTCCTCTCTGCTCTCCTCAAAAAATAGAATGACATTATACCCGGGAGCTGTCACTTTCTTCTTCTACAGTTCGTTTAAACTCTATATCCACATATTATCTTTGTTAGAGCTGCTGTAGCTCAGAAAGTTTTGAATGCTCAACTGGAGCAGAGGCAGGTTTGGTTACAAAGGTGTTATTGGTTCAATTAATCAATTGATGTCATCATCTTTAGATATTTAGTTTGTTTATTTGAATTAAAGTCCAAATAAGAAGCAAGAAACTGTCATGTTCTTGTGCAACACAGAAAGCCCTGTTGATTATTACACATCTACTGTTGTTCAACATGTTCAGCACCAAATTTATACCAAAACTGTATCAACAAATTGTTTAGGTCACTTGGGGGCAAATGCAACAAGCTGTAAACGCAACACTGACACAACCAGCAAATGCAGAGCATCATTAGCATTCATTTGGAGTTGTGTTTCTCTTTAACTGACCAATTTAAGTCCAATTTTCACCCTCCTTGTGGCTCTTTAGCTGCTAAATGCTCCATTCTGTGTAACAGCTATTTGCTAATTTTGTCTGTGTGCACTTTTGGGTGCACAGTTGTTTTTTAAGAGCTGAAATAGAAGGATGATGAGAGCTGTGAGGAGGGTAAAAAAAAACAATGAGCTGAAAGCTCTATGAAGCTGTGAAGCATTACACATAATTGTTCATGGATTGTTCATTGATCCATTTTTAATATAAAAATATTGAGAGTTTTAAGATGGATTGTGCACTAATCTTTATTTATTTGTTCATTTAATACTGTTGGATCAATCATCAGTGACAAATTCCCAGTTGTCTGCTGTACTTCTACCTCTTTTTTCCTCCCTCCTTTGTGCTTGTTTTTGCCACTGTACTTTATGCCTTTTCTCTTTTCATCTCTAATGTCTCTCTCTCTCTCTCTCTTTTCTTCCTCCCCCTCATTCTGCGTCCCTTGTCAAGTTTGTGGATGGGGACTGGGTCCTGGATGAGCCCCAGTTTGTCCTAGCCACCTTTCTGGCTGTGACGGCACTGGAGTGCCAGCTCCCCCTGGAGGACAGCCAGACTCCTGCAGGCCTGGATCAGGAATCTGTGTCAAACAGACCACTGGCTCGCTGGCAGATCAAAGTTAGTCACATTTCTGCACATCAGTGAAATTACTATAGAATTATCAATTCTTTGACTCCACTGTTTCTGGTTTTTATTCCTCTCTTCTCTTTCCCACTCCTGTCTGATCCTTGAGTCCCTCAAAACTAAGGATGAATATGAAATTCTATAATAATGTCAGAATGCTATCACAGTAAATCTTCACTGGAGTAATGGGAAGGTGTGAGAGTTTGCTAGTTTTCAGTTTCTGGCTATAGTTGTGGAAAGCGGAGGTTTTCTCGTTTCATTTTGGTTTAGGAGGAAACTGGACTTTGAAACAGCAAATTGATTGATATACCCATCTGCCAAGTGCATAAAACAAACCAGTGTGAGGGATTACGTTTTCCCTGCAGTGAGATTTGGTAAACATAAGAACATTAATCACTGGGTAGGATCTTTCCAGGAACCCATTACCCTCAATTCATATAACCACTTCTGCATATATTGCTTCTTTAAAATATTTGAAGAGTCGAAAATGAGCCAGCTTGAACAATTGTTGTTCAGCTTGTTCAGTTTACCTGTTAAATGCCTCCACAGTAAACAGCTCTCCTCTGATGGCAGGTATCCAACGATGGCTACAGCTACAGCAACGCCAAGATACTGACTCTGTACGATGGAGCCTGCCAGATCTGCAGCCTCAACACTGAAGTCCTCTGTACCCTGAGGGTGAGACATCATCTTTCTTGAAAGTATTTTTAATTTAATATATGGATCAAAAGGTAGCAATATCTCCAAAGATAAATTTTCCTCTCAGCCTGCTTTCTTTCATCCTTTAACTGCAACATCTTCAGCAGCACTCCCAGCCTGAAACTTCTCCATCTGGTTTTAAAGCTCTGTTGGTTTCTGTGCCTGGTGAATTCAGTGCTTACAACATGGAGATGCAGAATTAACATCATTTAGCAAAGCTCAGAACCCATGCCAGTTCTAGTCCACATGGCACAACACATCTGTGCAATCCATGCATAACTTGCCAAGTGATGCAGATGCAATGCGCATGCCTGCATTTCTATGATCACTACAGGTATTTAATCTACTGAAAAAAAATGGCTGGATTTTGATCTGCACTCAAATGCAGTAGGGCTGTGACAAACAGCTGTTTTTATCATTCAAATATTAAAATAAAAAATTCCATAAATTTTCCTATTCTGCTGAAAATAAGGAAATAACAGTGAAACAGTGTGGTTTGCTCCTATTGCTACTGTTTATAAAGCACTGAGCTGTGTGTGTCTGACTCTTAAATCAGAGCTGACTGAATTTTAAGAGAAATATTCACTGAAGGACATGGAAATGTAACTTTTTTATTCTTTTGCATAATAAAGTGTTTTTGGATATATGTATATTTTTTGAACAAATATCATTTGCAGTTCCAGCCATGCTTTCTGCAGGACACCTAACATTCATCATGCAGCTGTAAACTGCAGCAGTACAATCACTGATCTGCTTGTAATTTAGTGTTGCTGAATGTGTGCGGTATCCTTAAACACAGGAAACAATTAGGTTTGTTTTTCTCACACTAAACGTGGTGAGTGTTTTAACAAAGCTGGCCTTGTTCTCTTGATGCCATGTTCTCTGCAGGCTTTACATAAACCTGTGCCGCTCACTAGCGGCCACCAACCAGCATGTTTTATGTTATGAAGGGTAATTTGCTTCAGAAACAAACACTGAATTACATTTTTTGTTGTTGTAATGTTGTCTTTGTCTTCCCAGGAGAAAACCTGCAACATTGATGGTCTCTGCTACAGTGAGGGCGAGTCCAATCCCAGCAGCCCTTGCCTCACATGCCGGCCGGACTCGTCTAAACACACATGGTCTATAGCAGAGAGTATGTACACAAAACTGTCAATGTCCCTAATCTGGTTTGTCTCATTGCTCGTTCATATTAAACAATACAGAGAAAGTCTAAACTATAAGGTACTCTATGTAAGATTGAAAAAAGTTTTTTAGTGTGTCACTTCCTCAGTAGAGCTGAGGTCGGATAGCCATCGCTGAGTTTTGTGGCTGGTAGTCGCTCAGGGCTGTTTTGATAATTTGTCAGCAGCTCTGTGCAGATTGGAGCCATTGAAGTTGCTTCAGTCCCCCGGCGCTGACAGGAGGAGAGCTTACCTTATTGTTACACTTTCTGACCAACTTCTTTCTCAACTTTACTTCTTCAACTTAAAGTAGGTCAAAC